>NC_054381.1:8503616-8842366 GCF_017654675.1 Xenopus laevis
AAGAAAGATCCGTCATCTGGAAAACCCCAGGTCCCGAGCTTTCTGGATAAAAGGTCCCATACCTGTACTGTTCCAGAATGCTAATAGCACCCCGGCATTCCTTCAGCAGGATTTTCCTGTCCATAGCAGCTGTCACTCATGTGAGGGAGTTGCAGTGTTGCAACAGGGTGTGTCCGTGGGAGGAGTTAAAGAGGAATGTGATTAGAGGCATTGGCTGGTGTCCCCGCCTGTCATTGTGCTGGAGAATAAAGCTGCTGTTTCCTCCTCTTCTTCATCACAAGCCGGGGGATCAGACAGAGGTGAGTGAGTGGGTGCAGCTTTATTATTCACCCTGCAGCCTTTATATGGATGTGGCAGCAGCCAGTGTCAGGGGAGAGGGAGACTCAATGCTTGGGGTGACGTGGGCACTACTTGCTGCTGACACAGAGGGAGACGTGTGTAAATTTGCACCTTTTATTCCTGCCAAGTCATCTGGAACCGTACACACTGCCTGGGAGAAGGACCTGCTGCGCTGCAGGGGAAACGCGTGCCTATAAATCACAGGACTGCTGCATAGCCTCCCTTCCTCACTAGTAATTAACCTCTAGCAGGACTGACTTATACTACATGTTTCACTAGGCAGAACCAGCAGTGCAGAAAGGGACAGATGGACTCTGCTTTCAATAGCAGCCATTGAGAATGTGTATGAAATATAGGAAACATTATACATAGAATACAGGTATGGGACCTGTTATCCAAAATGCTCAGGACCTGGGGTTTTCCAGGTAACAGATCTTTCCATAATTTGGATCTTCATACCTTAAATCTACTAAAAAATCATGTAAACATAAAAATAAACCCAATAGGCTGGTTTTGCTTCCAATAAGGATTAATTAAATTTTGGTTGGGATCAAGTACAAGCTACTGTTTTATTATTACACAGAAAAACAAAATATGTTTTGAACTATTTGATTATAATGGAGCCTATGGGTCTTTCTGTAATTTGGATCTTCATACCTTAAGTCTACTGGAAAATCATGTAAATATTAAATAAACCCAATAGGCTGGTTTTGCTTCCAATAAGGATTAATTATATCTTAGTTGGGATCAAGTACAAGCTACTGTTTTATTATTACACAGAAAAAGGAAATACGTTTTAAAAATTTAGATAATTTGGATACAATAGAGTCTATAGGAGACAACCTTTCCACAATTCAGAGCTTTCTGGATAACAGGTTTCCAGGTAACGGATCTTATGCCTGTATATAGAATTGAATTCTCTTTCATCAGGCAGCATGTAACTTTTGGGTTTATGTCCCCTTTAAAGGGGTTGTTCACCTTTGAGTTAATTTTAATTGCGATTTAGAGAGTGATATTCTGAGCCAATTTGCATCTGGTTTTTATTATTTGTGGCTTTTGAGTTATTTTGTTTTTATTCAGCAGCTCTCCAGTTTGAAATTTCAGCCATCTGGTTGCTATGGTCCCAATTCCCCTAGCAGCCGTGCATTGATTTGAATAAGATACTGGCATGTGAACAGGAGAGGCCTGAATAGAAAGATGATTAGTTAAAAAGTAGCAGTAACATTAAATTTGTAGCTTTGCAGAGCATTTGTTTTTAGATGGGGTCAGTGACCCCCTTTTAAAAGCTGGAAAGAATCAGAAAATGAAAGCAAATAATTCCAAAACTACACAAAATACATAATGAAGACCAATTAAAAAGTGGCTTAGAAATAGCCATTCTATAACATACTAAAAGTTAACTTTCCCTTAGCAGCTGTATCATCATGACTGTGTCTGTGCCGTTATCATTGTGACACTCACTAGACGAGTATAAGAGAGATAATCTGCCGTACACACACGCCTGGGATGTGCTGTCATGTGATCAGCATGTTTTTACTTTCCACGGCTTTCAATGGACAACCAATCATCTTTACCTCCTCCCCGAGGCTAGCCAATCACTTTATCCCAATCCTGTGATGGTCCTGAGTATATGCACAGTGTGTTTGTGTGTCCTGCACGCTGCACAAAACTTGTTGCTTTTTTACACAAATGTAACTGAAGTTCTGCTGCTTTGATTTGCAGCCATGACTGGGCCCAGACCTGTTGTGCTGAGCGGACCCTCCGGTGCAGGGAAAAGCACCCTCCTGAAGATGCTCATGAGAGAATTTGAAGGACTGTTTGGCTTTTCAGTTTCACGTAAGTACAACTGGCAAATACACCAACCCCTAAACATATTCAATTGTGCTTAGTACAGGGAATACCTATACTGCCATAGTTTAATGGGATCTCTCTGGACAGACTATGTGCAAACGTAGGGGCTGTTCCTGCTGAATTGTGCTTAGTACAGGGAATACCTATGCTGCCATAGTTTTATGGGATCTCTCTGTACAGACTATGAGCAAACGTAGGGGCTGTTCCTGCTGAATTGTGCTTAGTACAGGGAATACCTATGCTGCCATAGTTTTATGGGATCTCTCTGTACAGACTATGAGCAAACTTAGGGGCTGTTCCTGCTGAATTGTGCTTAGTACAGGGAATACCTATGCTGCCATAGTTTTATGGGATCTCTCTGTACAGACTATGAGCAAACTTAGGGGCTGTTCCTGCTGAATTGTGCTTAGTACAGGGGAATACCTATGCTGCCATAGTTTTATGGGATCTCTCTGTACAGACTATGAGCAAACTTAGGGGCTGTTCCTGCTGAATTGTGCTTAGTACAGGGGAATACCTATGCTGCCATAGTTTTATGGGATCTCTCTGTACAGACTATGAGCAAACTTAGGGGCTGTTCCTGCTGAATTGTGCTTAGTACAGGGAATACCTATGCTGCCATAGTTTTATGGGATCTCTCTGTACAGACTATGAGCAAATTTAGGGGACTGTTCCTGCTGAATTGTGCTTAGTACAGGGAATACCTATACTGCCATAGTTTTATCGGATCTCTCTGTACAGACTATGAGCAAATTTAGGGGCTGTTCCTGCTGAATTGTGCTTAGTACAGAGGAATACCTATGCTGCCATAGATTTATGGGACCTCTCTGGACAGGTTATGAACAAATTTAGGGGCTGTTCCTGCTGAATTTTGCTTAGTATAGGGAAATACCTGTACTATGATACCACCTACTGCATTTCTTGATCTGTCTCATTTTTGGTCATTATATCTGGCTAGCCCCCGTACCCTGTTTGGGGAAGAGAAGTTGGGAAAAAGAAATACCTTTTATCAAAGTGATCCGATATCCCTATTTTTCTAAGTGGAACGTGTGTGACTATTATGAGATTTCTCTAAATCACCATGTGGTTGTCAGATCAGCGAGTAAAGGAATTGCTAAGCCACACAGAGCCGTGTATAAGCTGTTTCCTTATTTAGGATCTGACCCTAGAGAACTAACCCTAAACCTCTGATCCCTTATCCACACTATTCCATTCTCTGTTGAACCGTGACAAGTGGGGAATTGTGGGTATTTAAGTTGTGTAGCAAGTGAAGTGCAGGTGCTGATATTAATATAAACTGCTTTATTGCTCTATATAGTGCACATGTGGCTACTGACTCTTATATAGGTTGCCTGTGTGATCCGATCATTGGCCCCAGGAAAGAATAATTGACTGTCCAGTCTCTCACTCTCTTATCCTTTCCTCACAATGTCTCTGCTCCCCACAATCACACAGACATCTCTATAAATAAAGCTGAAGTCACACACAGCTACTAGTAGCGGCTACTTGTTATGTCTACAAAATAGACAATTCTGATAATTGGTGTTGCTAAGACACAAAAAATAGCTGCTACTCATAGCTCTGTGTGTCTTCATACGAAGGGTCAGGGCACACGCTCAGGGAGATTGGTCGCCCGGACTGCCTCCCGCCTGCTAGAATGTAAATCGCCCGCGGGATGGCACTAGTGAGGCAACTTCGGGCAATTTCAGAAAACGAAGCGTTCCGAGTGCCACCCTGACGGCGATTTACATTCTAGCAGGCGGGGGGCAGTTCAGGGGGAGATTACTCGCTCCGAAGAAGAGGAGATTTGTCGCTGGGCGACTAATATGGTTGCCGACCTTTTTTAAAGGCAACTGCATTGCCGGTAAATTGTAATACGGCTCCGGCCCTGGCAGGTGTTTTACCGGGTGGCAACCCTAGCGACTAATCTCCCTGAATCTGAGCGTGTGCCCTGACACTAATAGGTAAGAAACCAGTAGAACTGGGAGAGAGAGAAGGGAAGGGACAGAAGGAGAGATGTAATAACAATAATGAAATAAGTGCCACTAGCAGTGTGTCTCTACAATATCCTAATATTTTCTCACATTTCCTAATATGTTTATTTTCAGATACCACGAGAAAGCCCCGGCCTGGGGAAGTTGATGGGAAAGGTGAGTGGATCCATGTACAACAGTCATATTACATGTAGTACAACAGTCGCATTACATGTAGTACAACAGTCATATTACATGTAGTACAACAGTCATATTACATGTAGTACAACAGTCATATTACATGTAGTACAACAGTCGCATTACATGTAGTACAACAGTCGCATTACATGTAGTACAACAGTCATATTACATGTAGTACAACAGTCATATTACATGTAGTACAACAGTCATATTACATGTAGTACAACAGTCATATTACATGTAGTACAACAGTCATATTACATGTAGTACAACAGTCATATTACATGTAGTACACATTATTACATGTAGTACAACAGTCATATTACATGTAGTACAACAGTCATATTACATGTAGTACAACAGTCATATTACATGTAGTACAACAGTTATATTACATGTAGTACAACAGTCATATTACATGTAGTACAACAGTTATATTACATGTAGTACAACAGTCATATTACATGTAGTACAACAGTCATATTACATGTAGTACTACATGTAATGCGACTGTTGTACTACATGTAATATGACTGTTGTACTACATGTAATGCGACTGTTGTACTACAACAGTTATATTACATGTAGTACAACAGTCGCATTACATGTAGTACAACAGTCGCATTACATGTAGTACAACAGTCGCATTACATGTAGTACAGCAGTCGCATTACATGTAGTACAGCAGTCGCATTACATGTAGTACAGCAGTCGCATTACATGTAGTACAGCAGTCGCATTACATGTAGTACAGCAGTCGCATTACATGTAGTACAGCAGTCGCATTACATGTAGTACAGCAGTCGCATTACATGTAGTACAGCAGTCGCATTACATGTAGTACAGCAGTCGCATTACATGTAGTACAGCAGTCGCATTACATGTAGTACAGCAGTCGCATTACATGTAGTACAGCAGTCGCATTACATGTAGTACAGCAGTCGCATTACATGTAGTACAGCAGTCGCATTACATGTAGTACAGCAGTCGCATTACATGTAGTACAGCAGTCGCATTACATGTAGTACAGCAGTCGCATTACATGTAGTACAGCAGTCGCATTACATGTAGTACAGCAGTCGCATTACATGTAGTACAACAGTCGCATTACATGTAGTACAACAGTCGCATTACATGTAGTACAACAGTCATATTACATGTAGTACAACAGTCATATTACATGTAGTACAGCAGTCACATTACATGTAGTACAGCAGTCACATTACATGTAGTACAACAGTAATTCTGGGGGTATAACTGTGGGTTACACCTGGGCAAAATTTTTACACCTGGGCAAAATCAAAGGGATTTTTATCTGATTTTGGGGCCAGTGATCAAATTGTAACAGGGGCCACAATTAAAATTGCTTTTTCGTTCTGCCCCTCAGATTACCACTTTGTGACTCTGGAGGACATGAAGAGGGGAGTAGAGAGAGGGGACTTTATAGAACATGCAGTGTTTTCGGGCAACATGTATGGGACCAGGTAGGTACCTCTGTGCAGCACTCTTCTATCTCTTTGTATTTACTCCTTGTATATTCCATTGTTACGTGTAAGCTCAGTGCAGGAGCTACAGATGGAGCTGATTAAGCATTACTCCTGTTTATGGAATGCCAAAGACTGTGATGCCCACTGTAATTAGGGTTGCCATCTGGCCTGGATTTTACCGGCCTAAAAATGATGGTTAATCCCAATGTTATTATATTAAATATAAATTTATAAGAAGGCCGGTATGTTTTTCCAGAAAAGGTGGCAACCCTAACTGCAGTGTGTACTCTGAGGTGGGCACAACTAATAGGAGGAGGTACGTGTTGTATAGATGAACAAGCCTCCTCCGTCTGATTGTTCAATGTGTAGCTCTTCAGTTGCTACAGACTCTGTGCCTGGCAACCCCATACCCACTTGAGCATATTATGGTTTCCGTGCCATCTCTTGCAGTGTCGGACTATGAACTAGTATCAGAATAATTCCACTGGTTCCTTCCCCAGAGTCTAGGCCTGTAATAACTGCAGCTATAACTGCCATTCTCTTTTTCCTACACCTGCAACTGCCACCTAGTTCAAACCATTCAGTTGTGTTTGTATAACCCCCCTCCCCCGAGCAGTGACGGACACTTTGGAATATATTCTATTGGCAGAGCTGTCAGTCATTCTTTAAACCCCTCCTGACCCACTAATAGGATTATCAAAGAGGATTGGGAAACGCCGGGTACTTGTGATCTGTGCTTTAATCCTAGGTGCCAGCCTTATGTTGTATAACCAGTGAGCCTGTCTGTTTATAGTCTCTGCATTGCTGCTTCTGACTCCTGAGCAGAGCTAAGCCAGCTGATTAAGAGAACTGCCTTCTGTTACATTATAATCAGTCAGAGGCAGGAGTAGGGAAAGTGCCAGACAGACACTGCTCTCTGTAGTAATTCTATTTACACATGACTATAAAACCAGCGAGAATTGATGTATATTGGGAATAGTAATGTGCGGGTTGAGTTTCCCTCAACCCGCACCCGGTGCTACCAAACCGACCCGCTCCATCCCCTCTATTTGTAGTCCCGTGGCTGCCCCCGCAGTGATGTCAGGCACGGGTCGTTAACTTCAGGGAACAGAAGCCAGCAGTTTAAAGGGATTGTTCACCTTTAAATTAACTGTTAGTATGACATAGAGAGTGATATTTGTAGAGATTATTATTTGTAGTTTTTGAGTTATTTAGCTTTTTATTCAGCAGCTCTCAAGTTTGTAATTTTAGTAGGGTCCAAATTCCCCCAGCAACCATGCACTGATGTGAATAAGAGACTGGAATATGAATAGGAGAGGCCTGAATAGAAAGATAAGTAATAAAAAGTAGCAATAACAATAAATGTGTAGCCTTACAGAGCATTTGTTTTTTAGATGGGGTCAGTGACCCCCCATTTGAAAGTTGGAAAGAGTGAGAAGAAAGAGGCAAACAACGAGGGATGCACTGAATCCACTATTTTGGATTCGGCCGAACCCCAGAATCCTTTGTGAAAGATTCAGCCGAATAACGAACCGAACCCTAATTTGCATATGCAAATCAGCGAGGGGGAGGGTAAAAGAGAGCTGGGCACTTCGCATGCGGCTAAAAATATTTTTTACTTCCTTGTTTTGTGACGAAAAGTCACATGATTTTTAAGTTACATGATATTCGGTTCGGCCAGGCACAGGGATTCGGCCGAATCCAAATCCTGCGGAAAATTGCCGAATACAGAACCGAATCCTGGATTTGGTGCATCCCTATAAATAACCCATAAACTATAAAAAAGAAAAAACGAAGACCAAGTGAAAAATTGCTTAGAATCTGCAATTCTATAGTATACTAAAATTTATCTTAAAAGTGAACCACCCCTTTAAGGTGGGGAGAGTGGAAGGGAGCACCTGACCAGCGGGTCGCACAGGTTTCAGGCTGGGCCCGCACATGACTAATTGGGATGTTGCTTAGAATACATTTTTGTTCCTAATGCACACAAGCTGCTTTTGGGTGGCCGGGAACTTACAATGTGTAAATCATCATTTTGGCCCTTCTCCCCCCCACAGTACAGCCGCCGTGCAGGCCGTCCAGGCCAATAATCAGATCTGTATACTGGACATCGACATGCAGGGAGTGAAGAGCATCAAGAAGACCCGTCTGAATCCCATTTACATCTCCATTCACCCTCCGTCCGTTCAGATATTAGTAAGTTCATATACTTGGGCTAATCCAAAGGGCTAGGGGAGGGGGGTTGAGTCTGGTAACGGCTGCTCATGGTGGGCAGTTTCAGGTGTCTTGGTGCCATGTATTTGGGCAGCGGTCAGAGCACCCGAAATCATAGTAACATAGTAGTAGTAACATATTAATGTCTATCAAGTTCAACCTCTTAAAGAAACAGTTCAGTGTAAAAATAAAAACTGGGTAAATAGAAAGGCTGTATAAAATAAAATATGTTTCTAATATAGTTAGTTAGGCAAAAATCTAATGTATATTGGCTGGAGTGACTGGATGTGTAACATAATAGCCAGAACACTACTTCCTGCTTTTCAGCTCTCTTGCTTTCCACTGATTGGTTACCAGGCAGTAACCAATCAGAGACTTGAGGGGAGGGGGCACATGGGTCATATCTGTTGCTTTTGAATCTGAGCTGAATGCTGAGGATCAATTACAAACTCACTGAACAGATATGTACCATGTAGCCCCCCTTATAGTCACTGACTAACTCAGAGTTAGAGAGCTGAAAAGCAGGAAGTAGTGTTCTGGCTATTATGTTACACACCCAGTCACTCCAGCCTTTATACATTACATTTTTGCCTAACTAACTATATTAGAAACATTTTTTATTTTGCACAGCCTATTTATTTACCCAGTTTTTATTTTCACCCTGAACTGTTCCTTTAAAGGAGAATTCAACCCTTTACCAAAAAAACCCTACCCCCCCCCCACCACATATAAACCCTCCCCCCCCCCAGCCTAACTTCCCCCGGGGAAAAGTGTTGTAAAGTGTTGAATTCTCCTTTAAGTCTATATATAACCTGCCTAACTGCCAGTTGATCCAGAGGAAGGTGAACACCCCCATTTGAAGCCTCTCCAATTTGCCTCAGAGGAGGGAACATTTTTCACCCTGTGAAATTTCCCCAGGGTGTCTGTAGCCACTGTTTGGTCCTTGCACTGTGTTGGCATTGATCCTATGAGGCTACACCCTGCAGACACTGCACCCAGGTAATCTACTGACCCACTCACTGACACTCACCTCCTTGTGACTTACAGGTGAGCTCAAGAACTTACTGAAATATCCAGGAAATCGGCACTTGTGAGGTTTATTATCCCCCTTGTGCACCATTCTGCACATTTTAGGGTTCATTTACTTTTGCCCCCAGGTGCAAGTTCAAGAGCATTACTATGGGACACACGGTAGCACCCAATAAACGGGACCTGTCACCCTGAGAAATAATTCCAAATTATGTTCTATTGTTAGTTGAGCAAAATAAAACTTACTTACACTACATTTATTATTTACGTTTTGTTTCCTTCGGTCTTGGAATTACACAATCACAGCAGCAAGCAGGCAGGAGCCTTTTTGTGGACACTGTTATTAAAACAAGTTGTATATCACCCCAAAATCCAGTGTATGCACCAGAATGGGGGACCTAATGCCCATACACATTGCCCTACACACTTCTAGAGTGTAAGGAGGGAGGGGGAATGTGGGAAGAACAGTGACAGCAGGAAGTGCTGAATTTAAAGTGAAAGTAATTGACTGCCCCGCCTCTATGCCTGAGGCTTTATAACAGGTGTGGATGTTTTAATGAAAAAATAATTTGGATTCCATGTTAAGTTTGCAAACGGCTTTAATTATACCACTTTTTTATGTGTAGGTGACAGGTTTGCTTTAAGGCCTATTCACAGATCACTTACCTCTGAGACAATAGATTGTGTGCAGGCTGCACCGTGTGGCCGTGCCTGAATGGCACACGAGTTAAGGGGTGTTCCAGGGACCCCCTCTAAATAAAGATTACCTAATGCAGCCCTGAATTTATATTAAGGTGCAGCGTATTGTGTTCCATTCCTAGGGTGCAACCCATGGGCCAATGTGCAAATAACATGGCTTTTTTTTTCACCTAAGTTAACTAACTAAGTTATAGTAGCAACTTTTCAATTGGTCTTCATTTTTTCTTTTTTTTTTTAAAGGATTTGGTTTCACCAGGCACTGGGATTTGTCCAAATCCGAATTCTACTGAAAAAGGTTGAATCCCAAAACAAACCCTGGATTCAGCACATCCCTAATGTTGATAGATGTAAAGTTATGTGTCCAGTTATACCCTAATAGGACTGTCTTAGGCAAATTTGGGATAGTAAAAGATCTGGGGAACGTGTAATTTTGGCTGTAGCAAGTAATGCCAGTTAACAGTTGTGATCCATACGGGATATAATGACACAGGGAAAGTACAGAGAAGAGCGAATACTCTCTCCTCCAAGAGTTAAAAGGGGTAAAAGGGGGATATGATCACTATATATAAATATATAAGGGGGATATGATCACTATATATAAATATATAAGGGGGATATGATCACTATATATAAATATATAAGGGGGATATGATCACTATATATAAATATATGAGGATATGATCACTATATATAAATATATAAGAGGGATATGATCACTATATATAAATATATAAGGGCTATATGATCACTATATATAAATATATGAGGATATGATCACTATATATAAATATATAAGGGGAATATGATCACTATATATAAATATATGAGGATATGATCACTATATATAAATATATAAGGGGGATATGATCACTATATATAAATATATAAGGGGATATGATCACTATATATAAATATATAAGGGGGTATGATCACTATATATAAATATATAAGGGGGTATGATCACTATATATAAATATATAAGGGGGATATGATCACTATATATAAATATATAAGGGGCATATGATCACTATATATAAATATATAAGTGGATATGATCACTATATATAAATATATAAGGGGATATGATCACTATATATAAATATATAAGGGGGACATGATCACTATAAATATATAAGTTGATATGATCACTATATATAAATATATAAGGGGATATGATCACTAAATATAAATATATAAGGGGGATATGATCACTATATATAAATATAGACTGGAGATATGATAACTATATATAAATATATAAGGGGGATATGATCACTATATATAAATATATAAGGGGGATATGATCACTATATATAATATATAAGGGGATATGATCACTATATATAAATATATAAGAGGGATATGATCACTATATATAAATATATAAGGGGGATATGATCACTATATATAAATATATAAGGGGGATATGATCACTATATATAAATATATAAGGGGGATATGATCACTATATATAAATATATAAGGGGATATGATCACTATATATAAATATATAAGAGGGATATGATCACTATATATAAATATATAAGGGGGATATGATCACTATATATAAATATATAAGGGGGATATGATCACTATATATAAATATATAAGGGGGATATGATCACTATATATAAATATATAAGAGGGATATGATCACTATATATAAATTTATAAGTGGATATGATCACTATATATAAATATATAAGGGGATATGATCACTATATATAAATATATAAGGGGATATGATCACTATATATTAATATATAAGGGGGATATGATCACTATATATAAATATATAAGGGGATATGATCACTAAATATAAATGTATAAGGAGACTCCAGCTTTCAAATGGTGGTCAGTGACCCCATCTAAAAAGCAAATGTTCTGTAAGGCTACAAATGTATTGTTAATGCTACTTTTTATTACTCATCTTTTTCTATTCAGGCCTCTCCTATTCATATAACAATATAAATCAATGGTGGGTGTTCTAAAGTATAAATTAGTGATCTATTTAATTTAGATAAAAATACAAATATACCCCCATACCATGCCAATGAGAACAATTTTGATTGACAGGGCTTGGACACAAATATTCACAAAACTAGGTGGTATTAAAAATAGATTATATTTTGCAAAATAGCAATTCATCACAAAAGAGGAAAAACCCATTCAGTATTTTATAATATATAAACGAATTCAATCCGCATCACATACAAATGTAAACACATAACACCTTAGTATATTCAACAGAAAATTTGCATAAGGAAGCGGATGAGCTGGACACAATGAGAATTATCCCAACGTCTCGGCAAAAAAACGTTCTCAAGGGGAATCCTCTCCTATTCATATTCCAGTCTCTTATTCAAATCAATGCATGGTTGCTAGGGTAATTAGGACCCTAGCAACCAGAGTGCTGAAATTGCAAACTGGAGAGCTGCTGAATAAAAAGCTAAATAATAAATTAATAATAAATAAAAAAAAACAATTGCAAATTGTCTCAGAATATCGCTCTCTACATCATACTAACAGTTAACTTAAAGGTGAACAACCCCTTTAAATACTACTTAACCCTTCCCCCTGGTGAACTGTGGGAATTATTCGGATTCTACTCAGGGTTCCATTCTATAAGCAGATGATCACTGTAAGGGTAACACTGCCTCGTGACCTTTCAGGGACAATTACACAACATCAGTAATTCAGGTCAGAGTTAAAAAAGAACTGGCAAACCTCCTGCTTTAATCTACTGAAGCTTCTCTGCTAGAACTGCTACGAGTCATTAGATCTGTGAGACGCACGATTGGCTCCCTGCGGTTCTCAACAAGGTAACCAATCACTTTAGGAGGAATCTGCTTTTTGGCTTGAGCATATTTGGGATCAGGGATGATTAATATGATGGTTTTTCTCTCCAAAAGGAACAGCGGTTGCGAGACAGAAATACAGAGTCGGAGGAAAGTTTACAGAAGAGACTGAACGCAGCCATCGAAGACCTGGAGATCAGTAGGTGTTCCATGATCAGAACCAGCCTGACACCCAATACTAGGGATGCACCACTATTTTGGATTCGGCCGAATACCGAACCGAATCCGAACCCTAGTTTGCATATTTAAATTAGGGGTGGGAAGGGGAAAACATTTTTTACTTCCTTGTTTTGTGACAAAAAGTCACGCGATTGCCCTCCCGCCCCTAATTTGCATATGTAAATTAGGGTTCGGCCAGGCAGAAGGATTCGGCTGAATCCCGAACCGAATCCTGGATTCAGTGCATCCCTACCCAATACATTACATTTATTCATTTATATGGGGAGGCACATTTATCAATAGGGATGCACCGAATCCACTATTTTGGATTCCGCCGAACCACCGAATCCTAATTTGCATATGAAAATTAGGGGTGGGAAGGGGAAAACATTTTTTACTTCCTTGTTTTGTGACAAAAAGTCACGTGATTTCCCTTCCCACCCCTAATTTGCATATGCAAATTAGGATTTGGATTCTGTTCGGCCGGGCAGAAGGATTCGGCTGAATCCAAATCCTGCTGAAAAAGGCCGAATCTTGGACCAAATCCTGGATTCGGTGCATCCCTATTTATCAAGGTTCAAATTTCGCATTCATGTGAGTTTTTTTAACTCTATTAAATTCGATTTTCTTCGAAATTCGATTGGGGGGGGTTATTTATGAAAAAAATCTAATATCTAAAACTCGGACGAATTTTACCGACCCAAAAACTTGAATTGAATTCGACCAAACTCAATTGGAGTTTTTCTCTGGAAACGACTTGAATGTCAGGAAGGCTACAAAGATCTCCAAATTGGTCACTGGACCTCTCCCACTGACTCGTACATGAACTCGGTAGGTTTTACGTGGCGAATAGTCGAAATTGAATTCTTAAAGGGCCAGAGTTTGATAAATCTCGAAAATCTTATTTGAGTTTTGACCATAAAAACAAAATCAAGAATTCTAATTTTCAATTTGACCCTTAATAAATCTGCCCCTTATTATCCAAAAACTCTGATGCAGGATAATCCGAGAGGCAACAACCTTAGCAAATCTCTCTCTCTCTCTCTCTCTCTCTCTCTCTCTCTCTCTCTCTCTCTCTCTCTCTCTCTCTATCACTCTCTCTCTCTCTATCACTCTCTCTCTCTCTATCACTCTCTCAATCTCAATCTCTCTCTCTCAATCTCTCTCTCTTATATTTCTTAGAGCAAATCTTATTTTACAGCAGACTACTTATTGCACAATAGGTTTCATTGTTTCCTATGAGGCAAGTCACACAAACTGTATTGCAGACATTTCCCATAGGAACCAATAGAATGAATGTTTTTTTTACCAGTAGTACGTCTGTCACTCTACCAGCTGGCTTTGCTGATTTCCCTGTGGGGCTTCAATATCTAACCGCCAGTTATCTTTGCAGGCAAAGAGCCGGGCCTGTTTGATGCCGTTATTGTTAATGATGATTTAGAGGAGGCATACAATAAACTGAAGGGGATTCTGGCAAAAGTAAGTAGACTGTATGGTTGTTTGGGGATTGGGATGGAGAAATATCTGTGGACATCAGCAGCTGTGTCTATGTGACAGTTGTTATTGTTGCAGTGGGGGGTGCTGGGAGTTGTAGTGCTGCATGTTGAATATCCCTGCATGTAACTCGTACAAAGACAAGGGCCACCAACTGTCAACTCTCAGCAACCAGCAAGTTAATTTATGGCAGCTTGGATTTATGGCAGTTGCAGATGTTGCTGTGAATATATAAGGGGAGCCAAGCAGGGGTTCACACATGTAATTATTCTATTTCTCTCTTCCGCAGGAGATCAAACAAGTCCAAAGCGGCAAGAATTCCTGACTAAAGCACAATCCGCTTCCCGTGGCTCCTCCCATTACCACAAGCATTCCTGGCGGTATTTCTCCTCTACAAAACATCCATTTCCAATCATAGGGCCCCGGCCAGTAGGAAAATAAATGTAGAAACCCCCCTATCCATTAGCAGGTCCTGTTGACTCTTTATACACCAGTAAAGCAAAAGTCAGAGCCAGTATTTCATACCAGCCAATGAAATGTCTCCTTTCATCTTCATCACTCATAGTGAGCTGCTTACTGCCCCTGTGATTACTGACATGTCTGTCATGTTACTTTACAACTCCCAGAGTCTCTCCTGCTGTATTATAAGTGCTCAGAACACTCTCAAGTCTTCCATGCGTCCCTCCTGCTGCTTCCTGATTGTTTCCTAAGGAAATGGGCTGGACCACTCCCACCATATAGGGGGGGCAATACCATTCTGAGCACAATCATGAAATACCTTCAACCCTGTTTTATAGCAGCCGATTGTTTTCTAATTGGTGTAACGACTTAATCTGCATAATAAATCATTGGCACCACAGGCCCCTCCGCTCTTGGCCTTTTTAAGAATAATTCTTCACGTAATCAACTTTAATCGTATATACGGGACTTTATTTCACTTATTTATAAGGTAGCTGTTACTTTAAAAAATTTAAATGTGTTCTGTACGCTCCGTCTACTTAATTAATGGTCAGACTCACTTCAATCCAACGCTTTATGAGAGGCGGGTGCTTTCCTTGAAGAGAAACAAAATTTAATTTGAGAGCATTCCCCCTCCCCATCTATCCCACCCTCCGATATCCAGGAGAGGAAAAAGGACAGATGATGGAATAATTCCCCTTTAAACCAGGGTGGGGTAAGTGGGTGAGGCCTGTAGGGGGCATTTAAATGTATTAAGAGGTCATCCTGTTGTAATGCAGTAGCCAAAAATGTTTTATAAAAATAAAAAAATCTTTATTAGGACATGTGTAAGCCTGACTCGTTTTCATGCCTAAGGTGGGCACTTTATAAAAGTAAAAAAATCTTTACTAGGACATGTGTAAGCCTGATGCGTTTTGTGCCTAAGGTGAGCACTTTATAAAAGTAAAAAAATCTTTACTAGGACATGTGTAAGCCTGATGCGTTTCGTGCCTAAGGTGGTCACTTTATAAAAGTAAGAAAATCTTTATTAGGACATGTGTAAGCCTGACGCGTTTCGTGCATAAGGTGGGCACTTTATAAGATTATAAAAAAGTCTTTATTACAACGTGTAAGCCTGAAGCGTTTTGTGCCTAAGGTGGGCACTTTATAAAAGTAAAAAAAGTCTTTATTACTACGTGTAAGCCTGACGCGTTTCATGCCTAAGGTGGGCACAGAAATGTTGTACATAATGTTTTGTGCTGCTGTACCAGCCCAAGGCAACCACAGCCTTTTAGCAGTAAAGATCTGTGTCTCCAAAGATGCCCCAGTAGCTCCCCATCTTCTTTTCTGCTGATTCACTGCACATGCTCTTTGCTGCTGTCACTTACTGAGCTAAGGGGCCCACTCACAATATACAGTACACATAGAATAGAAATGTCACAATATAAGGCTGATTAGTAATTAATACACATAATTACTACATGGCAGCACAGAAACCAGTGCAATTAGCATCAGAATTTAATAATCGGCCCTAAGCTTTGCTTCTCAACAGCTGCTCAGAGAACTGAAATCCAGAAAACAGATTGTTTTATATTTAATTTTGAAATCTGTCATGGGGCTAGACATATTGTCAGTTTCCCAGCTGCCCCCAGTCATGTTACTTGTGCTCTGATAAACTTCAGTCACTCTTTAATGCTGTACTGCAAGTTGGAGTGATATCACCCCACCCCCAGCAGCCTAACAACAGAACAATGGTAACCAGATAGCAGCTCCCTAACACAAGATAACAGCTGCCTGGTAGATCTAAGAACAACACTCAATAATAAAATCCAGGTCCCACTGAGACACATTCAGTTACATTGAGTAGGAGAAACAACAGCCTGCCAGACAGCAGTTCCATCCTAAAGTGCTGGCTCTTTCTGAAAGCACATGACCAGGCAAAATGATCTGAGATGCACCTACACACCAATATTACAACTAAATACACTTGCTGGTTCAGGAATGACATTTTATATTGTAGAGTGAATTATTTGTAGTGTAAACAGTGTCATTTAGAAATAAAAATCATGACAGAATCCCTAACTTACCCAATTCTCTGCCAGATATATGGTTGAGCAGGCCATTGAGAGGGCCCCATATATGATCCAAAAAGCAACCAGAAAAAGATTTTATCGGCTCATGTATGGGGGGCCCCAAGCCAATGCACCACTTTTATAAAAATGGGACCAGACTGGGGTGCTTGACTAGGGAGCACAGGGGAGATGTCTCCTTATAACCATGGTACATAAATTGTCCATAGAAATGGAAGGACCCTTTAAGGGGACCCTCCGTGATCACAGCACCTTCCATACCAGGAGCTTCTTCAGACGCCTTCAATGTACCACATTCCATTCAGTAGAACTGGAGACGGCAGATTTTGGTCACCATAGTAGTGGTTGGTTATTGCTTCTGACGTTTTAAAGGGCACCTATCACAGCCAAAATCAAACACATAACAATCTGACCAGTACAACATAAACACGTTTAATTAAACTACATATATAGTTTTTTGAAAAAAACTGCAGGTTTTAAAAAAATCCCTTACTTTGTCAAATGGGTTCTTTCACTGAGGGAGGCCATACTGAGACTATAACAGAGACTCTAATATGCAAATTTCAGGAGCATGCTCAGATTGTAACACTGCTTTGAGTATACCCAGAATGCCTTGTTTTAGTAAACTCCTCCACTAGAAGTATCAGGAGATTTCCCTATCTTGTCCCCTGCTGGTGATGTTATTATGCAAATGAAGGGCACACAGTAACTTCCAGCAGGTGGCAGCACTACTGTACAGCAGCTAACACACAGGTTTGGCTGATTTGAAAATAGCTTAGAAGGGTTGACAAGCAAACAAGGAATTTGAACTGAGCATGTGCGAGATTTCAGAGCTACAGTTGGCTGGGAAGATATAGGTAGGAGGAGCCAGTGAAATCCAAGATGCCTGCCTCAGCTAGAACTGCAGTGGAGATAGGGGAGATCTTGCAGAAGGAATAGTGAGCTGATCATTTACATTATACAAATAATTCAAACTGTTTTAAAAATCGTATTTCTTGAACTTTCATGTATCTTGAACTTTCATGTGTATTTACTTAGGAAATGATTTTACTTATGATTGGTGCCCTTTAAGCCGAAATGAGATTTAATTTCCACTAATCCACTCCCTCACCCTTTATTCTGCGCAAATTTATCACCACGACAAACATACAAGAAAATCACAACTGATCTGTCAAAATACTTTTATATTTCAAAACCATACAGATAAATAAGACATTATTTTCAAAATAACATGCAATGTATACAGTCTAGTTGGAATTCAGTTTCTATAAGGTGTTCCCTTGAACATGTTTCATTAAATGTGCAAGTTTTACGTAATAAGCCCTGTGGCCGAAGAGATTGCTTGGCCTTCCTTCATAAAAATGGTTGTATCCAGGGTGTATCCTGGTCACGGGCTATTTCTTGTTACATAATGTCATGGAAACTAAACAAGTATAGAGCATAAATCAATATGGCTACAAACATTAGGTTGGCCATATACCCTGTGGCAGAAAGTGGGCCTCCAGTGTATTGCTATGGCCCATCACTGACTGTAGATGTCTTTGTATAACTGTCCAACTTGTTAATCTAGGACCTTATAACATGCCAAAGAGAATAGCCACCACTCACTGGACATCTACAGCCACGCAACTTAACACTAGTTTTGTAGCAGCTATTTAAATAGAGCCTGGGCTGCATTCTTGAAAGAAGTATAAAGTAAAGAGTGTCCTCACCCAAGTCCAAGGGTCCCCAACTTTACCCATGAGCCACATTCAAATGTAAAAAAAAAGTTGGAGAGCAACATAATCATGCAAAAGGTTCCTAGAGCTGCTAAATATGAACTGTGATTGGCTATAGGTAGCCCCTATGTGAATTGGCAGCCTACAGGAGGATCTGTTTGGCCATAAATCTGGTTTTTATGCAACCAAAACTTGCCTCCAAGCCAGGGAAAAAATGAAAAATTAGCATCTGCTTTGTGGCCACGGAGAGCAACATGTGGCTCATGAGCCACTGGTTGGGGGTCACGGCCCAAGTGTATGGGTACATTTTTAATGAGGGGTTGAAGAGGTCTAAACCATCATTAGGGAGTTTCCCTACAAGAAACAATATGGAGCTGGCACTGCATTCATCCTGATATGTCTTTTGGCATATTATGCATGTAAATGGACTTAGTATAGTATAAAATAGAGAACATCTCACTTCCAACCAAGTTGTAATTGGTGTCCAAAGGTAATCATCTCTACATCTACTCATGAAAATATATTTCCATATACCCGCCTACTCAACTGATTCTCCATAGACCAAGCCCATACAGTTGCAGGACTTCCTGATGTAGAAAGGCTAACGTTACAGGCTTCTCACCCCTAATTTTTGTGGTGAAAAATGTCTTCAAAATTAGAAAAATATGATTTTTTTTTTTTAAATAATATAATTTTCCTTGATCATGAATAAAGGCGTTAGGTAGTAGTATTACATTTCTAAGTTCTTAGTAGGACACAAACCAAAATTGTCTAGTAAGCAATAATAATGAAGTTCTCTAATCTTACAGATTAATTACAGCAACTCAACAAAATACATAGGCCACTGATGTCTTGGCCACCAGCCATTCTGGAGGACGCTGGGACTTGTGACAATGCCACTAATTAGATATCACTGGCCTACCTATGGCATTTAAACCACAACCATAATACACAGCAAAAAAAAAATATTTCTGGGTAATGTCAAACAATAAATCCTATATTGAGCTAAAGACAGTGTATATTCATTGGGAATACCAACCAAGACTTCAGTTGTCAGCTTTGATGCAGCACAAACAACTCTATTGTTATTTATTGAAAAGAGTTCTAGAACTAGGCATGCTGAGGCCTACTAATTGACACAGTCCAAGTGGAAGACTCCAGGCCCAGGTCACAGAGTAGCCGACTGCTGGGTTCTTTTCCTTCTCTCTCTAAGGAAGTTTTTCAGCTTGGAGCTGGGGAAAAAGATTGGAGGCTGCTGAAAAGTGGCCAGTCCGGCTTCTTGTAACCATAGAAGCTTCAGACAATCAGAGGCTGAGGGCCTTCCCCTGAAACAAACAAAATACGTCATTGTGACCACAAAACCATTTTATATATAACAATAGAATAAGCAAATATGTTGTTTGTTCTAAGAGATCTAACATATGCAGGATAAGGTCATCTCCAGTGATGGGCTGGACCTTCTAGAGACCATCAGAGAACTTAATCGCAAGGAGCGGGATGTAGGCAGTGCTAAATATAATAGATGTCATACAGATCTATGGCTCCTTGGCTGGGGCCCACAAGGGTGCATGCTCACTGGGAGATCCTCTGGAACCCTGGAGGGCCAGTTCCATCATGGTCTTCTCCTTTATGTTGAGCTGATTTTGACTAATATTTTAATGATCGTGTATGTGCCTCTGTAATTGCCACTCCAGGAGTGATAAAGATTTCTCTGCATAGTTTTACAGAAGAGATTTTTTAGAGGTTATAATTTTTTGGCACAAAAAAGACACAATACTTTACATTATTTGGGCTACTCCTATTTTAACAACTAAGCTCCAAAGCAAAGCTAAAGCATGATAGGAAGCATCAGAATCATACCATGGATTTGCCCACAAGGTGCTCTGAAGAAAAGACACAGCTCCCCCAGACAAGCCGGCGTAACAGCGGGGGAACCTAATCAACCCTTTCTTGATGCCTTTCTCTAATTCCGATGGTGTATCGCTGCTGAATGGATAATCGGAGCTGAGCCTGGAAGCAAACACACAGACATGCCATTGGCAAACGTTATTATATTCAAATTAAAACCATATGGATTTGACTGAAAGCAACAACAATAAGAAGTTTTATGTCAAGTATAAACAGTAGCCAAGTTTGACCAGACATAACCATAGTATGGTTTGATTATTCCAGCTGCACTAGAGACCTGAACGTTTACTGCCCCCTTTATTGATGTGGCTATGAAGCCCCACCATTAGCCTGCACTCCAACTCTCATTAATAGTGATGGGCGAATTTATTCGCCAGGCGCGAATTCTCTGCGAAAAAACGGCCGTTTCGCTAATTTTTCGTCGTTTGGCGAATTTCACAGGTATTTATTTTTCAGCCCTCCTGACAGTACAGTGTTGACCCTCCATGCAGAATTCAAAGGCTTCTTGCAACCCTCTTTATCCAACCTGCTTGTTATCACTCACCCGAGCTGCCCCATTGCTTCAATTTCTATATAATATCCAATGTATTCTTTCCTGGTGCCTCTGTGTCTTATTGACTGTAGGTCCGAAAACACTATCTTCTCTCTCAGATGAGGGTGACCATAGGATAAGCCTCATCCAGGAGGCACAAGGACCTTACAATTCTTGGCTGGTCCCCAGAAATGAGTATATTCATGACTCTCAAGGAGTCCTAATAGCCTCACTGTAGGTTTCTATCAATAAAAGTGTTGTGTCTGAAGTTCCCATACAAGATTAAATGAAATACTGCAGGGTTGGTCTCTGTTGAGTTAGCAGGTGACTGGGTAATTTCTCTAGATATAAAGGTGTTAATAAGTGTTTTGCTTATAACTTGCACCAAAAGTGTTGATTAGCTCCCTGTAGGTACTAATTACTATATTTTGCCTCTACTGACTGCACACTTGGCTACTTCATAGGTTGCCTCCAACTCTCTAAGTTGAAATATTTGTTAATCAGAACAAGGGAAGATATGGTACTCAAGTTAATTACCTCCTCAACACAAGCAACCAGTGTAGTAATCACCCTCTGGTGGCTGTTTGTGTCTGTGATTGATTTAATAGGTTGTATACTTCTATGCAGTCTTTTTATTTGATGTTCTATATACCCAACAGGCTAGTATAGTTTGACCACCCTGTGCTTAGAAGTTAGAAAGGTGCTTCAGCCCCATTTCTACAGCATCCAGGTCCCTGGCCCCTAGTATTGTCATCCATGGCATCTATGGTCTTCTGGATGGTTTTCCTACATAATAACCAGAAGCTTTCTGATTTCTAGCTATTTATAATTATAATTAAGATGACAATGATGATGTGGTGGTCATTAAGCTACATTAGATAAAGGACCAGTTGTGGTCGCTGTTATGTCACCATGACAAGCTTGCATAGCTGGAAAGTGGGTACTGCTGGGGAGAGTGAAATAAGTAAGGGTGAATTCTGGTGTCCATTGGGTAGGTCTCAAGTCAAAATCCAACTCTAGTATTACCATACATTGATACATCTTAGATGAAGTCTTACATGATGAAAGCTGTAACGCCTACGGCCCAAATATCTGTGGTTGGAACTGCCCCGTGCCCTTCTAGAACTTCTGGAGCTGAAAGAGAAAAGATACACATTGATAAACAATACAGTGATCTAGGACTAGAGAGGCATTCTATCTGCCTGTATGTATTGTAATGTTTCTCCTTGATACCCACATATTCATGGGCCAGATCTTATGGAATAGAGAATAGTATACAGAGCCCACATTGAGAGGCTGGGGTCCTAAAAATAATTGGATGACTATATTTGGCCCTAGTTAAAACATCTTTGCTAGATCTCAGGTCTTGAGCTCCAAGGAGGCTAAAGTTAAGCAGATGTTGAATGAGCTTTTGAAGCCATGCTGTGCTGAAACAAATGGGTGGTCTAAGCGTTGGGCTAATTTCCACCAAAGCAAATGGTCTAGAGTCTAGAACTTTGTCTTTACCTTCAGCAAATTGAGAGAGAGAGAGAGAGAGAGAGAGATCTTGCAGGAGGCAACAAGACCATGTAGACAAAGTAACACAGTAACAAAGTTATGTAATCCATAGCAGGACCGGACTGGCAATCTGTGGGTTCTGGCAAATGCCAGAGGGGCTGCTATAAGTTCCCATAGAAAGTCGGTATTTAGTGGGCTGGTGGAGGCTGTTTGGGCCCCTGTGTGGGCTGATTGGGCCTCTGTACCTGAAATGCCAGGGCCTATTTTAATTCTCAGTCCGGACCTGATCCATAGCAACCAATAGTATCTTTGCTTACTGCAGTCAACCAGTAAATCTGATTGGTTACTGTGGGTTACTGGAGCAGGGCAAACTTTTCCTTGAACTGTGTACAGTTTTCAGCAGCTTGTGATTGGTCACTGAAAACAAACATAAACAATGACAGTATATTTCTGCATTCTCGACCATACTGTATTCATTGAATTTATACATACCCATAGTTTCCAAGTAATCCATGTACTTCTCTGGAGCAATGACCTTGTCTGGAGAATAGACATGGGCGTTCCCAAAATCCAGAATTTTCAGCAGCTTGTGTTCGGTTACTATTGTGTTCTCAGATCTCAGATCCAGGTGGAGGATCTGTTTGGCGTGAAGGAACTCCACTGCACTCAGCATCTGCCACAGGTAGTCTCTCACTTCCAGTTCTGAGTACGACTTCCTGCGAGACATTAGGACAAGGTCGCTCGATTTTTTTAAAGATTTTAACTATGAAGAGTGCTTTGGATGTATAGGGGCTTTGGGAGATCGAAGTAGTACCATGGGGTCAAACAATTCAATCAGCAGTTTTTTCTGGACCATGCACAATCTAACATGGGTTGAGGGCTATGAACAATTACATAGGTTTCTGGTTATAATACTAACTAGTCACATGAGAAAATGTGGTTGAATTTTACCTTCCAGTTACCCCCCCCCCCCAAGCGATAATAATATTCTCCTTATGTATGATTGCTGAGTCAATGATAAATCTAAACATACACAGGTCAACTGGTGTACAGGCTAAATGGTCCTATATTGATGATGGCCCCATTGAGTAGAACCATGAAGGAGCTGCGGGCCCTCTACATTCCTGATCTATCCACGTCTCATACATGTATACATGATGGCATATGGATTGTATTAACTGATAGAATAGGCAGAAGGCATTCTCAGTACAAGGAAGTCAATGAATCACACAAGAGCTTTTGGGAGGAGACATACCCAAGGGAGAGGAACTGCAGTAGCTCCATTCCTTCACACAGCTCAAGGATCAGGACCAGGTCATGGGGGCTCAGGAATGCTCCATGTAACTGAACAATGTTGGAATGATGAAGTTGCTTCAGGATCAGATACTCCTGCAGGGTGGACTCTTTGGTTTTTTCAGTGTACGGTATGATTTTTGCAGCAAACATTCTTCCACTTAACTTTTCCCTGCAGGGTCTAACAATACTGAAGCGCCCCCTAAAAAAGTACAGTCTTGGGTAAATGATCTCATTCAAGCAAGAAGTCTATTGGGAAGGGGGATGCATGCAATGTAGGACACTAGACATCCATTCCACCTTCTCAGAATTCCATTTTACTATTAAAGGCAAGGTCTAACACTATCCTGGAAGGTGGTGCATGATTATATTTTATTAACAGAATATGTTATGCTCTACAAGTGCCGGGTACTGTGTATCCAAAGTCCAATGCAACTTATATTGTTGGGCTAGAATGGAACTGTCTTGTTTAGTATTAAACATAAATAAAATACTGTCCTTAAATATTGTATTGTTAACCCCGCATTGGGTAAAACCTTGAGTCTTGTTACTTACCTTTTCACCCCAGTCTGTAAGGTACTTCTTGGATCAACTGCTACTGGCTCTTCTCTGCTCCCCAGGTCTTTTGATAATGCTAAGGAGTGATATAAATGTATATATATATATTTATTCATAGACTTTGCAGGTAAGCGTTACTCAGTTTAAGCCCATCCTATGCTCATCCTTTGCCCCTTAGCATTGTTACTAGTTCCTGCTAATGGAAGTGGAAGTTCTTTCGTTGTAATGGACAATGTAAACTAAAAACAATCTATATAATTGGTTATGCTTATATTACTTACCCTGGCTAGGCCTGCCAGTCCTGACACTAGCAGATGGGTTGCTGTAAGGGCCCATACCAGCTTTGCTGATACAAGCGATCCTAAAGGAGTAGACTTGTCCTTCAGAAAGTACATGGGTAGAGTAGCAGCAATCAGAGATGTCTAGAGTCAGAGGTCTCCATTCCTCACCTGCTCCAGCAAGAAAGGACAGAGAATGAAAAAAACGAGGTGGACCAGGCAGGGATGCCCCCTATCTCTGGTTCTATTTACACTAGCGAACTAACCCTTAGCCATTATGGTACAGGGATGCCTGGCCCATTAAAAGGTGTTCCTTTTTGTGAATCTGGCTAATCCCGTACTTATCCACTCTCCTAGATATGGTCCAGGTCTTTGGCAGATTCTTGGGGCTGACAATTAATTGGGATAAGTCACAGCTCCTTCCCCAGACCTACGGCTGAAATGGATTACATTATTCAAATATTTGGTTGTTTACGTACATCCAGATCCCCATTGCTTTATGCAGCCCCATAACCAACTCCCTAGCTCTGCTCCTTAAAAACCAAGCCAAATTACCTCTAACTCTATGGAGACGCATGCATATCGTGCAATTATCATCTCTACCCAAACTCCTCTACATACTCCACAACACACCATTTATTGTCCCCTACATGTCATGGTTTACTTCTATGCAACCAGACCCTTGGGCAGCATGAGGAGAGCAATTAATCTTGCATCATCATTATGTACAGAATTAGGGTTAAGGCCATGTGAATATCATGAAGATGGTGTATCTCTACATATTCCATGTACACCATTTATTGTCCTTCCTTCCATTCATAATAATGCATTTCCTGTGAAAGACTAATTGTGGCCACCACGACAGGGGGACTGGCTCTTCCCCACTTTTACTTCTAATATTTAGCATCCTAAATCTACTATTTACACTGGTGCTTCTCACCAAACCCAACACCGCCCTCCAGACCTCCATCCTTCACTCCACTGAATGCCATTTCAATTACCCCTATAGACACCCATTTGCCATGGCTACATTGCCTGACACCCTAAAGACTCCACACAGAGCACGATCCATGGCTTTGAATCTCCATCTCCTGCTGTGGGGCATCTCACTCTTTTCCCACCTCTGCTTGCCAGACTTCATATACAGTATTGGCCATGGCCGGGTATCAAAAAACTGTCTGACCTCATTCCCAATACACAATTTCACATATCAGGACAAGCAAGGAAATGTAGTTCCACATCAAGCCTGAGCCCTGTGCTCACACTACTCCCACTTAATATTACACCTCCCCATCACACTCAGGCTCAGACTACTGGACTCACCTTCCTTCCTGTATTGTACAAAGTAGGTTACGGGACTTGCAGACTCCGCCGGCTTCCAGACAATTAGTGCTCCATCTTTATATACCTGGGCAACTTCAGGGCTGGTGGGGCAGCAGGGTATCTCTGGTGGGAAATTACACTGGTTACTACAGCACTGAGTGAGTGAGATCAACCAACTGGCTTCTCACAGAAGCTCATGAAAACTGATATCACCATCAGCTCATCAACAACTTCCTTGCTTTGCCTTGTTATCACCTTTTATGATGTCCTTTTCATCTCTCAAATAAACAAGTATTGCTTTTTGAAGGCCATGTCTTCTGTGAATCGACTTAATTCCAGGCTAGGACCATACAGTGCCCATTGTGGCCCAGATGTCACGTGGTCAAGTGCAGAACAATAGACTGGGGGCAGTAAGGGGGTATTCTGTTAGATAAGACTCCATGAATGTCAAATCTCTGTTGATGTTTTTGTGAGCTATAGCCAAAATAATAAAATATTGTTTATATAGTCCTCAGCAAACCAAACAGTTATATAGCTCTGCCAATGCTTACTTGGCATTTTGGATAAAAGAAAGGTGGTGCTATTACAGGAAAAGTTATGTGCTTTAAAGGGCATGTAAAGGCAAAAAAATAAAATCCAATTTTTACTTTCTTTAATGAAAAAGAAACCTATCTCCAATATACTTAAATTAAAAAATGTTTACTGTTTTTATAAGAAACCTGACTGTATGCTGTGAAATTCCCCTTCATTTACTGCTGTGGATAGGAATTGTCAGACAGTCCCTAACTGCTCTGCAGGGAAACAATCATACTTATGAACAGCAGGGGGAGCCCTTGCCTTACTTCCCAGCCATGCAGAACTCAAGCAGCTTTGTTTGTTTCCCTGTAGAGCAGTCGGTGACTGTGTAGAGATTTGTATTGGATTTTATTTTTGCCTTTACATCCCCTTTACTGTTTCCAACTCCAGCTGCAGGGACAAAGATCATGGAGCCAGATTTAAACAGATAAACTGGGATTCTATTAGGAGGATTATTTTGCTGCAGCCACTGGTTCTGCAGAGTTGGAGAACGTTTGTATTAAACAATACAAAAACTATAAAATCCACATTAGATTACATGACAACACAGGACCCAGTGCAGTCTGTATATTCTGATTATTAATCAGTCTTGCTGTATCGGCTTCTGGCAAATATTATTTGACTTGTGCTGTTTTGATAATTTATGACGATCCCTAAGCAGCCCAGATCACACTGAGCATGTGCACAGTCTTGGTCTTGCAAAGATGTATAACAAAGTTACAAGATGGTGACCCCCTGTGGCCAACTTTGAAAGCATAAATCATTTGTTTGATTAGGCTTGTGGTGCAGTAAGTTCATGTTTATGTTTAGTATACAAAATACAGCATTTCTAGCTTTATTCTATTTTAGACTTTACTTCCCCTTTAAGAACCATACAACATTGTGTGTCCATGGCTTTAGACCCTCAGGACCCTCTATGTACATAAGCTGGGGGTACTAGGCAGCTAGGCCCTTGGGCAGCATGGGGAGAGCTAGATTCACCACCCGAGGCAGCAGATTTCCCTTCTCAGTATTTGCAGTGCAAAAAAGAAATTCATCATTATGCACTGAATTATAATTTCTTCGAATTAGATTCTTTATTATTCATTGTGTTGCAGTTGCAGCGATTATATATCCACATACCAGCTTTCTTTAGAATGCAGCATGTCGAGGCGCTGCCAAGGACATTGGTTGCCACGCAGGCGTAGATACCCAGGTCATGTGCGTTAACGACCAGGATGGTGAGAAGATGATAATTCTTAAGTGTGGAAGAGATGAGGACTCTTTCATTGCCCTGGATAGGAACTCCATCTGAGAGAAAGCATTGACAGTACAGGTGTTATCCAACTAAGTCCTTGAGGAGACTGGAGAGTTGTTATTGTTAAATGTTAATGTCATAAAAATACATTTATAGCCATGAAGTAATCCAGGACCATGCAAAACCCTTTAGAGGACCACAATTGGCCTCTGGTTTGTCAGCTACAGTATGTGCTTCAAGTAAGGAGACCTCAAAAGAGAAACCACAGGTCTCCAATGCCCCTAAGTGATAATTGTCCCTTGGGCAGGATATTCAATTAAATTGCCTGGGATTCCACTGCTGTAGCACAAAATTGAGCACATCCATATCCTGCCTGTGTATCGCCTTTTACCCCAGAGTAAAGGTGGCCATACATGGGCCGATAAAAGCTGCAGACCGAGTCAGCAGCTTATTGGCCCGTGTATGGGGGCCCCCGACGGGCTTCCCCGATCGAGATCTGGCCAAAAGTCGGCCAGATCTCGATCGGATGGGACTAAAAATCCCGTCGGATCGCGGCCGCATCTGTTCGTTGATGCGGTCCCGCGATCCGACCGCCCGTTCACGTTCGCTAGGATCCGATTGTTGGGCCCTAGGGCCCATGATCGGATCAGCCCGATATTGCCCACCTCAAGGTGGGCATATCGGAGGGAGATCCGCTTGTTTGGCGACATCGCCAAACGAGCGGATATCTCCATTTATGGCCACCTTAACTTGTGGACTTTTGCACACAATTTATTAATAAATACAAATCATTGGTCCTCCATTATCAAGCACAAAACAGCACATAACTAAACTAGGCAAAGTCATACCTGCATTGGGTAAGATATAGTTGCATTTTAATAAAGCATGTTGTATTTTGGAGAGTAATAGAGTAAAGCCTTAGATGTTTTCGGGCAACTGCCCTATTCAAGCATACTATTACCTTTAAACCACTCAACCTCAGTCACAGGTTCAGCAGTTCTACAGGACAAAGTCACCAAGTGGCCAACAACAACTGTCTGGTCCGTGAGTTCCTCGACAAAAGCAGGTGCTGAAAGGACACCAAAAATAAAAAAACACAATGTCAGGTTTGTAGAGTACAAGCCCAAAAGACCAAATCCACCTACAGAGACAGCAGAACTATTCAAGCAACAGTTTTTTTCTTCATCTGATGTGTTTAAGGTTGCTGAATCCTGGGTACTGAATCCTCTAATCCTCTCCAATCATCATTGTGGCTGAGATAATGCTGCCCGCAATACACTGTCTGTCTCAGACCCTTCATGTTCTAAACACCACCAACTGTGAAATCATGGTGATCCTGGCTAACCAAAGAATGCTCTTCCTTCCTGAGCTATGATTATTGGTTTATACGTGGACTATTACTTACAAATAATACTTAATGGATGTTGGCCCAACTTATTTTTGAGAGATTCTTTAAAACATTTCGAGCTGCCATCTTTGATCTTTGAAGAGGGCACATAATTGGCTTTACAAAGTTACAGCTCCTGCTCTTGATGGCTACAAGTGGATGACATAGCACATGGGCTCAACCAGGTTCTTCCCTTATGATTTACCTTTGTCTTTTGGGGACAGGCTTGTAAGTTTGAATGATTTCTTCTTCATGTGTATTGTTATTCTTTCCGTAGCTGCCTGCACAAGAGAATCAGTCTTTGGTCCTTCAAAACCTATGAAAGGTAAAACAGTTAAACTTCCTTTGTACTTAGACCTCATTGATGATAGATTAGGAGATGTTGAATTCTAAAGATGTGTTTTAATTAAATAACTATACAGTTTATGTATGACTCATAAGCTTTTTATTGTGTTATAACCCCCTTGTTATTCAGGGCAGGGTTGGGTGGTATGAAATGGGACAATATCCTATTTACAACTCAGTGACTCTACTTTCATTAGCTTGGTGCATTATTTCACTTAAGACCAGTATAAACAATACTATGCTTCACCTTCCTTTCTCTCTTGACCATTGCTGGGCTTCCCTTTTATAATACGGGAAAAGTTGGCCACCGAGGCTTTAACCTTCTGCTTTAGACTTTGGTCTGAGGACTTTCCCGAAGAATCAGTCTTTGAATGAGGCCGAAATAGCTTGATCCTTTTCCTTGAAGAGCTTCTTTTTTTGTCCTTGGTTGAAGCTGTAGAGCTGCTTTCTTCATTCTTTGATACTTTCGCCTTTGTAGGATCTATTGTTCTTTCAAGGACATCACTTTTCATGTCATGGTTCCCACCCAGTAAAGGCTGTGAATTCAACAATGAAAGATTTAATTTCTCATTGTCTAAGAGAGATTTTTCTTGACTCAGATCTTCTGAGTTTTGAGGAGATTCATTGATACCATAGAAATCCAAAAGGTGAGACTGAGCAGTTTCAAACTTGAATGGCCCAACTGAACTGGTGGATGGACTGTCATAATTCAATTCCTCAATCTCCAGCAGGGAAACTTCGGAATGCCTGCCTGCTTCTTCAAAGTCAGAGAAATTATCAGATCTTCTCCCTGTCTCTGAGCTGTCTGAATGAGAAATAAATGTTTTGCTAGAGCTACAGCTTTCAATTGTAAACTCCTCAAACTGTTCATGAGGTAGAGGCGAGGATTGCACTGGACTCAGAGAGTCGTAGAAACTGCACTGTGAGACTGATGTCACTTGGGGTTCTTTGGCTTCTTGAGGTGATAAACTGGTTTGTATAATCGTAACTTCTGTTTCCATTGCAAGACTAGTGGCTGGGGGACATCCTTCTGCCTGTGTCTTGCCAGCAATAGATTTCTTTTTGGAAATCTGCCCTTGGTTGTCTGCCAATACATTCATCTGTTCCGACAAGTAGGTCATTTCACCAACCAGATCTTCTAAGGCAGCACATTGTTCATCACTGTAGAGAGAGGACCTTAGATGTTTATCTATATTTTGACTAGAAACTTTGTTCGTTATATCAGAGTGCCTTTCCGAAGTAGATCCAAGTTCTTGGTGCTCTGATATTGATGGTTTATGAATTCCATCACCACATTGGGTGGATAAATCTGGGTTTTTAGGAGAAAAGTGAAACAAGCTAGTGATGGAACTTTTCTCTTCCACTTTTTCGGTGACCACTGTTGCTTCAGTTACTGTTTCTAGTGCACATTCTTTGGTGCTGTGTTCAGTCGCTTTTAGAAGAGATGTATCGTTCTGCAGGCCTTGCTGTATTATTGTAATGCTGGATTTAGGGTCAGTAAAATGCACAACATACGGTATACACTCCATTGAGTCTGGAGAAACTCCACTTTCCTGCTTTATACTCTTTTCGGTGTCAACCTCACAACCAACTTGGCATTTTTCTACCTGTGGTTGGGAAACAAGGAAGCAATTTGTATCAGAGGTGGTCTTCACTGTAAATGTAACACTGCCTCCTAAATGAGGAGTCGGTCCTTCAAATTGACTGGGTAGTACAGTTGTTTGGGGTGCATATGAGTCTTTCATGTTCTCAGGTGTTTTGGAAGGCAGGGGTGTTTGTTGTACAAATGCTATGACTGTGCTTTCCTCAACCCCCAGGGCAACAGAAGGTGGTCTTTCTTTTACTGAACCAGAGTCAAATAGAGGTCGTTGATGTAGAACCGCAATTATTGCATTTTCACTATCAACAGACGTAGCAGAGAGTGGTCTTTGTGTTGATGAAATAAAGAGAGGTGTTGAATGTTCTTTGGCTGCATGGGGTTCCTCCTGTTTTACCTTTCTGCGTGTAGAATCAGTAAGACCCTGAGAAATGTCAGCTGCTATTACACCCTCTTCAGAATGACACCTAATATTTGTATCAAGGTGTTTATCATCTACATTGGCTCCTGCTGAAACGTTTTGACCTACTTCCTCCAGGAGAACTCCTTTATAAACAGTAAGAGGTCTTGATTTGCAGTCGTCCAGAGAGCGGCTTCTGCTGGAGGCTTTGAAGGAAGACCTCAGTAAACCTTTGGAACCATCAAATGAAACAGATTTTTTCAGAGAACCAGTATGTCCTTCTTGTGTGGCCTGAGTCTTGTCCTGGGCAAGTATTCTTTGCTCCAATGCAAACTGTTCAAGCAGTGGTTCTCGCAAGCCACTCAATATCTTTTGGGAATATCCTGCTTTCATTAAGCTCCTTCGTGCCTTTTCACGATGCTTGATGAATTCCTTGTCCCTCAGTGCCCCATCTCTGGGAGTCAAGCCGGCTCCTTCACCTGATTGGCTATAGAAGGTGCTATTAATAATGCTTTGCCTTGGAACACATACTAAGGTGTGTTTATTAACTCCTAGCAAAGCACTGTCTGCTGAGGAACCTCTTACAAAGCATCCAGACTTGCCCTTTTTTGACCCTAAATCACCAACTTCAATAGTTGCTGCTTTGCAGAAAGGACGCTTTCCTGGAGACGTTTCCACTGAATCAACGAGCATTTTGTCTTTCTCCTCTAGCTTCTTTGTAACTTCTCCAAGACCCACTTTCTCATCGGTTTGGTTCTCCAGAGCTTCCAACTGATCTGAATAGACTAGGCTAACCTCTTGGCTTCTCTCCTCTTGTGTGATATCATCTGTCTTTTGGTGCATTTCTTGAAATTTATCCTTATCATACATTTTGAAAATGGACAAATGGTGTTCTAGAGAAGGATTTGAGTCCCTTGAAGTTGGGCTGATATCACTCTCATTATCAGAAGAGGAACCACTGCTGCTGGAGGAGCTGCTGCCTTCAACTAAGTGTCGAGGAACCCCTAAAGATGTACTCTCCACATTTCCTTCCAGAAGTTCTGGAATGGATCTCATCACTAGAATGGATCTGTAGCACATCAAGGAACGCTAGGAGACAAGTAAAATAGGAGCAACATTAAAGTCCAATACCAAAGCCCTGGCCCAAGTTTGTAGCAAAGTCATCATAACACAGATTTCTGTGATTATTTTATATATTGCTATCACACACTATTGTAGTCACCAATAACAAGACCAAGGACTGTTCCTACAAAATGGCTAGATCATGGGGGATAAAAAGATCTGAGAGAATCGTGGAGAAAAAATTCCTATTTCGAATTAGAAATTTCTGGACTCAAATTTTCAAGATCAATTGAGCAAAATCCTGAACATTTGGATGAAAAATTTTAACAGCTAAAATCTGGCTAGCTTCTATAATGGGAGGTATATATTTTTAACAGGATCATATGTAAAAATGAACTTTTTTTTCTGACTATCCTCCACTAGATATTGTAACATATCTTACATACCTAAACGAAATGTAGAGAATTGAAAAAGTGCTCAGGAGAGCAATCTGAGCATTTTTACATTCATTTGTTTTGAGGCTCCGGTTAGGTTTATACTGTATCTAGTAGAGGTAAGCCATGTATGGCAAGTCTGAGCAATTTATATTTCCTTTAACATATTGAGCATTTGATTTATACTAGGGATGCACTGAATCCACTATTTTGGATTTGGCCGAACCCCTGAATACTTCGCGAAAGATTCGGCCGACTACCGAATCCGAATCCTAATTTGTATATGCAAATTAGAGGTGGGAAAGGGGAACATTTTTTAACTTCCTTGTTTTGTGACCAAAACTCATGTGATTGCCTTCCCTACCCCTAATTTGCATATGCAAATTAGGAATCAGATTTGGTTCGAATCTGCTGAAAAAGGCCGAAATCTGGATTCGGTGCATCCCTAATTTATACTTTGTATTTTGATTGGGTTTCGCGGACTACATTTAAAGGATAAGTAAACCTTTAAAACAAGTAAATGTAAAATTGATGAGAGTGTTATTCTAAGAACTTTCGCAATTTCGAACTTTTAGCACTTTTGCAATGTACATTCATTATTTATTTTCTTTTAATTCCAAGATATTAAGGGATACATGTACTGTTAATATGAATGAATTTTGTTACAACAGCGCCACCTGCTGGTCAGTTTCCCACCAGTCTGACCAGCAAGTAGTCAAGGAAGTTGTCAGGAGAAAGAAAAAGGCTGATGTTCTTCTGCTTAGGAAAACAATTAGAAACCTTTCTCAAATCTTTCCTAAGCAGAAGAACATCAGCCTCTTTCTTTCTCCTGACAACTTCCTTGACTACTTGGTGGTCAGACTGGTGGGAAACTAACCAGCAGGTGGCGCTGTTGTAACAAAATTCATTCATATTAACAGCACATGTATCCCTTAATATCTTGGAATTAAAAGAAAATAAATAATGAATGTACATTGCAAAAGTGCTAAGAATAGCACTCTCATCAATTTTACATTCACTTATTTTAAAGGTTTACTTATCCTTTAAAAACGTTTAATAGACACAGAATTGATAAGTAGAGTGACCAACACTAACCTGCCACCTGCTTCGCGCTACCAGAAATTTGAGGCCTTTTGTGTTTCGTGTTAGTGTGTCCTTTTCACTGGAACATTCCTAAAATGAAACACATATCCGGTTTGAACTCATATAGATTGACCCACCAGTCCATGAGTGAGTAGACTCTGTAGAGTTCAATGACACACGTCCTTTCTAAATCCATCCAGAACATTATCCTGTGTTGACCAATCAGCAGTTAGCTCTGATCACTCTATTGCACATTAGACAATGAAAGCAAAGGCTTGATTGGTCACTATGGGTCAAATCATCCTCAGTGACATTATTCTGGAAATGGAGTCATACCAAATTGATACAGTAAATCCCACGGGCACTGTGATTGGTCAGAGGAACACTGTCTTACTTGCCCTTAGCATTGTGTCACAGTATTTTGTTGCTATGTCTCACTGACATTCTGATTGGTCAAACTAACATCAGTGTATCACCCAGTAGCATTTGGTTTGCTGCAATTCTTATTTGTTCTCATTATTACAGAATCCGATTATTAGCTGAATTATATCATCATATAGTTCTTACCTGGAACCACTTATGGTTGGAGCATTCCACTGCACTGGGCCGAGATCTACAAGGAAAAAAAGTTGGATGAATTTGTTGCACTTGATACAGTTGTATGTCTCCTAGAACTTTACAGAAGTCATTTACTAACACGCCTGCAAGTGAAGTTGCTCTAAAAGGGAAGATATAGAGCGCGCAATTCATTACGGTAAGTCCAAACGTGTCCTGCATTTCTGCTACGGATGCACCAAATCCGTTATTTTTGGATATGGCCAAACCGAATCCGAACCCTAATTTGCATATTTTGCATATGCAATTTTGGTCAGGGAAGGGTTAAAAAATGTTCAACTTCCATGTTCATGTGATGAAAATTCACATGATTTTAAGGATTTAGACTTGGATACTAAGATTCAGCCAAATCCTGCTGCAAAATGCTGAGTCCTGGCCAAACCAAATCCTGTATTTGGTGCATCCTTTGATTTCCAAATGGTTACCAATCCTGCTTCTTCTGATAGATGGTACAACTACAACTCTTGACACTGGGGAACTCTGAAGCTACCGTTACTCCTAACCTTGTGGGACCTCCAGGTGTCCCTCAGCTGCTTGTGTTATTTTGTACAATAGACTTGTACCAGTGGAGTAACTAGATGTTATTGGGCCCCACAGCAAATACATTTTAGGGTTCCCAACATATCCCGAGGTTGTCCTGTTTTACCAACATATAATGAAATGTATTTGGGCCTCATGAAGCCCCTATACCTCCTGGGCCCCCCAGGGTCTTCTTCCTCTGTAGTTACACCCCTGACTTGTACCCATTGAATCAGATACAAACTGTATTTAAACTTTTATTCACTTGGAAAGGGATGTGACTCCTACTTTGAAACGGCAAGGTGCAACTACGCTAAAATTATGTGTAAAAAAGATGACAAATTGTGTCCAAAATTGGTCTTTTCACTTGCCTTCATAAATGACCCCTTTTTAACTCCGTAGCTCAGTGTTCACTTACAGACAGTTGCAGGGAACAGGGCATGGATTGCTTACTCTGGAGACATTTGGATGGTTCTTGTTATGAAGTCCTTAGCTTCTTCACTCAGTTCTTGAAATCCCTGGTTGTGCCAACTGATCTTCCCTTGTTGCACATTGAGTAGAGTTTCTCTATCATTCTGCCCAGCAAAAGGCGACGAGAAAACCAAACTGCCAGTGTGAGAAAGAGTGAAAAAACACTGCGTGTTTGATTAATGACAGACAGGTAACCCGGGAATCAACTTGTCCACATACCTTTATCACTCATGTATTATAAGGGATAATGTACCCCCTACTGTAAATGATAAGGATATTAGAAGTCACTGAGGGGTTGTTCTGTGACCATATAAAGGCACAAGGCTGCAGGCTGAGTTATACAGGGAACTCTGAGTATCACTCATGTATTATAAGGGATAATGTACCCCCTACTGTAAATGATAAGGATATTAGAAGTCACTGAGGGGCTGTTCTGTGACCATATAAAGACACAAGGCTGCAGGCTGAGTTATACAGGGAACTCTGAGTATCACTCATGTATTATAAGGGATAATGTACCCCCTACTGTAAATGATAAGGATATTAGAAGTCACTGAGGGGTTGTTCTGTGACCATATAAAGGCACAAGGCTGCAGGCTGAGTTATACAGGGAACTCTGAGTATCACTCATGTATTATAAGGGATAATGTACCCCCTACTGTAAATGATAAGGATATTAGAAGTCACTGAGGGGCTGTTCTGTGACCATATAAAGACACAAGGCTGCAGGCTGAGTTATACAGGGAACTCTGAGTATCACTCATGTATTATAAGGATAATGTACCCCCTACTGTAATTGATAAGGATATTAGAAGTCACTGAGGGGTTCTGTGACCATATAAAGGCACAAGGCTGAGTTATATAGGGAACTAATATGTATGGAGCACATATTTTGCCTTAAAGGAACAGTAACACCAACAAATGAAAGTGTTTTAAAGTAATGAAAATATAAAGTACTGTTGCCCTGCACTGGTAAAGCTGATGCGTTTGCTTCAGTAACACTACTATAGTTCATATAAAAAAGCTGCTGTGCAGCAATGGCGGAAATTGAAAAAAGTCTGTATGGAACAGGTTAAATAGTGGATAACAGATAACACCATTATGTTCTACAGAGCTTATCTGCTGTGTAACCTGAGCCTTTTCTCCTTTGAATGGCTGCCCCCATGGCTACACAGCAGCTTGTTTATATAAACTATAGTAGTACTTATCTGTTATCTACTGTGTATCCTGTGCTTGAATGGCTGCCCCCATGGCTACACAGCAGCTTGTTTATATAAACTATAGTAGTACTTATCTGTTATCTACTGTGTATCCTGTGCTTGAATGGCTGCCCCCATGGCTACACAGCAGCTTGTTTATATAAACTATAGTAGTACTTATCTGTTATCTACTGTGTATCCTGTGCTTGAATGGCTGCCCCCATGGCTACACAGCAGCTTGTTTATATAAACTATAGTAGTACTTATCTGTTATCTACTGTGTATCCTGTGCTTGAATGGCTGCCCCATGGCTACACAGCAGCTTGTTTATATAAACTATAGTAGTACTTATCTGTTATCTACTGTGTATCCTGTGCTTGAATGGCTGCCCCATGGCTACACAGCAGCTTGTTTATATGAACTATAGTAGAGTTTCTGAAGCAAACACATCAGTTTAACCAGTGCAGGGCAACACTGCATTATATTTTTATTACTTTAAAACACTTTCATTTGTTGATGTTACTCTTCCTTGAAGCACATATAATCAAATCACCTGAGGACAATACAGAGAGACACAAAATACAATAATCAATTAATAAAACCACTGCTTTATAAAGAGTTGAATATAAAAAGGCTTCTTACCACAAATAGGTGATGACGCCAATGGGCCTAGAAAAGAATAAAATCACTTTATTGTCATCTCTGCAAGACTTCTATCCAGCTCTCTTACTAATAAGAATACTTTTGAATGAATAAATTAAAACCTACTTAAGGACAACTAAATCCAATTCAGAGATGTTTCTGATCTCTGACTCCCATTTATCCTGCCGTTTACCCATCCCCTACTTTGTACCTAATTTAAGGCACTAAGGGGCTCAATGTTTCACAGCTTAGAAGTCTAGAACTTGCACCTGGGGTATTCTTAAATAACCATTGTTATAACTATATAATTCTATTGATATTTACCATATATCAGAGGCTTCAGACACGGGTAACTGACTGGCAATTTCTGGGGAGACAAACTCCGGGGTGCCATATTTACTGTACTGGAGCTCTGAGTAGTTTCGTTTCTGAGCGAATCCAAAATCACAGAGTTTGATATCGTCCTGGTCTGTCTGTACCATGAGAATATTGGCAGGCTGGGGAGAGAGGAGTAGAAAGGTAAGTGCTTAGGAATACAATTGCCACTCTCCAATAGTATTCAGTATAATTCAGTATATTGAATTATTTTTTACATTTCTCTACCTTAACATCCAAATGAAGAATGTCCTTTTCATGGAGATATCCAATGGCTTCGACAAGCTGTTTAATATACACTTTCACCTGTAATCATTGGATAGACCTGGTTAGACTTCTATTTCCAACCACTAGAGGTGCTATATTGAAGGGCAAATAGATGTCTTGTGCTGGGAAAGCCTTCATTTCTACTAGGAATAGTCTCTGGGAAGGGAGTATAACTGTGGGATAGCAGGTATAGTAGGGAGAGATGGTGCCTATAGTAACAGTGGATAATAGTCTCTGGGAAGGGAGTGTGACTGTGGGATAGCAGGTATAGTAGGGAGAGATGGTGTCTATAGTAACAGTGGATAATAGTCTCTGGGAAGGGACTGTAACTGTGGGATAGCAGGTATAGTAGGGAGAGATGGTGCCTATAGTAACAGTGGATAATAGTCTCTGGGAAGGGACTGTAACTGTGGGATAGCAGGTATAGTAGGGAGAGATGGTGCCTATAGTAACAGTGGATAATAGTCTCTGGGAAGGAAGTGTGACTGTGGAATAGCAGGTATAGTAGGGAGAGATGGTGCCTATAGTAACAGTGGATAATAGTCTCTGGGAAGGGACTGTAACTGTGGGATAGCAGGTATAGTAGGGAGAGATGGTGCCTATAGTAACAGTGGATAATAGTCTCTGGGAAGGGAGTGTGACTGTGGGATAGCAGGTATAGTAGGGAGAGATGGTGCCTATAGTAACAGTGGGATAATAGTCTCTGGGAAGGGAGTGTGACTGTGGGATAGCAGGTATAGTAGAGAGAGATGGTGTTTATAGTAACAGTGGATAATAGTCTCTGGGAAGGGAGTGTGACTGTGGGATAGCAGGTATAGTAGGGAGAGATGGTGCCTATAGTAACAGTGGATAATAGTCTCTGGGAAGGAAGTGTGACTGTGGGATAGCAGGTATAGTAGGGAGAGATGGTGCCTATAGTAACAGTGGATAATAGTCTCTGGGAAGGGACTGTAACTGTGGGATAGCAGGTATAGTAGGGAGAGATGGTGCCTATAGTAACAGTGGATAATAGTCTCTGGGAAGGAAGTGTGACTGTGGAATAGCAGGTATAGTAGGGAGAGATGGTGCCTATAGTAACAGTGGATAATAGTCTCTGGGAAGGGACTGTAACTGTGGGATAGCAGGTATAGTAGGGAGAGATGGTGCCTATAGTAACAGTGGATAATAGTCTCTGGGAAGGGAGTGTGACTGTGGGATAGCAGGTATAGTAGGGAGAGATGGTGCCTATAGTAACAGTGGGATAATAGTCTCTGGGAAGGGAGTGTGACTGTGGGATAGCAGGTATAGTAGAGAGAGATGGTGTTTATAGTAACAGTGGATAATAGTCTCTGGGAAGGGAGTGTGACTGTGGGATAGCAGGTATAGTAGGGAGAGATGGTGCCTATAGTAACAGTGGATAATAGTCTCTGGGAAGGAAGTGTGACTGTGGGATAGCAGGTATAGTAGGGAGAGATGGTGCCTATAGTAACAGTGGATAATAGTCTCTGGGAAGGGAGTGTGACTGTGGGATAGCAGGTATAGTAGGGACAGATGGTGCCTATAGTAACAGTGGATAATAGTCTCTGGGAAGGGAGTGTGACTGTGGGATAGCAGGTATTGTAGGGAGAGATGGTGCCTATAGTAACAGTCGATAATAGTCTCTGGGAAGGGAGTGTGACTGTGGGATAGCAGGTATAGTAGGGAGAGATGGTGCCTATAGTAACAGTGGGATAATAGTCTCTGGGAAGGGAGTGTGACTGTGGGATAGCAGGTATAGTAGGGAGAGATAGTGTCTATAGTAACAGTGGATAATAGTCTCTGGGAAGGGAGTGTGACTGTGGGATAGCAGGTATAGTAGGGAGAGATGGTGCCTATAGTAACAGTGGATAATAGTCTCTGGGAAGGGAGTGTGACTGTGGGATAGCAGGTATAGTAGGGAGAGATAGTGTCTATAGTAATAGTGGATAATAGTCTCTGGGAAGGGAGTGTGACTGTAGGATAGCAGGTATAGTAGGGAGAGATGGTGCCTATAGTAACAGTGGATAATAGTCTCTGGGAAGGGAGTGTGACTGTGGGATAGCAGGTATAGTAGGGAGAGATGGTGCCTATAGTAACAGTGGATAATAGTCTCTGGGAAGGGAGTGTGACTGTGGGATAGCAGGTATAGTAGGGAGAGATAGTGTCTATAGTAACAGTGGCAATGGGCGGTTACTATCACTGCCCCACATAACAGGGGTTACAGTGTCCGTACCTCTCTTTCAGAGACAATATTTTTCTTGAACAGACGGTCAAGTAGTTCTTCACCACAGCATCTGATACAGTTAAGGAATCACAAAGACACAGAAGAAAAAAACGAAAGAAAGACAGGGAGTGGGAGTAGAGAAAGAGGGCACACTGACAAAGAATATCTGTGTGGGATTTCCATGGAAATGTGACATTTTGTCTTCAGATATCTGCACTGTTCTGGTTTATCTTTTGTGATACTTACTAATAGAATCCTCAAGCGATAACATCCAGAGTACAGGTGGAATAGACAGAGATGTCTCAGGGATAATGTGGATTCATAATAAACAGGGATCTTGTTGGCCTTACAACACCCTGAGCATTATATTGGCTATTCAGAAGATAAATAATGGATGAACGTTGCACCAATAGAATATTGGTGGTAAGCATTTTTTTTATATTACCTCTTTCACCTTGCACTTAATAAGATAAGCTAAGGAATAATCACCTAAACTGCTCTGTGACTTCTAATATCCTTATCATTTACAGTAGGGGGTACATTATCCCTTATAATACACGAGTGATACTCAGAGTTCCCTGTATAACTCAGCCTGCAGCCTTGTGCCTTTATATGGTCACAGAACAACCCCTCAGTGACTTCTAATATCCTTATCATTTACAGTAGGGGGTACATTATCCCTTATAATACATGAGTGATACTCAGAGTTCCCTGTATAACTCAGCCTGCAGCCTTGTGCCTTTATATGGTCACACAACCCCTCAGTGACTTCTAATATCCTTATCATTTACAGTAGGGGGTACATTATCCCTTATAATACATGAGTGATACTCAGAGTTCCCTGGATAACTCAGCATGCAGCCTTGTGCCTTTATATGGTCACAGAACAACCCCTCAGTGACTTCTAATATCCTTATCATTTACAGTAGGGGGTACATTATCCCTTATAATACATGAGTGATACTCAGAGTTCCCTGTATAACTCAGCCTGCAGCCTTGTGCCTTTATATGGTCACAGAACAACCCCTCAGTGACTTCTAATATCCTTATCATTTACAGTAGAGGGTACATTATCCCTTATAATACATGAGTGATACTCAGAGTTCCCTGTATAACTCAGCCTGCAGCCTTGTGCCTTTATATGGTCACAGAACAACCCCTCAGTGACTTCTAATATCCTTATCATTTACAGTAGAGGGTACATTATCCCTTATAATACATGAGTGATACTCAGAGTTCCCTGTATAACTCAGCCTGCAGCCTTGTGCCTTTATATGGTCACATAACCCCTGAGTGACTTCTAATATCCTTGTAATTTATTGTAGGGGGTATACATGGTTCCTTAATCATATATAACTGACTATAACGGATACATATCCAAGATGAGAATCAGTGTTTTTCTAGTTTCGAAGGCATCAAGCAGGCAGGTGACTTTGCTGTGGGATATCTCGGAGAGCAGATCTTTTTCCCTGTAGGCTTGTTGTCGAGTCTTGCTTCTCAAAGGGATGAACTTGGCTGCGCAGTTTGCGCCGTTTCCTTTATGTACGACTCGTTTTACAAAACCGAAACAGCCTCTGTATGGAGTAAAATATCATTCTTGTGAGAGTTTGACTTACAGAGGACAGGAAAGAATTTACTCTAAACATTTATGATAAGTAAATTCAAAGTGAAAGTCGAAATTAGAGAAGCAGGGCCCTTGCAATACAAAGATCTAGTGATGATGTGAAAGGCCAGCAAAAAGTGCTCTGCTGAGCCAAAGGTCAGACTGGAGACTTGGGACATTTAGGTTCTCTTCATACTATAACATAGGGCCTCTCTCCAAATGAATCAGTTACTGGAAAACCCATGTATTGTGCTAGACCAGTGATCCCCAACCAGTAGCTCATGAGCAACATGTTTCTCACCAACCCCTTGGATGTTGCTCACAGTGGCCAAAAAGCAGGTACTTACTTTTGAATTCCAGGCTTGGAGGCAGGTTTTGGTTGTATAAAAACCAATATACTGCTAAACACAGTCTCCTGTGGGCTGCCTGTCCAAATACGGTCTACCAAATAGCCAATCACAGCCCTTATTTGACACCCACAGGGACTGTTTTTATGCTTGTGTTGCTCCCCAAATGCTTTTATATTTGAATGTGGCTCATTGGTAAAAAAGATTGTGGACCCTGTGCTAGAGACTCATGTTTATTCTTGTGGATGTCTCCTTTTTTGAACAGGCTGACCAGGGGGGACTGTTACTGTTGGGAGGCACTTACTGTGATATCCTGGGGGTTCACCTGCTGATTCCAAATCTGCCTCAACACTGTGCTCATCAGAACAGGTTGCATGAGACAGGGACACAGTGAGGAACCACCAATGTTTCCAAAGGTATCCAGTCTTGCTCTCCATGTCATCAGCAAAACTGGCTTGATGTGATCATTTAGCTCCAAGAACAGCAACAGGATCACAAAAGAGCCCATGAAAATGGATTTCCAGTCCTTCCTGATCAACATCTAAATGATACCATATATTGTCTTAAATATATTGATAATGGGTTGAATGCAGAGGACCTCTTGTATTAGACCAGATATCGTCTGGCCAAAATAAGATTGGTATTATATGCTCAATGGTTTTGACACCCTTGTGGAAGGTCTTTGGGTTAATCACATCTCCATCTGGGTTTGTACTCATGACAGGTGTCTGCTAATTTTTTAAAGGCAAAGCAAGTGTTCCTTTTTTGTGTTGGCCTCCATGTGTGTGAAGCTATTGCAGAAGGAAGGACCAAGCAAACCCTACAGCTATTTGCTAATTTCATATGAATGTCCTTCAGGAAGTCAGGGTTACATTTAGAAATCACATGGTTTTTGGTGATTAATTATCTCACTCTGACTGTACCTTCCAATTTCTTCTTTCACCTCAAAGAAGGATTTCAGTTTTCGCCTTTTCTGAAGTGTCTCCTCCGTGTGTTCTTTTGTATCTGGGAATAAAAGAGAAGTCATTAATCCTCCGCATTGTATCAATATAAATGAATTGCTGGCTTTGTTTATTTCATTTTATAAATGCAAAAGGAACAGTGGGCGTAAAAGCATCTCACTTATAGGTGACTAATGCCAGTATTGTCTTGCATAGATGTCTCCATGGGTTTTGCTCAGGTTCCCGAGGACAGAAACACCATCTCACCAATAGCCAAAGGCTGGAGGGCAGCATTAGGGTATCAGAGTCATATAAATCCTACAGTCACTGGGGTCTCCTCATATTACTAACACAAAGTCACAGTTTCATGAATGTATTGGCTCCACCAGGTTTACAATACAAAAAAACACTTTCTGTTTATTCACATTTCAACATAAGACTATTGATGGAGCCAATACCTTCCAGAAAACTTGGCCCCCAGAGTCACACAGTAAGTCACTTTTTCCTCATTTCTGTTCTTACCCACAAATGTGTGTTCTTTCCATTTACTCCCACACACCTTGCCCCATCTCGATACTATCTCCCCCTGTTCCCTGATCCTTTGCTCATCTTTATACCCTCTTCATCTCCTTACTTCTCCTTCTACCATGTCCATGCTCTTTCTATCTCCTTACCACTTCTCGCATCTTTTTTGCTCTTCATTCACACCTCACTTCGTCTTCATCTTCATTTCCATTCTTCCCCACTCCTTTATTCATCTCGATCCTCTCCCCACATCTTTCCCCATTACCATACCCTTTCCACCTTCTCTCCGTTTATTTAACCATCTCCACATCATCTTCACCTCCACCATCTTAAACTCTCCATCTCCTCCCTGTTCCTTCCCAACTCCATGCCCTCTCAACCTCTTCTCAGCATCTTTCCCAATCTTCGATTCCTTTACATATCCCTTCCATTCCTTTCCTATCATAATACATCTCTTCCTCACTCCTTCCCCATCTTCATACCCTTTCCATCTCCACCCCACTCCTTCCATATCTCTCTATGGCCTCTCAGCTCCTTTCCCAGTCTTTAATTCCATTACATATCCTTCCCACTCTTTTTCCATCTTCATATAGTCTCCATCTCTTCCTAACTCCTTCCCCATCTTCATACAGTCTCCATCTCTTTCTCACTTCTTCTCCATCTTCATACCCTTTCCATCTCCACCCACTCCTTCCCTATCATCCATGCACTCTCTATGGCCTCTCAGCTCCTTTCCAAATTTTCAATTCCATTACATATCCTTCCCACTCTTTCTCCAGTCTCCATCTCTTCCTCACTCTCCATCTTTGAACCCTTTCCATCTTAACCCTGCTCCTTCCCTATCATCCATGCCCTCTCTACCTCCTCCTCAATTAATAAACAAGTATATATTGTCTAATTAACAGCATAAATACCGTCATAATAGTAATAATTACCTTCATGCATAACGAGCTCAGCCTTGCAGGACACCTCTCCCCCCATATTTTTAGCAACACAAGTGTATATGCCGCCATCATCTGGTTTTGTGTCTTGGAGGATTAAGGAATATTTTCTCTCTTCTTTCATGATTTGGATTCTTTCACTTTCATTTAGTAGGATGTTATTCTAAAGAATGAGATGAGTGATTATTAGATATAGTTATTCTTTTGTCAGTAGAACCCCGTCTGCTTGATGCCAAGAATACCCATTTATCCATCTCACCTTGTACCAGGCTATAGTGAGTGGTGGTGTCCCCTCTATCATGGCATCAAATCTGGCTGCATCCCCGCACTGTGTATGGACATCTTCTATGGTCACCTGCATATACGGAGGTGCTGTGGGGGCATAATTAGAGTTATTGGAATAACTGATACAGAGAATATCAATATGCTACAACAGATGGAACATTTCTTCAACAGAGATTCCTCTTTGATAATATTCTGAAAGAGAATTGGTTGGACCCCATAACACTTGCACCAGTGGTGGCAGAAGCAGTGGAACAAGACAGAAGACTGTAACAGAACCAAGATGGTGCCACAGAATAGGGACAGGTATATGCCATATAATTAATTGCCAGAATGTGTAAAGCAGAGCCAGAGCCACGTCCCAATAGGGAATAAGTAATTGTGGGGGTGACAGCTTAGAATGTGGGGTTCTGAGTGCTGGGTTAGTAACTGATATCAGTGTTTCAGATTAGCTAAAAAGAAAATGTTATCAATATTTACCACTTTGTAGCTATTTCATTGAATTTTTTCCCCCTGCAGCAAACTTCTCACAATTGCTGCGAGCCCCAGACTGACAGCTGGAGCAATTGGTGATATCAAGTGAAAATGGCTAGACTAAGGGGTTGGGGGTTCAATATATCGACCCAGACCAATTTATATACCTGCACCTGCTCCGCATCTGATATTGCTCCATCAGCAGTAAGACTTGGAACAGGGCCGAGATAGGTCGGCAAATTCGTCCACCACCCACCTGCGACCCACCTCCGAAGACGATTGGTTGGACTGAACCTGGCCAACTTGTGGGTCACGTTTAGTAGAACTCAGGGAGCATGCTCAGTAGGGGCCAAAGTTGTTGGTGCTGATAAAATTGCATCAGTTGTAACAACATTGTAGCAGTCTAAGGAGGAACAATACAGAGCAAGAGCAAGTAATGTAGTATAATAGTGCAACTGCAGCTCTCAGCCTTGTCACAGCATGCCCTTCAGATCCTGGCCGTGTTTGGCAGCACATGTCTCTGGCAGCAGCTTAAAGCGTCACACGGAAATCATTAGCACCAGAGACAGATGGCTGCCTTTCCGGAATACTCCATATTGCTGCAGCCCGAGAGCAGGTGGGTGCTGCCTTACTGTGTGCCTGGAAAGGAGCTGACAGTTGCCCTGAATCCTGTGGCAGTAGCACTGCATTATACTACACATTTTAAAAAGGGTAACTTTACCCCAAAACCGCTCTCTTGCTCTTGAAAGAAAATGTCATTTTCGGCAAATTCCCGTTCATTAAAAATGTTCCTTTTTTTTTTTTTCAAGTGTAAATGTCATTGTTACTGAAAGCGGTGTCTGTCTATCCCATTGTGATTTCTGGGTCCAGTGATGGACTGGCCCACAGGGATACCAGGAAAACTCCCAGTGGGCCCTCATGCTGCTAAATATTTCGCTTATTTCATGGCCATTCCCTATTTCTATGAGAAAAAAGAGGCTAAATAGATGGAATAATAGATTATAATATGTAAAGAAAAGAGACTTGGAGAATAGAGGTTGAGTGAGGAGAAGAATAATAATAGTAGTATTAAAGGATAAGTAAACCTTTAAAACAAGTGAATGTAAAATTGATGAGAGTGTTATTCTAAGAACTTTCGCAATTTACATTCATTATTTATTTTCTTTTAATTCCAAGATATTAAGAGATACATGTGCTGTTAATATGGATGAAATTTGTTACAACAGCGCCACCTGCTGGTCAGTTTCCCACCAGTCTGACCAGCAAGTAGTCAAGGAAGTTGTCAGGAGAAAGAAAGAGGCTGCTCTGATGTTCTTCTGCTTAGGAAACCAATTAGAAACCTTTCTGAAATCTTTCCTAAGCAGAAGAACATCAGAGCAGCCTCTTTCTTTCTCCTGACAACTTCCTTGACTACTTGGTGGTCAGACTGGTGGGAAACTGACCAGCAGGTGGCGCTGTTGTAACAAAATTCATTCAAAATAACAATACACGTATCCCTTAATATCTTGGAATTAAAAGAAAATAAATAATGAATGTACATTGCAAAAGTGCTAAGAATAGCCCCCTCGTCAGTTTTACATTAACTTATTCACTTATTTTAAAGGTTTACCTTTAAAGTGGAGTGGGCCCCTGGTCTAAGGTTTTTGGGTGGGCCCCTGGTGTCCCAGTCCGACACTGTCTGGGTCTGACGCTTGCAATGGTGCAGGTGAACTCCAGGTCTGTCAATCAGCTGATTTCTGCTACATTGTTTCAGGAGTCAGCACCAGCAGTGCAGTGAATATGAACAGACTGTGTATGCCGGCAAGTTGCTTAGAACAAATGATAAGGTGTAATGGGAAAGTGGATGCTCAGGTGTGGGTGAATCAGAACGAGGTGCTCTCCTATCCCCTGTGCAGAGACTAACACCTTGCTTGGGCACCCGGCGTAATGTGATAATATAAAACAAGGTGGGAGGTTGGCACACGCTATTCCTGGCACAATTAGACTTAATCCCAGCGAACATAAAGCACCGAGCAACACACATTAGGCTTCACTTGAATAATTAGCTGTGGTGTTTCCAGGCATTAGTCAGTTTTAGTATCAGATTAATGGGGGACTCGCAGGTATTTTACTTATTCCCCCCTTTCATATACATGTGCTATTGCCACCCTGAACTGGGTGTTAGTTTTATGGCTCCCACGCGGGACTGCGTCAATAGATGCGCCATTTCTGCGTCAAAGGAATCCGCCTGCCACCTTATCCCCATGTTAGTTGTTGTGAAAAATGCACGTGCTGTAGCCTTTGTTTCAGGTGCAAATACAGTGGAATTCGGTTAAAATCCAGCTGCTGAGAGATAGTAATAATTAGTTATCACTGGCACAGCCAATCTATAGAGGCTCACACTGTCTGGCGGTGCATGGAATTTATAGGCAGTAGTGATGAGCAAATCTGTCCCATAAAATTTGCGAAACGCATTGAAGCCAATGGGAGTCAAACTTTTGTTTATTATAAACATTTTTGTCTTGGCGATTTTTTTGTCACATTTTTGCCCCAGTTTTGTATTAAAAATTCGCAGATGCCGTAATGCGCCATTTTTGCTGGGAATTCATGGCTGCTGATAAAAGTAGCTTATCATTAATGGGGCAGCCATCTTTGAATTTGTACTATACATACCGATGTCTGTCACACTTCAATAGGAAGCTAATTGGCACATGAATGATACCTGACCCACCCACTCCCAACCCGCACCCAACCCAAAGCTGCCACCCCCATTTATACACCCGCACCCCCGGTTGCATAACTAGATATTACTGGGCCCCACAGCAAATTATTTTACCGGCCTGCAAAATGTCTAGAGATTGACCTGTTTTACCAATATTCATTGAAATTGTATATGAATTAGGGCCTCATGGGGCCCCTAAACCTCCTGGGCCCCCCTGCAGCCGCAGGATCTGCTTCCTCTGTAGTTACACCCCTGCGCAACGCCCACCTGTGAATTCACGGAAAGGGGCAGGACAAGTGTGAGCTTATAAATGGCGGCTGCTGGAGCCAAAAACCGGCAGAGAGAGAGAGAGAGGTCACAGGCAGGGAGAGTGGAAGAAGAGCTCAACCCGAACCAGCCCTCAACCTGCTAAATGTGTGTTGAAGTCGCCTAAACCCGCCTGACTGGTGGTTAAACCCGCAGGTCCCGTAGTTATGGATCCGGCCTGGACATCACTAGTGTCTTCCAATTATCTCTCCTGACGAATTTCTGACCATATATTGGGCAGATTTGAAAACCCAGTCAAATGAGAGGAGCACTTGCCTGTTTCCTTCCAACTTATTCCCATAGGATCCTCATATGAACTCATTGTTGATATTTGATTTAGGCTAATTTGGCACCCCACACAGGCAGAGGTTGCCATGAGAGTGAATCAATTGTGTTTGACCGACTATAGTTAGGGCCACATTTCCAGACTTGCCTTCTTTGTCCCATCACTTGTTTCATCAAATTGGATAAAGACCCACTAACGGCCTCACAGGGGGGCACATCTATCACCGCTCAGCATTGGCTTTGGTTGATGAGAAATATTTAAACAAACCTGTTCCTTTCTGTGTCCTGTAAAATCCCCAGAATCCCCCTGAGTTCAGAGCTTGCCCTTTTCTTTCCTTAAAGGAATTCTGTCATGATTTTTATGATGTCGTTTTTATTTCTAAATGACACTGTTTACACTGCAAATAATTCACTGTACAATATAAAATGTCATTCCTGAACCAGCAAGTGTATTTAGTTGTAATATTGGTGTGTAGGTGCATCTCAGGTCATTTTGCCTGGTCATGTGATTTCAGAAAGAGCCAGCACTTTAGGATGGAACTGCTTTCTGGCAGGCTGTTGTTTCTCCTACTCAATGTAACTGAACGTGTCTCAGTGGGACCTGGATTTTACTATTGAGTGCTGTTCTTAGATCTACCAGGGAGCTGTTATCTTGTGTTAGGGAGCTGCTATCTGGTTGTTAGGCTGCTGGGGAGGGGGGGATATCACTCCAACTTGCAGTACAACAGTAAAGAGTGACTGAAGTTTATCACAGCACAAGTCACATGACTGGGGGCAGCTGGGAAACTGACAATATGCCTATGTCATATTTCAAAATTTAATATAAAAAAATCTGTTTGCTCTTTTGACAAACGGATTTCAGTGCAGAATTCTGCTGGAGCAGCACTATTAATTGATGCATATTTACTGGTGCATTCTCCCATGACAGTATACCTTTAACAGCTGCCCATTGGCATTATTGCAATTTAAAGGGTAAGTTGGGCGGCATCACCCACTGTGACCTTGAGACGTCCTTGTTTCCCCTGTATGAGCAGCACATCCAATGTTCCCATGCCAGCGACACTCTCTCCTCTCATTCATTTGTCCTGTTCAGCTTATTAGTGTCATTTACATTCCAAGCAACTCGCCATTCAGTGGCCAAGGGACTGAGCAAAGGGAGGATAAGCCACGGGCTGGGGCTCAGTAACAAGCAGTTCCTTATCAATATATAAAAGATCCTGGGGTGCAGGACACTCATTCCTACAGGTTCCTAAGGATTTAGGCTACACATTTAACCCAATACTCACATCCCACTGCTAAACATTAGCCTTCACATTTCATTTATTCCCATACATAAATATTACAGTTGTAAAGTTACAGTTTCACAACATCCGCACAAAGGTGGGACTGCCCCGTAAATCGCTCCCAAAACATTTCCCCAAAACACTTAGAACAACAAGCCTGCAGCACTTGCTGAATTCCAGATTGCCACAACTCAAAGTCTTTTGTTGAGAGACTACAACTCCCATCAGCCCTTAGTAGGTAGAGGTGTTGTTTTGCTCCAGCCCAGAGGCCTGTGGAATGGGCAGTCTCCTGTTAAAGACACCCTGGGAAGTATTAAGGGAGTACAGTATTCTTTTAATTGTTGCAACCATGTTTCATATATTATGGCAAACACAACTATCTGATCCCCATTGTGAGCAGCAGTCCTGTCCTGCTTTATGGCAGCTGAGATTCTAGCTATCTGTATAACAGAACATTCTGTCCCAGTGGCTGCACAGATCCTATCTGATCCCCATTGTAAGCAGCAGTCCTGTCCTGCTTTATGGCAGCTGAGATTCTGTATAACTGAACATTCTGTCCCAGCAGCCGGAGTTTCTATCTGATGAACATTGTTTACATTGCAGTGGAATTCTGAGCCCTTAACAGAATAAATTAGCAGCGAGAGAGATGAAAGCTCAGCAAAACAAAGAGAAATCTTTCCTGCAGTATTAACGTATGTGTTTTTATACAAATGGAAGCAATAAAATGTTGCCCATGGGCAATGAGCAGGGCATGAATATGAAACAGAAATATCCACAGGATCATCGTTTGCCCTCTCCTGCAGAGCTTGCAATCTAATGCAGCTGCCTGAGGAAGATAAAGTGACTTTCCCAAGGTCAGTAGGAGGTGATACAGTTATGAATCCCAGGAAAGTCTGGAGACATGAGAGAGTATTGTCGCTGCACAGACACACAGACAGTGGGATACACTGAGTACTCACTTGTTGCTTTGTCATCCTTAAAGTGGACACAAGTTGTCTCCGTGCTCTGGATATAAACCTGGCTGTGAACATCCCAAATGTGTGCCGGGGCCGGGGCTCTCCTCAGGTACCAGTCCGACGCTTCCATCCCCAACCTGGAGCAGAGCAGCTATTTCACTTGCTATTTTTACACCAGTATGTGACTAAGACAATCTGTTCCCGGGAGGAGAGAATCACATCCTACTTCTCTTCTGCTATTGCCATTTTCTGCTGTTTCTCTAATTCAGCACTTGCTGCTGGGACCTGGGATTATTCCACTACTGCCTGCCTCAACCCAATGCTCAGTCTGCCAGCCAGCAGTGAGGGGGTTAAACATCAAACCACTTTTAATAGAGAGAAAGAGAATATTGCCGCTGCCCTGCCATGTACTCGGCACTGTGCCCTCCCCCAATGGGTGATCAGCGTTTTATAAATGGGCACTTTCTGGCACTGGCAGGGAAGAGGTTAATATTTTACATGTGCAGCGGAATCTGCTCTATTAATTTACTCTCGCTCTTCCCTCATCAGCTTATTTGTGTCCTGGGTACCCCTGGAACTATAGCAGGGTGACTGTTACCCCAATGTTTCTATATATCTGTAACCTTGTTATGAGCTAAGGGGGCCCAGCCTGAAGGCCAGTTAGGGGGAGATTTGGGGTGAGTGCTTATTTGTGTCCTGGGTACCCCTGGAACTATAGCAGGGTGACTGTTACCCCAATGTTTCTATATATCTGTAACCTTGTTATGAGCTAAGGGGGCCCAGCCTGAAGGCCAGTTAGGGGGAGATTTGGGGTGAGTGCTTATTTGTGTCCTGGGTACCCCTGGAACTATAGCAGGGTGACTGTTACCCCAATGTTTCTATATATCTGTAACCTTGTTATGAGCTAAGGGGGCCCAGCCTGAAGGCCAGTTAGGGGGAGATTTGGGGTGAGTGCTTATTTGTGTCCTGGGTACCCCTGGAACTATAGCAGGGTGACTGTTACCCCAATGTTTCTATATATCTGTAACCTTGTTATGAGCTAAGGGGGCCCAGTCTGAAGTCCAGTTAGGGGGAGATTTGGGGTGAGTGTTTATTTGTACCCTGGGTACCCCTGGAACTATAGCAGGGTGACTGTTACCCCAATGTTTCTATATATCTGTAACCTTGTTATGAACTAAGGGGGCCCAGTCTGAAGGCCAGTTAGGGGGAGATTTGGGGGTGAGTGTTTATTTGTGCCCTGGGTACCCCTGGAACTATAGCAGGGTGACTGTTACCCCAATGTTTCTATATATCTGTAACCTTGTAATGAGCTAAGGGGGCCCAGCCTGAAGGCCAGTTAGGGGGAGATTTGGGGTGAGTGTTTATTTGTACCCTGGGTACCCCTGGAACTATAGCAGGGTGACACCCCAATGTTTCTATATATCTGTAACCTTGTTATTATGAGCTAAGGGGGCCCAGTCTGAAGGCCAGTTAGGGGGTGATTTGGGGTGAGTGATTATTTGTACCCTGGGTACCCCTGGAACTATATAAATGTATATCTATATATTAAGAGAAGATGAATCTGACACTGGGAACATATTGTCAGTCTCCTCATCACAAGGTGCTTTCGTGACAAACTCTGACATTCATCATGAAATCCTTTGCAAAATACATCACTTTATTTCTACCCCATCAAACAGATGCATCAAATCTGGCCCAAAAATAACCCTGTAGCGCGATGAGCGGATCACATGCACCACCCTGACACCCCCTCATTGCTGAGAGGGGATCTATCACCGGCTGGTCATGAGTAAATATTTTTGTCACATGGATGTTTAAATCGAATTGAATGTATTTAATAAATATAAATCCCCAATACAGCTGTTGAGTTTATTCATTGTAGGCACATTTACTGCATTTGGTGCTTCCACATCAGGTGACTTTGCAGTGCATTATGGGCAGGTTTCCTGATGAACTTTGTATAAGTGTCTGGAAGAGTCTAAACACTGGCCTGTCATTGATCACCCCAAATTTCCTCTCCCAGCTCTTTCTCTGTCCCCTGTGGACACTCTATAACCACCAACTGAACCCCACCCGATCCTCTCATGGTCACACCTCTACAATTTATGTCACCACCCTATCCTCTTATTGGTATGAACCATTCTGAGGGGTGTCATTTTTGTGGTTGGGGAGAGCTGAGGGGGAATCTGTGCTGGAGACTTATAATTAATCTTTGGCTTTCATGGACGGACACCTAGGGGGTTATTTACTAAACTCAGAATGGCAAAAACCCGAAAATTTGTGTTATTTTAGTTTAAACTCTAAAAAAAAATTTTAGTGGAAAAAAAAAAATCACAAATTTGTCTGAATTTGTTATACCTGAGGATGGAAAAGTCCAAATCCGAAAATCCGGCATCTTAGACCTGTTGGGGTTGCATAAAACTCAATGGGAGAAGTCCCAAAGATTTTTTGATCTGCGCTGGGTTTCGTGCAATAATCCGAAGTTTTTTGGGGTTTCAGGCAAAAAATCTATAAAAATCTGCGTTTTCGACCAAATAAAGATTTGGTCTGGGTTTTTTCCAGAAAATATTGAGATAAATTCAGACTTTGATAAATAACCCCCCTAAAGTGTAAATTTTCACGCAAACACAAGACCTGACCTAGAAGGACATGCCCTTCCTTGTGGAAAATATGCTTGAATGGACAGCAGTAATGATGTAAAATGAATTATATGATGAATAAAAGCTTCTACCAGGTCTAGTAACCCATAGCAACCAATTACTGCTCAGCAGACACATTTTACTGGTCAACTGTTTGAAAGCAGACATCTAGTTGGCTGCACTGGGTTATTAGACCTGGTACAAACGTTGAGACTTTTACTAGTTTTCTGGGGTAAGTCTTCTTCTATTAAACCAAGTTATCCCACTATCTTTGGACCATATCCACAGAATTCCTAAAACCAGTATAAAACTCAGCCTAAACAATCAGCCTAAAAGGACATCATTTTGACATCTCCTCACTTAGAATGTAGAAAACACAAAGTTCCCTTTACCTGATGGGAATGTGAAGCTCCGGGGCCCCAGGCGCGTTCTCTTTTTGGGAAGCCGTCGGGAGTTCATGTGTTTCTGTCGTTTCCTTCTGTTCAACGTGTTTCTTCTCTTCACCTGTCAACGACGAGTCTCTCAGGCACAGACAATAACAGGAGTTTGTATCTCAAGTGATTATTTAGCACAAGAATATTTGAAGTGTTTGTATAACCCGTTGGGCCCCAGTGGCAATTTGCCAGTACTTTGTGCCAAACTGGATACAGAACTCGTACAAACATATGGCCAGGGATTTATAACATAAACAAAGGGCTACAAAGTATTAATACAAACACTTAAGGACAGTTTTGCTCCGAGCACTGGATGTCTGGGACAGGAGTCATATGAAACATACCTTGGTCTTCTGGCGTCTGTGTGTTGGCATCTCTAAACATGTCCATTGCTTTGCGTTCTTCTATTGAAGATTGGACAGCTGCGGATTTCTTCGTCTCCAGACTTTTGGGAGTTTCCAGATGAGGTGGCATTGGTGTATCTACTAGCTTCTGGAGAACTTGTCTTATCTCCTGATCTGCTCGTTCCAGTGAAGCCCTGATGGAGCCCTCCAGACCTGGTTTAATATAGGAACATATACTGTAAATAACTATATCAATAACTACAGTCATTTGATATTGATTGATAAAGTCATTGATATGATATTGATGATACAGTTACATTCAGGGGATATTCCCTTAGAACCCACAGATTCACAATCACCCTGAATAAATATATATTTTTTTAGTATTTTAATTACTTTTATTGCAAAGCACTTTTATTTATTTTTTTCCTCCAGCCACTGATCAGCTTGACACCATTCCTTCCATTCTTTTCCATCTCCTGTGGTTCCTTCCCTGCCTCTTCTATCCATGTCGTCATCATGATGTCGGCAATGACCAACAATGACCTATTTATTAAAGGTTTGAATTGGACTATGCCGTCTCTACTCTATATCTCTTCCATATTCTCATACACTGAATATTTCTCACATGTTCCCATTGCTCTATGGCCTTTCTCAGGTCCTGTCCCAACAGGTTGTAACAATACTGACTACAACACACTAACCAATTATGTAGCAAATTTCATCTTGCCAGATCTCAAGGCCTCTACTCTAATTCTGCTGACCTCTCTGTACTGTGGTGCTCATTTGTCTTCCATTTAATTGCTATTCAAATAAAGACCCAGCCTTCTTCACCTTTCTCCCTTTCTCACCTTTCTGAGCTTCCAAACAACCAACTATTAGGGCAGAGACAGATCAGAAGATTCGGGCCTCTTCTTAGGGTGACTAATCTCCCCGAACTGCCTCCCTGCCGTCTAGAATCGAAATCTCCTGTGAGATGGCACTCAGATCATGTCGTTTTCTGAAGTTGCCTCAAGAGGGCTATCCTGCCGGCGGGGAGGCAGTTCGGGGAGATTATTCGCCTAAGAGGAATTTTGTTACCTGGCGACTATTCTCCCTTTATATTCTTGTGTGTCTCTGCCCTTACCCTCTCCTAGCTGGACTTAGATTCCGTATCATTCCTATCCATACAAAATGTGGCTTCAAGGGTCCAAATTTTAGGGCGAAGTGTAAAACACAAAAATCAGCAATGCATTAAGTTTTACCCACAATAACATGTTCTTGTTTTTATTCTGTCATACTTAGCCCACCGTGACCTCACTAATTATATAATTTATGCGTTGGGTTCATTTATGATAGAATACTAGTAAAAATATGTTATTGCTCAAAAAATGTGCCTCTGATATTCAATAGAGTGCTCACCAGAAATAGGCTAACAGGGCTCCCTCCCAAATGGTCTATGTGTTGCCCCTAACTTGAAATAAGTATAAATCGGCAGCAAGTTTAGTGCTGAGATTGCAGGTAGATCCATGTGCTAAGTACTGTATATAGCATTAATGGTTGCAACTTTGTGCCCATGTACGTACCTAATTATTTGTAGCTTAATGGGAATATATACTTTAATGAATACTGTAGTGCATTAAGGTACACTACAGAAAGAAATCATAGAAATTGGAAAATCAACGCCATCAGTTTTATATTTCTGTCACAGAACCAGGAGAATCTGTGGTGTAACTACTAGGGGTGCAGGTGCTGTGATTGTACTTGTCACCACACCCCTTTGGGGCCCACTGGAGCCATAATAAAGCATTCTGCGGGTGGCTAAACAAGGGAAATTCATTGGTGTGTATGTAGGGAGGGCGCCAGTGCAAGATTCCAGTGGTGGATCTGGCACAATGTACCCCAGGCCTGTCCATGGCTAGTTACACCACTGAGGAGAATTGGATCCTTTCATCCAGATCCAGCTGTTGGTTCCTTTTTTCCTATTAATTTTCCTATTAAATTTCATATTTTTCTTCTCACGTATTTCTGATCTTTGTTTTCTATGTGAATTAAGTATATGAAAAACAGATTTAGGGGGCTATTTACTAAACTCTGAATGCAAACATCTCGAAAAAATTTGTGATTTTTTTTTATATAAAATTGGACTTTAAAAAAAATCACGAATTTTTCGGAATTTATTAAACCCCGAGAATGGAAAAGTCCAAATTAGAAAATCCGGAATCTCAGACCTGTCGAGGTTGCATAGAAGTCAATGAAAGAAGTCCCAATGATTTTTTGATGTGCGCTGGGTTTTGTGCAATACCCCGAGTTTTCCGGCAAAAAAACATAAGAAATCAGAGTTTTCAGGTGAAAAATCCGAAAAAATCTGATTTTTCCCACAAAGCAAATTTTTCGGGAAAATGCAATAATAAATAAGCATAAAAAAACCCAAGCGGATTTGATCGGACTTTGTAGCAGAAAATGTTGAGATAAAATTGGACTTTGATAAATAACCCACTTATAGTATAGTAAATCAAAGAATCTTCCATACCATTGGTGCAGTAGGTGTCTGGGGATCATTTAGCCCACAGGTGCAAAAAAAAAAGCAAAAAAAAAAAATATATATATATATATATATATCACTGTTGCTTCCCTTCATTGTACTCTTCCCTAATTCAAAAATGTGTTCCAAAAATCGACTTTATCTTTATTATAATAGGTTGGATTTTTCTGGATGAAGTGCATGGGGGGGTCATTAATAGTGAAAACCCAGTTATAGGGGGTTATTTATCAAAATCCGAATTTATCTCACTATTTTCTGAAATATACTCCGATCAAATCTGCACATGTTATTTCCCTTTATTTATCAATACATTTTCCTGAACAATTTCAGGTCGGGAAAAAAAAATTGTGAAAAAGGGCCGAAAATTCGAATCGTAGAAATTTTTCGGATTTTCTGGCCAAAAAATCAAATTTTTTCAGATTTTTGCCTGAAAACCACAAAATCTTTGTATTTTTGCAAGAAACCCAGCGCAGATCAGGATATCTGTGGGATTTCTCCCATTGACTTATATACAACCTCGCCAGATCTGAGATGTCGGATTTTTGGATTCAGAATTTTTCCATCCTCAGGGGATCAAAATCACAAAAAAATCAAGTTTTTTTTCCACTAAAAATTTGGATTTTATAGTAAACAAAACTAGAATTTTTCGCTTTTAAATAAATAATCCCCATAGTGTCTGTTATACTCCTGGCTTCTCATAACATAACATTGCTATGAGATTAGAGGTTCAAGCCAAATATTAGCCCCTTGTGTTACACTTGACAATTCTGAAAGCCTTGTGTCTGTTTTGATATTAAAGCCAGTTGCTATTTTCTCCCTTCTGATTCTGTTTCGGTAGCACATCTCACACGGCTATTTCCAGGTAGCAGAGATATTGGGAATCTAATTGCAATTTCATGCAGTCTCAGTGCCATCAACTTGCAAGATACACATGGCTGACTCATAGTGACCTTGCCCAATTGCTTAAATTGTATTCATTAAACGCTCTATTTACATTAATTAACTAAGTGACCTGCACGGGAGTAGGAAATAACCTGTGAGAATTTATTTAAGACTTTGCAATCCTCGTTTTCTGGAAAGGATGCTCAGCTTAAGGGTCACTTATGGGTTGATTTGGGAAGAAGCCCAACAGTTAGGGTGAGATTTGGGCCAAATGTGTGTTTACTGTACTAGATCTTCAAGGAACTATGGCTGAATGATGAGCACAGCCGTATTAAATATCTAAAACACTGGTACTGGAGTTATTGGGGTCCAACCAAATGTTTTTAAAAAGGAGAACTAAAAAGTGTAAAAACAACTGGGATGGAAAAAAAAAGAAAGGAGAACTAAAAAGTGTAAAAAGAACTGGGATGGAAGGAGTGGATGGTCATTAGGAAATATGTATTTGGAGAGGGACCTAAACCAAACATTGCACCACGGTTTATGGCCACCATAAAAAGAATGTTAAGATAGATTGCCCTTTAAAATAGCTTTGAGAGTCATTAATATTATAATGGGCAGGAGCACAGTGCCTGTATGTGTGGGCAGTGAGGGCTGCAGGGGTGGGGGAGGTGTAGGATGATCCCATGGCTTACCCCTGTTTGATGCCGTTGTTTACTTCCATTGGACATGAATATTAAGCCCCTAGTGGCTCCTGAACTCTTAACTCTTCTTTTTCTTGTGAAATGATGTCACTGGGATGCACATACAGGGAGTATCAGGTGCTCTAAGGGTGTTGCTATTATGTTTAGGACAGTGGCATTACCTATTTCATAACTGTAGAAGCTGAGTATAGTAATGCTAAGAAAATTTGAAGAACCTCCTTCAACCCAAAAACCACCTGAAAACCATTAGAATTACGAGGAACACGCATTTGCTGTCTATGAAGGTTTTCATTCATCCAGGTCATGGTATAGCTAGCAGAAGTAAATCTAGAGCAACTGGACTTGCTGAGTAATCATTGAAGACACTTCACTACTCATCCGAGCAGCTTCTTCAGTTCAACTGACCGGTGAGTTTCACTTGTCACCTCATAGGATAGTTACACTGCGCCATTGTGATTGGATTAGTGGAAGAGTTTATATGCCGAGGACTTCCCAAACCAGTCAGTTGTACTGAAGAAGCTGCTCGGATGAGTAGTGAAGTGTCTTCAATGATTACTCAGCAAGTCCAGTTGCTCTAGCTTTACTTCTACTAGATATGCATCTGCTGTCTTACCACCTATATCCACCACATAGTGGTATGCAGCAGTCACAGTTACATCACTCGGTATATTATTTCTCTATAGAGCTTTCCTGGGCAGGAAAAAATAATGTGTGCAAAGTAGTAATGTGCAGCCTGAACTTTAGTCCCTTCAGGGAAGAAGTTGTAGGCCAATGACCTGGGCAACTGATGGTTGGAGATACCTGATACAGAACATGTGCGCTTGGATGGCTTTGCAGCACTGAGCCCAGTGTTTGATTCCAACTAGGACATTATCTTTGAGTAGTTTGTATGTTCTCTTTGCATCTGCTAGGGCTTCCTCTGGGTTTTCTTCATAATCCAAATCCAAACAGGCAGGATAATTAGCTCCTGATTAAATCAACCATGGTGTGTATGTTGGTGCTATTTAAATGATTACAAAATAATATAATTCTATGTATATGTCAATTTCACTGACGTGTGTGCATGCCGATATATAGGTATAGAAGCAATGTCCACATTCAAAAGCTGTTCTTACTGTGTATAGAAGTGAATCAACATCAACGGTAAACATAATAAATGATCATATGATCATTATTTACTGTACTTAGAACTCTTTATGAGTTGTTGTCATGGAAACATTTATTTCTGGAAAAAAATGGAACATTCAAGAACCCCAAGTAATATTGTACAGGTATGGGACCTTTTATCTAGAATGCTCAGTACCTGGGGTTTTCCAGATAAGGGGTCTTTATGTAAGTTGAATCTTCATACCATAAGTCTACTAAAAAATCATTTAAACATTATTTAAACACAATAGGTTTGTTTTGCCTCCAATAAGGATTAATGATCTAAGTTGGGTTGAAGTACAAGGTACTGTTTTATTACTAGAGATAAAAAATTTAATTATTTCATTAAAATAAACTCTATGGGAGGCCTTTCCATAATTCAAAGCTTACTGGATAACAGGTTTCCAGCTAACGCATCCCATACCTGTTACTGATCAGCAATGAGCTCTAAAATAACCAAAGGATTTGTATATGGAGCAATACAGCCCTTACATACATTGAAGATATGAATATTATAAGTGACAAAAAGTTCCATGACCATCTTGCACTAGGCCACAGGTTGAGTTCTTTTCATACTGGTCATCACACTCCTCAGTGGAATCTAATACCATCATTATTTACAGCAAGGCATTTGCAATCTGTTTTTTTTTTAAGAACAAATAGGATTCAAGGAGTCATATGATAGAAGTGACATCCCTAATTATTTACAGAAGGATATTAGAAGTCACCAAGGAGTTCCATGTGGTCATAAACGGCACAAGGCCACATGTTGAGCACTTTTATTCAGGTTATGGAACTTGAAGGCGACTTCTAATATCCCGATATGTACAGGGGGTACATTATTTTTTCTAATAAACAGGTTTCAGTCATGTGACAGAAATGACATCACTATTATAACTGATGACATCACTATCACTGTTTATAAGGATATATTTTACCAGATGTTGATGGCTCTTTATTATATGTCTTTTCTTGCTGAATAAAACATAAAACAAAGACCAGGTCCTCGTCTGAATGCAGCTGCCCTGGTCACGTAAATCAAATTTTTATCTGATATTCTTTTTGAATCGGAGCCGGAGGTCAATGTTTCATGTGTCTGAGAATTGACTTTTTGATCTGTCTATTTATATCAAATATAAGCGAGATATGTAAGGAACTAGGGTCTTCCTACCAGTTAAAAAGAAAACAAGGAGCCACCAGAGGACTTTTGGTGCATTTAATAAGCAGCCAACATTTATTTAGACAAGAAGTACAACATGATCCATGTTTCAAGTCAAGGCACTGTCTAATAATGATCTCATTCTACCCACTGTCTCTATAAACATGAATCTTCATCTGGAAGTCCAAAAATATAAAGACCAGCCCTTTAAATACATTTAATACTGTGCAACTAACCCCCCATTCAAAGGGGAAAAAAAGTAAGCAGACCTCAAACAATACAGTATGGTTCACAACCACTGTCTCTTTCTTAGATTAACTGGACATTATACTATTAGCAATCTACAGAGGTCAATGTTTCACAAACATCTTCAACTGAAATGTTTATGGGGGGAGTTAATAAATAAAAACTAGAAAATTAAAGTACATGCTTCTGAAAACTACAATACACCATACAAACATTCAAATCATCTACAACATTAACGGCAAGCTTGTCACTTTGAAAACGTGTTAAAATGGAACTGTCACAGTCCCCTTGTTACAGGATTGATGTGCCAACTGTTCATTGTACATTCAGATTCTATTTTCTCAGTAGAACATATTCCTAATGCTATGGTTAAGCCTCAGTTGGAAGAGGGACAAATTAAAGAAGCCTCTTCCAAAACAGCCGTTTACTTGACAAAGTACATAGCAAAAACTCTGTCAATTGAAGATGTTTCATACATGAACCTTAAAACGATGACATTCTATAAATAAGGGATAAATAAGGGTCATGTCTCATTTTTTGATGTTACCCTTTAACTATTTTTAATTATGACACTTTAGTTATTCAGTGTTGATTTGGACCAAAATACATCATGCTGTGTTGATGGCAATGGTCCAGCATGTTGACTTTCTTTTATTTTCTGTAGAATTATTTTATATCACGGCAGAATTTGGCAGTGCTCAAAGCACTGACTTCATAATCACATCTGCTAACGTCACTATCGAATGTGTTTATGTAAACACAGATTTTCATTTTCACAATTGCAGTTGAGTCATATACACATGACAGTGAATAGTAAGTAAAGGTATGGTGAGGTATCTACCATAAAATAATACTCTTCATTAGAAGGAGGAGAATAATCTGTTGGCACAAACTGTAAGATATTATTAAGCTTATTACCTGCTAGCTCATCATAGTTTTACTATGGAATGACACTTTCATAATGATATTTGATGTATTTAATGTAAATGCAATAGTGTTCCCTTTAAGACTGCATTAGTATACATCCTTCCTTTTTGTGCACCATCCCCTGTATTTATTCCCCTGCCTTAACTATGGGAAGGATCCTTTTTACTAATATGCAATGTCACAGTTTCTCCAAGAGTTCCATAGCTCAAGGTCCTGGTAGAAACCTCTGTTTTAAAGCTTGGTGGTCCATTGTCTACAGAACGTTGGACTTCTGTGCAGTAGGAAGGCTTAATGTTGAATGAAGGCAATGCAGAAGATGGAGTACTCATGCTAGCCCCAGCCATGGAGGTTTCATTCATACTGAAAGAAACATTTGAGGATCCCATTAAATTCATCCTGCTCATCCTTGATGCTGCCATAAATATTCCACCAGTAATGTTTTCTTTAAAGTTATGAAAAAAGCTTTGCCTTGGTTTTGGTACCATGGGTCTTCCCACATTTAACAACACAGGCTTGCCGATTGTTGGCTCATTAATTTCAGCCTGTAGGACAGAGATTTCGCAAGGTTCCTCTTTGGTTATATTTGGGTCATTTTCATCACATCCATAAGTCTCTCCTTGGCCTGGAACATAGTCTTCAAGGTCTTCAAATGTCAGAACTTTCCCATCACAAGTGAGAATTTTTCTATCTCTGTTTTTTAGGTCATCGTCTTCTTCTTCTGATGGCTCTTCAACAATGACATCTTCTACTTCAAAGGGTATCTCTTGCTCTAAATTTTCTGATTCAGAAACATTTTCTTTGCTAGCTAATGATGAACTTTCTACTGCATCTGAAACCCCAAGTTCCATTTTAGTTTCTGTTTGAATAGGACTATTTCTGTGCTGTACAGCAGAATATCCAGTGGTAGCAGCAACATCATTTGAGAAGCAGTCATCGTCCTCTTCTGAAACACACTGTAAATGTAGGTTATCATCTAAATTGGAACCCTCCTCTATAAGTCCATAATCCATTGATGTGATATCAGTATCCGTTAAACCACAAGAAGTAAGTGAAGCTTTTGATTCTTCCACTGATTTGTTATTAGAGTTGTTTGTGTTGGGATCATCATGAGGGGGACGTCTTGGTCGTGTGAACTTCCTTCCACTGAAATCATCTTTCTCTGGTTTGGCTGGTGATGTTCCTCTTTTTCTAGGTGGCAGCTGAGATTTTTTTACCTTAAATTCAATAATTTCCTCCACTTCAAAGTACCTGGTCTTTTGTTCTTCCACTCGGGAATGTGCCCCTCGCTCATCTTCTGGTTCCGTCACAAATAGTGTAGGGAGCACGGTCTTTCTGGTTTCTTGTTCAGGCCTATGAACAAACTGTTTGGCTCTGGATACAAATTGAGGTTCTGGTGTTGACACTTCAGATCTTGGTTGCCTTGATGGGGATGCAGAGGCAGGACGTGAAGGAGAAAATCCAGGTCGGCGCCTCATTCTTGGACTTTTCACCACAGTAGTTATTGTCTCCTCTCTAATGATGTAAATGTGCAAATTAAAGTTTGCAGGATACGCCAGTCACATGTCCCCCATGCTAGGTTAGTCAAGTGAATCTTAACACTGATTTCATCATGCTGGACTAATGGCACACACACATACAATTTTGTAGTTAAAAACACAAATAAAGCACAAATGTATTTATGGAAAATGTGATATTTAAGGTAATGCTGTCTTGGGAACTTATGTCAGCCCAATTATTTCATCTGATAATTTCTACATTATTTGTATTTTTGTCTTAATGCAAAGTCAAGCAGCGATTTAATGAAGTACCAAAAACAGAGGTAGCCTTACGCATATAGTGTTGCCATAAAACGGTGTCATCTTTATTTCCAGGTAATTTTCCTGTATCTGTTATTTTGTTGTGAGGACTAGACCCAATGGTTAGACCCAAGGTCTTCCACTTTTTGACAACTACAGCACTAGGGTATAGTGCAGTGTTCAGTATAATATGGGCTAATATAATGGATATCTGGAGAATTTCTCTATTCAGTCACTAGTGGAAGACAGGCACTCGGGAACTATTAAATATGACCTCATGAATGTTCTACAATGTGATCCAAAAGGAAGGCAACCAAAAATCTTGAGGATGCTAAGCAGTTCTTCCTTTCAGATGGAAACATTTCCTCTCAGATCACTTTCAAATGTGTAACAAATCATAATGATATCATTTCTGACATTGAAACTGTTTTTGCACCTCACTAAGGAATCACTTATTAGAGAACTCCATTCTCTACCTATTCAATTACTCATGGGGAAATCTCCCTTCTTCCAGTCTAAGAGCATCTTAGTCTTAGTCCCATCTTGCATGTTTATTTAGAAATTCTATGGCTGTTGGGAGACAATACAGCGTTTCCGGGCAATATTCAGGTCAAGGAGAGACGACCATTTACTTGAGTGTTGTAGACAATCAAAAATGAGAACGTATGAAATGAAGTTCTGCATGAGATGAATCATAATAATCTGTTGCTCAAAGGGATAACTGAAAGGAGGCATTGGATGTGTTATTATCATTTGTTGAATGACAGTGGAAATGGTGCAATTTCCTTTAAATCCATTGTACATTACAAACAACTTGTTCTATTTGTAAATACTGTTTAGCTTTCCATGCCTGGGGACCTGTTTAGGGGATGTTTTAGTGCAAACATTAAATGCTTATTTTGTTGCCGTCAGAAAGCCATTTCCTTCTCTCAATTGATGAATCCTGACAACATAACAATGGCCTTAGTTTAAATACAATTTCAACAATTGATTACCCAATGCCATTCATGTACTTCTTTACGAGTCAGTGATTTATTCTTGAAGGAACCAAGCGGGTTTTATTTTCCTGCTAATAATTTTACAGAAAATTATTTATATGAATAAAAAATGGCTTCTGCTCGCAGAATTAGCCAGCCCTGATCGATAAACGTTAAAGGGCAAATTTAACAGAATTCGGAAATTCTTCTCAACAATACTCACTGCATATCTGTACATGATAAACAATGCGGAAAGTTTCTAGCATCATTTTTTGCTCTCGGGTATTTACCATTTCTCGCATTGCACAAGTTTCTCAAAAGCAATGCAAAAATTCTTTGACTAAACTCAAGAATTCTGATTCCTCTTTCCATTTAGACACAAACTGATCTGTCCATTTGTTTGAATGTAGATTGGAGTCTTCAAGCCTTGCTGAAATCTTAATTTTATGTCTTCCTTGAAAACTGTGCCTATATCTCCTACAGCCCTATTTATTACAGCTGGAACTGTTGCACCATGTTCATATTCTGTTCACTTAACCCAACTGTAAGGGAGCCTCACTGGAAACTTTACTGGATTGTTCAGGCACTAAAGTTTTATGGAAGAATATTTGGAGTCTGAAGTCTATGGGGCTGATTTATTCAAATTTGCAAGACTATTTCTGAGAAAATCGCAGAGAAAAATGACGATTGTGAATATTTTTAAATGATCTGCACTTGAATTATTGAAATTGTCTCAAAAACTCAAATGAAAAAAATTGTAGGCTAAAAACTATAGTTTCTATAGAAATCTAGAGAAGTCGACGGGAGGTATATTTTTAACACGCAAGCTATTTTAAAATTAGATTTTTTTTAATGAATGGAATAATGTGGTTTTCGAGGCAATAAGCACATTTGGTTCAAATTTCTTCTTCGGGCTCTTGGACACAAGCATTTTGGGTTGTGCTCCCCTGCATTCTGTTTCAATCAGAAAATATTTATTTCCCAAAAATATTTATCAAATATTCACTATAGTTGGGGTGCATGTTTATAGCTACAGCAACTTCTCTTTAAGTAGCACAGCCAAGTTTAAAACTGTTAGAGGTTGACTTGTGCATTTTCAAATTTTTTTTTTTCTGAAAGTCGATTACAAAAAAAATCTCAAACTCAGTTTTTTTCCACAGTTGAGTTTTTTCTAGGGATGCATCAAATCCACTGTTTTGGATTTGGCTGAACCCCCGAATCCTGAGCACAGGCTCAGACAAACTCAATTCTTCTTTATGGTCCCGTCCAATGACGCATGTAAGCAGTAAATGCAAATGGAATGCAACATGCTGCATTCCACCTGCTTTCGGCGCTTACATGCGTCATTGGACAGGACCTTAAAGAAGAATTGAGTGTGTCTGGGCCCATGTCTAAGAGCTCCTAAATATGCAATGTTTGAGTTAAAAAAAAACTTAACCGTGGAAAAAACTCAACTGAGCTTGAGATTTTTTTGTAATCGACTTTCAGAAAAAAAAAACAAATTTGAAAATGCACAAGTCAACCTCTAACAGTTTTAAACTTGGCCAAGTTAGTGCTACTTTAAGAGAAGTTGCTGTAGCTATAAACATGCATTCCAACTACAGTGAATATTTGATAATTATTTTTAGGAAATAAATATTTAGAATTGATAATTGATAATTGATATTGAGATATCAGTGGTTTATTGCCATACTTTCTCTGTAAACCATTTTCTTTATTCATTCCCCAAATAACTCAAAAAGTCAGTAACAATCCTGATGACTTATACCAGATTGAGTGTTTGGGACCAGTAACATTTTAAAATTTGGGAAAAAAATTGTAGAAAAAAGAACATTGGTGGATCTGGTATTTTGAAAAGTCTGTGGGGCTCATTTATAAACACTGGGCAAATTTGCACCTGGGCAGTAACCCTTAGCAACCAATCAGTGATTCGCTTTTTTCAGCCAGCTGCAGGTTGAGCAGTGAAAGCAATCATCTGATTGGTTGCCATGGGTTACTGCCCAGGAGCAAATTTGCCCACTGTTTATAAATGAGCTCCACAGTGTGTGCCTTCAAGAAAACCAAAAATGTAAATTGCATGGGAATACACACGGAAGGCCAGTGTAATATGTATGTGCTGGTACTTGTGATGTTTCTATAGCATGGAATATGTAGGCTACTCTGATGGCAAAGCATTAAATCTGTTAGGTCTATGTATAAATCAGATGATGAAAATTAAGGGTGCATCGTTTAACGCCATGACAGATTTCAGCACGTGCAATGGCTCATTAAACTGGCGGCAGCACAGAAAGACAGCATGTGATGTACAATGGGATCATGTTAGGAGAACGTGCAGAAGATGCGCAGACACACATGCATGTACAAAGAACACAAGCGGCACTTACATGATGATGGTTTTCTTGGGCACTTTAGTCTCTTGCTCAGTGACTACAAAGAAAACAGGATGAACAGCATGGGGTTAGAAATCGGCAGAAGCTGGAATGATCGGTCTAACTGGGTTAAGGTAATTAAGAGGAACCTAAATGGTCAGCTAGAGCACCCATGCTTCTGGACACAACATGGACATTTATTCTTGTTTTCTTAGGTAGAGGAAAGTCAAGATCTATTGAAATGGGCTGTGGTCAAACTCAATCCCAAAATGACCTTAAATGACCCCATTCAAGAACTGCACTTCACAGCTACAGGGTGATCTTGAGCTTGAATGAACAGCACTGAATCCTCTGTAACAAATGCCCATCAAATACGCATTTTCCCCTTATATCTCCAACAGCTGCCAAATTTAGTTTATGCTTTAAGGGCTGGAAAAGAAACCCATGGCCAAACTGTGAGACATTGACAACCCCAGCTCATGAGTTGGTACAGGTTGCACAGTAGCCAGAGTTATCCCATAGTCATATGTATGACTGTCCCACATCTATGTGCCCAATAGCTAAGCTTTATTTCTAAGGCTCGTTAGAATGAGGTGGCTTAAAAATAATGAAAGCAAATGTAATTATCAGCATTTTTTTAAGTTTACATTACAAATGTACATGATTTTATTTGTACAGGTATGGGACCTGTTATCCAGAATGCACGGAGCCTGGTGTTTTCCGGATAAGGGATCTTTCTGTATTTTGGATCTTCATACCTTAAGTCGACTAGAAAATCATATAAACGTTAAATAAACCCAATAGGCTGGTTTTGCCTCCAATAAGGATTAATTATATCTTAGTTGGGATCAAGTACAAGCTACTGTTTTATTATTACACAGAAAAAGGAAATCATTTTTTTTTAAAAAAAATTGGATTATTTGGATAAAATAGAGTCTATGGGAGATGGCCTTTCTGTAGTTCAAAGATTTCTAGATAACGGGTTTCCGGATAATGGATCCCATACCTGCACATATAATGACTGTAAAAAGCAATATCTGTCTGTCCCTGTCTGTTTTAATGGTACCTGTTGTCAGAACCAGCAGTGCAAAGAATAGCAAAGGGCATCTCAGGGAGAAACATGAGAGGCCTGGAAGTCACATGAAGCCATTTGGGATTTCTTATGGCCCAGAGCCCGACTGAGAGTTCCACAGGCACTTTAGTCATCAACTTTGACTTTGACTTTGATATTAAGAAGTCATGGCCACAATCTTTCATGATCTTCATTTTTTGAGGCTCTATTTGTATTTAAAGTAAATTATTCAATAACATGAAAATTATTTATTTATTTATTTATTTATTTAAGGCCAATTTTTTCTCATTGGCCTTTTAAAGGGGAATTATTAACCCCACGAGGGTGTTAAAAGTCTGAATAAAAAAGTACTCCAACTCAGACCTGCGGAGTTCCTGTAGAAGTCAATGGGAGATGCCCTGAAGATAGCCTGATCTTCGCTGGGTTTCCGGAAAAGTCGCGCTATTCGGTGTCAAATCCGAAAAAGTCATGGTATTCGGACGTCAAATACAAAAAAGTTGCGTTATTTGGGCGTCAAAACCGAAAAAGTTTCGGTATTCGGGGTTTTTTTCCGCACAAGAAATTTTTGGGAAAATATACTGATAAATAAGGGGGGGAAATCCGTGTGGATTTAGTTGGAGTAGTTTTCAGAAAATTCGGAGAAGTTTTCAGATTTTGATAAATAACCCCCTAAATACAACCAACAGGACTGTTTTGCCTCCAATAAGGATTAATTATATCTTAGGATCAAGTACAAGATACTGTTTTATTATTAAAAAAAAAAACAAAACCATTTTTTGCATTTTAAATTAATTTGATTAAAATGGATTCTATGCGAGACAACTTTTTTTGTAATTCAGAGCTTTGTGGAAAATGGGTTTCCAGATAATGGACCCCATACTTGTAATTGTTTTTTTAGGATCAAGCTTGCTGTGTTAAGCCTGAGAATTTAATAAAGCGTTACACTAGAAATGCAAAATATATTTAAATATAATACACAAAAGCCATGAATATCTTGTAAATGATATCCTTATAAACGGTGAGTTCTGATGTCATCAGTTATAAACGGTGAGTTCTGATGTCATTTCTGTCACATGACTCACTGAAATTTGTGTATTATAATAAATAAAGTAGCCCCAGTTGCAAAATATGAGGATATTAGAAGTTACCTTGGAGTTCCATGACCTGTATTAAAACACTCGGCCTTCGGCCTCGTGTTTTTATATGGTCATGAAACTCCTCGGTAACTTATAATATCCTTATATTTTACAAGAGGGGGGACTTTATTCACTATATATATATCTAAAAATATATATTTAAATACAAAATTATACTTATACACAGCTGAGATAACATTTAAACAAAGAGTCTACAGCAAGTTGGGTTCATGCAGTGCTATGGGGTATTGGCCAGGTATTGGGTAACTGTGAGACAGTAGAGTTGCAGGTCAGGTCTGGTAGCAGTCTTGCCCTTCCAGTCTTCTGCCGGTCCTTGGATGACATCACTTCTGTGTTTATGATGACATCATTTCCATGTAGTTGTTACAGGTAGAGTCAGGTAGAAGTTCCGAACAGGTAAAAGCTTAGGTCAGTGGGATTGGGCCAAGTGCGAGTAATTTGCTACGGTAATGTGAGGCAGCTTGGTGGCTTTCTTTTATTACTTCATCATCATAAAAGTCACAACGTTTTTACCAGGTTTAGTAACCTATGGATGATTGGATGCTACAGGTTACTAAACCTGTTGCAAACATTGCAGTTTTAATTACACTACCCCATATTAGGGATGCACCGAATCCACTATTTTGGATTCGGCCGAACCCCCGAATCCTTCACGGAAGATTCGGCCGAATACCGAACCGAATCCTAATTTGCATATGCAAATTAGGTTTGGGAAGGGGAAATCATTTTTTACTTACTTGTTTTGTGACAAAAAGTCACGTGATTTCCCTCCCCGCCCCTAATTCGCATATGCAAATTAGGATTCGGATTCAGTTCGGCCAGGCAAAAGGATTCAGCTGAATCCGAATCCTGCTGAATAAGGCCGAATCCTGCCCGAATCCTGAACCGAATCCTGGATTCGGTGCATCCCTACCCCATATATACCCACATTTTACTTCCCCTAATGAAAGATGGCTTTGATACTTGCAGCAGGACTTCTTACTCGCAGCAGAATGCAAAACAACTGGTGTTTGCAATGTGGGGTATCTTTTACCCAAAGCATCTTCCATAAATGACATACTTTAAACTTTCTTGGAAACGGAAAAGGTGATACTTGTCCTTTTATTGCATTTTTGAATGATCCAACTTGTACATAAAAGCGGCAGAGACAAAACAGAGTGACACATTGGCAAAGAAAAGAGGTGCTCCCGTTAATCAGAAATAAGAACATTGCCTAATAAAGACTCTTGTCTCGTTTATATTTGAAACACATTGATATAATGGATTTTTTTTTTTGTTTTGATGGCTAATTAATGCCTTAGCATTACCCACGTATGTAGGAGTGGGTACATTTTAAGATTCATTTCTTGTACATGTTCAAAAAGATTTTATTCCCAGCTAATAATAGAATATATGAGTTTCTATCTGGATGGTGGGCATAATGACACCTCCTCTTTTTACTGACACACAGACCTGCAGATTTTGGCTTTTCGGCTCTTGCAGCAGGAAAAACTGAGCTCCAACCAGGCAAAGGCCGAGAAGCTCCAGGTGACAAATAATTGGATTAAAAGGAAAATAGATTTTTATAACATTGCTCTATAATCCATTTATTTCCTTCAAATGGAAGTATCTGTCATAGCCAAGGCAATATTGCAACTCTAACCCATTGAAATTAATAGTAAAATATTTAGATACAGGTATGGGACCTGTTATCCAGAATGCGCGGGACCTGGGGTTTTCCGGATAACGGATCTTTCCCTAATTTGGATCTTCATACCTTTAGTCAATTAGAAAATCATATAAACATTAAATAAACCCATTAGGTTGGTTTTGCTTCCAATAAGGATTAATTATATCTTGGTTGGGATCAAGTACAAGTTACTTTTTTATTATTACACAGAAAAAGGAAATTATTTTTTAAAAAGTTGGATTATTTGGATAAAATGGAGTGTATGGGAGACGGCCTTTCCGTAATAAAGAACTTTCTAGATAAAGGGTTTTTCGGATAATGGAACCCATACCTGCAGTTTGTTACATCTCATACACATACAATGTGATTAAGAGGAAGATACAACATACTTATAATTTGAATGTATTTTCCTTTTAAATTGCCAAATGTCTGTTCTTTCAGGCCAAAAAAATCCAATTACAAACATTAAGATACTTTAAAAAAAAAGAAAAAAACAAAACAAAATGGCAGCACCACTACTTTGCATGGGCTAATTTATACAGCCATTTACAAAGCACACTCCAACGTGCATAACAAACTCTGGGATGGGCTGTACATTCCATACAAGGCACCAGAATGTACATAGGGAACAAAGCGAGGAGCAGCATGCACTGTTAAGTGCTATACAAACAGCCAAAGTATTTGTTACACGCCCCGCCCATTTACCCATCATTCTATTTGAATGTGTCCCTTGATGTAACTAAGTCAGTGAAAACAAACGACACCTACGGATGAGGGTCACGCCTTACTACAGGCCTTACCTACTTACTCATGAATGGGTCACATTTGTAACTATTTGAGAGACCTCATATATATACCCATCATTCTATCTGTAAGTAACTTAGTATGAATGATTTATTTACCAGTAGGTCCTTCCAGGTGTCAAGAGAAGAAGAAAAGAGGTTCCAGCTAAATATTGGGAAGGGGTTTGTTACAGTGAGAGCTGTGAAGATGTGGAATTGTCTCCCTGAATCAGGGGTACAGGCTGATACATTAGATAGGTATAAGAAGGGGTTGGATGGTGTTTAGCAAGTGAGGGAATACAGGGATATGGGAGATAGCTCATAGTACAAGTTGATCCAGGGACTGGTCCCATTGCCATTTTGGAGTGAGGCAAATTGGAGAGGCTTCAGATGGGTTTTTCGCCTTCCTCTGGATCAACTGGCAGTTAGGCAGGTTATATATAAACTTAAAAGGTTTAAATTGATGAACGTGTGTCTTTTTTCAACCTAACTTACTATATGAGCTAATTGTTTGAGCTTCAGGGAGGTCCAGGATATACACGGAATGGGATGCGTCATATGGTTCATCTACAAATGATGGACAAGGTGCAATAGGCCAATGTTTTTTACTTTGCTTCCCACCCAATGCCCAAAGGAGCAATTCTTTGCAGTTTCGGTATGGGAGCTGGTCACAGTAGTAGGACATGGGAAGATCCTGACTCACTTATGAGAATGGTTGGCTTCACTGCACATTCTATCAGCTCCTCGCCCTCAATCACCTTGATCATCAATCTGGTACAAGCTGCAGATCACCCAGTGTTATGGATAGGTGCCAGGAGGTTGTGTATTGGATTCTAAAGGACAGTGAATTATTGGTTCTTAGCATTCTTTCATTCCCTAGCCCTTCATAAATGAGCACAATAATCTTTTTGCTGGACATTCCCCCATAAGGAGAATTTGTGTGCACATGTTAAGGCAAAAGGACTGCAGTAAAGTTATAGTTGAGCACCCTGTGTATCAGGTTTGGCCAATGTTAGTGTTAGATCCTGATGTTTAGGTGCTCTAGAAGCACAAGACGCGTGAGGCTTGTTTAATGAGAAGCCCATAACTCCACTGGCGAGTGTGTTTAGACTAAGAATTCCAGCGAAACCCACCAATCTTGGTAGCCAAGTGTTAAGACTAAGGGTAGACCTTATGCTCGGTAGTTCTCTGGAATGCTGAAGGTGGCCCCGTTTTGTAAGTAATTTAGATGATGATTTAAGGGTCTTTGGAAATGCCAAGGGCTCTTGGTCATATAAAGTGATTGTCCTGTGACTGTTACTATGAATCATATGAGTACACAGACTTATTCAACTGCATATTTGTGTTTACTCAGATCAATGGGAGCAGCCATGGCTCTGACTACAGATCATCTATGGTCAATGAAAAATGGTCAAATCATCACAAAAGAGTTGATGTACTTGATACCAAACAATAACTTTTGTAGAAGAATGGAGGAATCTGGTTTTTAGGCAGCAAGACAAAGACATAGAACCTATTCGAAATCTAAATCATTAAAGGGGAGCTCCGACTTCCACACCAAAATGTGATAAAGAGGCCACATAACACAGAAACCCCTAATATACCCATCACAGTTACCTGTTTCTTCAAAAAAAATGAATAAATGCCATTTTCTATGCTGAAATCCAGCTGTTTAACAGTTCTTCTCTTTCTACATCATTTGAAATCCTGGCAGGGAAGGAGGGACTAAACACTGATGTTAAAAATTGTAACAACTTCTCCACAGCTTACAGACAGCATGCAGGAACTACATAACCCACAATGCATTGCACTGGGATGTTCCTTTCCTTATTGAAATCACATGTGCATGGAACTGTGGGGTTTGGAGGATGCAGGCTGAGGACAGATGGCTGTTGATACAAAGTAACAGTAGTCAGCCATCTCAGAAAAGTAGTCAGACAGATCAGCAGGAGAGCAGGGGGCTAGGCTTAGGGAACTGTTCCAAACCATTAAAAATCTTGAAAGGTCTGCATATTTTTTAATTGATGTATATTGCAAAGTTGCTTGAAATTATGTTTACTTTTCAAAAAGATCAAGCTCATGTTTTTGTGGAGTTCCCCTTTAATATAATCCCTTTAGCATTAGATAGAATTTCCAGACAATAAAGCAAAGAATGACCACATGCTCAGTTCAATTATATTAAAATCATTTAGTTCAACCTATTTTTTCCCCACATCCTTTCCCACAAATGACGTAGGACACCAATTCTAGGGATAGTTATGTTAGGAGCAGTTTCAGTGCATCAGTGCAGACGTCTCCATTTCCATCGGCCAATTGATACAAATCTCAATGTAATACAAATGGTGGCGCCCCAACTCTGTTCAAATTGTAAGATTCAGATGATTTAGCTACAGTTATGCTGTTCCTGCCTCTGAAAGACTGGGTACACCCTAAATATACGGGAACATTTAGAGAAATGACACACTCACTATATCAAGAGGTTCTTTTTTTTTTTTAATTATTCTTTAATTATTCATTGTTTTGTTTCTATTATAAAGCAATTGTTTTCCCTCCTATGGAGGTAAGAAGTTCACATGTTCTTTATGTCAAATAAATGATCACGCTTGTGCTTATTACAAGAACATTATACATTATATATATATTCAAAAGTACACCTTATAAAGTGCTGTATCATTGTATGTAGTCATTGAACTTCTATGGAACTAGAAATGACAAGCGATTCTCTCTTTGTTTCTCTCCAGGAATAATCTTATCAGAAACACTTATAGAGTGTGTAAGTGCTTGGTATTGTCCCACCTGCCCCTTGTTTTAACATCTATTAATATTTCACATATGTAGAGCAGGCCATTCAAATCTCTGACAGAGGTAAATATAGCAGGAACATACAATTTCAATATGTTATTATGAGACTGGTATGAAAATACATCAAAACCAACTCTACCTTGGCATTCCTTGCAAATGAGGCAAGGACAAGACAGGTCACAGCAGGACAAGTCAAGACAGGACTTTGGCACTGGAAACTTGAAAATGTAATGGTCAATGAGCCATTTAAGGTTGAGATAAAACCAATCTACTTATCAGTTTCCAGGTAACTCTCATCTCAGTTACACCATTGTCCAACAAGAACTTCACTCCTACCCTGCGGTTCTCATATTCAGTTGTACATATATGGCTAACTAGAAATAAATTTTACCCTAAACTTATCATAATGAGTAACTCTGGCATAAGTCTAGACACAGAAAGAATTTTATAGAATCAGAGAAGATAGACTGAACCAGGCAACCCAAAACAAATTTGGATTGAAGAAAATCAAAAGCCAACATTAAGAAACACTTTTTTTATAGAGGGAAATAAATACATGAAATATATTTCCAGTGATGGGACCAAGTAACTAAATGAATAAAGTCAAACTGTACAGGATTGATACAAAGTAAGTTTAAGGACAAACATGGACACTCCACTCAACTGTGTGTCTGCACCCAAGTGCAACTGGATAGTTTATGGAATTAATGGAGATAAGGGGCTTCTGTACTTATTATACAGAAGGATATTGGCCAGCATGGCAGTCCATTTAATACAGTGCCCTGTGGGTCCCACCCTGGCCAATGATCACTGATAACGTTCGCTTCTTCTTATACTGTAGATATATGGTGTATGTAAATGTATGTTCACTGCTTGTGCCACTAATAGAAATACTGATTAAATCTGAGCTGAGAATACACATCTAAGGGGTTATTTATCAAAATCCGTGTTTTTCCGATTTTTTTTAAATAAAAAAAAAAGTCAGAAAAAAACTAGAATCCATCATTTGACCTTATTTATTATTTAAAAAGCTTGATTTAATCGGTTCGGGTAAAACCTGGAATCACACAATTTTTTCAGAGTTTTTTCCCAAATTGCTCGATTTTTTCAGGCTTTTTCCCAAAAAGAGGGATTTTTTTTTGGATCTTTGCCTGAAAAGCCCAAAAAGGTCGGATTTTTGGGCTAATTCCAGTGCAGACCACAGAAACTTGAAAATACTATAGGGACCTCTTCCATTGACTTATACACAACCTCAGAAGTCAGAAATGGAGCATTTTTAAATTCTGGCATTTTGCTGGATCAGGCTTTAATAAATCTAGAAAAATTCCAGATTTCAAAAAAATCTGAAAAATTCCAGTTTTGCCCCAAAATACTTGACCGGAGTTTAGTAAATAACCCCCTTAGTTATTATAACATAAAGCTGATGGGCCTGTGTTTTGAATGATCAGATCAGCAGGACTAATTTTGTGGAGTCCTAATATTTTAGTTGGCTTGAATACAAAAGCAGTGGTGAAAAAAACAAAAAAAAAACATTGTATACATTAAAAGAGTTCACATAGAAGATACTTTCCACATAAACTGCATTTAAACTGCATTTAAACTGCATTTAAACTGCATTTAAAATGGTGGTTCATCTTTAAGTTAACTTTTAATAGATTAGCCAGTTCTAAGCAACTTTCCAACTGATCTTCATTATTTCTTTTTTATTGTTTTTTAATTGTTTGCCTTCTTCTTCTTCTGACTCTTTCCAGCTTTCAAATGAGGGTCACTGCCCCCCATCTTAAAACAAATGCTCTGTAAGGCTACAAATATTTTGTTATTGTTACTTTTTATTGCTCATCTTTCTATTCAGGCCTCTCCTGTTCATATTCCAGTCTCTTATTCAAAATTGCAAACTGGACAACAACTAAATAAAAGGCTAAATAACTCAAAAACCACAAAGAATAAAAAATGAAAACCAATTGCAAATTGTCTCAGGATATCGCTCTCTACATCATACTTACAGTTAATTTAAAGGCGAACAATCCCTTTAACAATATCTGAAATGACAATGATTTGTCTTCGGATAGATTTATAGATGACATTACCTTCAATAGTTATGGTCTGGTCTCCTCTCCTTTCTTGGGCTAATAGTGCCGGGGTCATGGGGCTTAGTTCTGCTCCACTACGAGCTGACCCAAGTCTGTTCACCAACTAAAAATGACAAATGCATTTAAAATCAAGTAAACTATTGTGCTTTAAATGTGCCCTTTATTAAGAATATATTCACTCTTGATAATGCGACTTGTATCTACTTCACTCCTACCATGATTTCAATGTTTTGTCGCAATGCCTATCATAATGGATGTTGCAATTGGGAAGGCAACTTATTCCTTGGATTTTAAGAGGATATATATTTATTTAGTGATACTTACCTCACATTCATAATAGCCTAGGTCATCGTTGGCAGCATTCTTGATCACAAGCACTAAAACACCACTTCTTGGTTCAGTGAAAGTTTGGTGTTTAGAGGATTCTGGCAATAGTTTTCCTTCTTTGTACCACCTGAAAACAAACATACATTGCGTGGGTGTCTTCCTCATGAAATTACCAGTTAAAACTACCCATTCCAGAATGTCCCATGGAGCCAGTTGTAATTTGATGAGAAAAACATACGTTGTTTATCAAAGGAAAATTTCATAGAAATCTATAGGAAAAACTAGAACAGAATTAAGAAATATGTTTTTTATTACCAAATTGCTTGGTTGTCACAATGGGCGAGAGAAAAAGGTTAATCATTAGTGATGGGCGAATAAATTTGCCAGGCACGAAATTGCGGTGAATTAGGACATTCCACCGGCAGCGATTAAATTCACAAAAACTTTTTATCTAAAAAGCTTGATTTTTATCGGTTCGGGAAAAAACTGAAATCACACAATTTTTCAGAGTTTTTTCCCAAATTGCTCAATTTTTTCAGGCTTTTTCCCAAAAGAAGGTTTTTTTTGGATTTTTGCCCAAAAGCCCAAAAAGGTCGGATTTTTGGGCTAATTCCAGTGCAGACCTGAAAAACTTTTATAATACTATAGGGACATCTTCCATTGACTTATACACAACCTTGGCAGTCTGAAATGGAGCATTTTCAAATTCTGCCATTTTGCTGAATCAGGCTTTAATAAAACTAGAAAAATTCCAGTTTTGAAACAAATCTGAAAAATTCCAGTTTTGAAACAAATCTGAAAAATTCCAGTTTTGCCCTTGGTTCAGTGAAAGTTTGGTGTTTAGAGGATTCTGGCAATAGTTTTCCTTCTTTGTACCACCTGAAAACAAACATACATTGCGTGGGTGTCTTCCTCATGAAATCACCAGTTAAAACTACCCATTCCAGAATGTCCCATGGAGCCAGTAATTTGATGAGAAAAACATACGTTGTTTATCAAAGGAAAATTTCATAGAAATCTATAGGAAAAACTAGAACAGAATTAATAAATATGTTTTTTTATTACCAAATTGCTTGGTTGTCACAATGGGCCAGAGAAAAAGGTTAATCACTAGTGATGGGCGAATAAATTTGCCAGGCACGAAATTGCGGTGAATTAGGACATTCCACCGGCAGCGAATAAATTCACAAAAACTTTTTATTTAAAAAGCTTGATTTTTATCGGTTCGGGAAAAAACTGGAATCACACAATTTTTCAGAGTTTTTTTCCCAAATTGCTCAAATTTTTCAGGCTTTTTCCCAAAAGAGGCTTTTTTTTGGATTTTTGCCCAAAAGCCCAAAAAGGTTGGATTTTTGGGCTAATTCCAGTGCAGACCTGAGAAACTTAAAAATACTATAGGGACATCTTCCATTGACTTATACACAACCTTGGCAGTCTGAAATGGAGCATTTTCAAATTCTGCCATTTTGCTGAATCAGGCTTTAATAAAACTAGAAAAATTCCAGTTTTGAAACAAATCTGAAAAATTCCAGTTTTGCCCTTGGTTCAGTGAAAGTTTGGTGTTTAGAGGATTCTGGCAATAGTTTTCCTTCTTTGTACCACCTGAAAACAAACATACATTGCGTGGGTGTCTTCCTCATGAAATCACCAGTTAAAACTACCCATTCCAGAATGTCCCATGGAGCCAGTAATTTGATGAGAAAAACATACGTTGTTTATCAAAGGAAAATTTCATAGAAATCTATAGGAAAAACTAGAACAGAATTAATAAATATGTTTTTTTATTACCAAATTGCTTGGTTGTCACAATGGGCCAGAGAAAAAGGTTAATCACTAGTGATGGGCGAATAAATTTGCCAGGCACGAAATTGCGGTGAATTAGGACATTCCACCGGCAGCGAATAAATTCACAAAAACTTTTTATTTAAAAAGCTTGATTTTTATCGGTTCGGGAAAAAACTGGAATCACACAATTTTTCAGAGTTTTTTTCCCAAATTGCTCAAATTTTTCAGGCTTTTTCCCAAAAGAGGCTTTTTTTTGGATTTTTGCCCAAAAGCCCAAAAAGGTTGGATTTTTGGGCTAATTCCAGTGCAGACCTGAGAAACTTAAAAATACTATAGGGACATCTTCCATTGACTTATACACAACCTTGGCAGTCTGAAATGGAGCATTTTCAAATTCTGCCATTTTGCTGAATCAGGCTTTAATAAAACTAGAAAAATTCCAGTTTTGAAACAAATCTGAAAAATTCCAGTTTTGCCCTTGGTTCAGTGAAAGTTTGGTGTTTAGAGGATTCTGGCAATAGTTTTCCTTCTTTGTACCACCTGAAAACAAACATACGTTGGGTGGGTGTCTTCCTCATGAAATTACCAGTTAAAACTACCCATTCCAGAATGTCCCATGGAGCCAGTTGTAATTTGATGAGAAAAACATACGTTGTTTATCAAAGGAAAATTTCATAGAAATCTATATGAAAAACTAGAACAGAATTAAGAAATATGTTTTGTTATCATCAAATCGCTTGGTTGTCACAATGGGCCAGAGAAAAAGGTTAATCACTAGTGATGAGCGAATACATTTGCCAGGCACGAAATTGCGGTGAATTAGGACGTTCCACCGGCAGCGAATAAATTCACGAAAACTTTTTATGAAACATAAGTCAATGGAAAAAATTTTTTATCCTCAAATTGAGTCTCATTCGTGAGTTTTCATCTGATAAATCATGAGATAACTGTTTCTCAGTTATTTTAATCTGGCCCACTGTATATATTTGCATGTGTTCTCTTGGGCTGCAGCCATCTAAATAGTTGTGCCTTCACCTTCAGATATATTTTTCTAATAAAATTCTTCTTATCATTCCACCAGCTGCCCTTTTGTGTCAAAGTTTTCTTTATAGTGTAGAGAGGAAAAAGACCATGTGCTGTACTTTGAAATGGGCATCCCTACATCTCCAGCCACTCATTCCCTTAGCCAATGACTCACCTTATCTGTGGGTGGGGAGCTCCTTCAATGTTGCATACGAATTGGGCGTCTTCACCATCCACAAAGTGAGCATTTCGAAGTTTATTGACAAACCTTGGGGGCACTGAAAATAAGGGAACACGATAATAATTTCCTTCATTTTCTCTACCCAACAAACTGAGAGGAGTAATTAGAACAAAACAAGATTGCATTATGCATGCATATAAGTACATGTCCGAAATTTCATTGAATGTGTTACCTTGAACAAGAATCTTCCCTAAAGTGCTGGCACTTCCGGCTGGGCTGGCTGCAAAGCACATGTACTGCCCTGAGTCCGCACCAGTCATGTTGTCCAGAATCAACGTGCAGGAGCCATCAGGATCCTCAATAATGATGTGATGGGGATCAGCGTCCACAGGTCTGCCATCTTGGAAAGGAGAAAATGAAATATATATTTTATTCCCCCATGAAAAGGTTACAGTTGCCCATCAACAAGAGCTTCATTAGGAAGGACATTGTTATGTAAAATAAAAAGAGTGTCGTTGCCTTAGGGCAGTACCTATAGTTGAGCCTCATAGGAGGACTAGATAGGTATTTGTATGGTAATAAATAATATTAGTAAATAAAATACACAGACAATTACCTTTATACCAGGCAACAACTGGTTTAGGTGTCCCTGTTACACGGCACGCCAGCTTGACAGTTTCTCCCAATTCGGCTGTGCAGTCTGCTAAAACTTCTATGAATTTTGGAGGATCTGAAAATGCACAAGTGTAATTTTATTCTTCTTATCTTATCACATCGTTTGTATTGTGGTTAGGTATTGGAAAAACACCTTTTGACACTCAGGGGCAGATTTATATAGGGTCGAATATCGAGGGATATTTAACCCTCCATAATCGACTGCGAATGTAAATCCTTCGACTTCGAATATCGAAGTGGAAGGATTAACCGCAAATAGTTTGATCGAACGATCGAACGAAAAACGATTAAACGATTGTTCGATTCAAAGGATTTTAATGCATCGGTCGAATGATTTTTCTTCTATCAAAAAATTGCCAGGAAGCCTATGGGGACCTAGGCTAACATTGTACCTCGGTAGGTTTTAAGTGGTGAAGTAGGGGGTAGTTTTTTTTAAAGAGACAGTATTTCATTTATTAACTGGTTGAATATTCGAACGATTTTTAGTTCGAATCGTTCGATTCGAAGTCGTAGTCGGAGGTCGAAGTAGCCAATTCGATGGACGAAGTAGCCAAAAAAACCATTCGAAATTCAAAGTTTTTTTTCTTCTATTCCTTTACTCGAGCTATGTAAATGGGCCCCCTAATCTCACTATCTACCTTCAATCTCCCAATTTCTCTTGGTTTTCTTCCTATTCTTCCTTCTACAATTTAGGTGAAGCTATAGTGGAGCCACCTTCTCTACATCTTTCTCTGGGGCTGCCCAAAGTTCCTGTCAATGTTAAATTAATTTTTTTCCTTCATATTATTTTTGATTCCACCCTCTCCTAACCACTTCTTATTACGGCATGTCTTGGCTACTGTAACTCTATTAATAAGCTTTCTTCTTCAGATGCTGCCACTATTCCAGTTAATAGTAAACATTTCTGTAATAAATTCTATAATAATAAATTTTTTTAAAAAAAATTCTATAAAATAAAATTCTAATAAACCTCAATAACTGGCAGATCTCTTCCTCCTCACTTGTCCAATCCCTACACTGTCTATTGATAGGATTCTGTATAAAGTAAAAAAAAGTGTAATTTTATTGAATTGTTCTTATAACATAGTTTGTATTGTGGTTTGGTATTGAAAAGCACCTTTTGACACTCAGGGGCAGATTTATTAAGGGTCAAATTTCGAATAAATAAAAAAAAAAATCGAAATTCAAATAAAAAAGACCAACCGAAATGTATTTAAAAAAATCTATTTGTTTTAAAGGTTTTTGTTCGAATTCGAATCATATGGATCAAAGTAACATCATATTCGATCGAATTTGATTCAAAGTATTTTCAAAAAAAACCTTTTATTTCTCAAAGTCCACCTATTGACTCCAAATAGGTTCTAGGAGGTCCCCCATAATCTAAAACAGCAATTCGGCAGGTTTTAGATGGTGAATGGTCGAAGTTGAATTTTTAAAGAGACAGTACATGATAAATTTCGATATTTGAATTTTCGAATTTTTTTCAAATTCAAATAGATTTTGGACTAGTGATGTGCGAATTCACGCGATTCGCCGCCAGCGAATAAATTCGCAAAACGGCCGCGAGCGGCAAAAATTTCGCCAGCGTCAAAAACGGACGTCAGCGTCAAAAACGGGCGCCGGCGTAAAAAAAACGGGCGCCGGCGTCAAAAACGGGCGCCGGCATCAAAAATGAGACGCCGGTGCTGTTTCGCGAATTTTTCGCCGTTTTGCGAATTTCGTGCGAAATTCACAAATTTTTCGGCAAAGCAAAACGGCGCAAATTCGCCCATCACTATTTCGGACTATTCCCTAGTCAAAGTATACAAAAATAGCTTGAAATCTATTTTTTTTATTTGCCCCTCAATCTCACTATCTTCCTTCAATCTGTCAATTTTTCTTGGTTTTCTTCCTATTCTTCCTTCTACAATTCAGGTCAAGTTATAGCAGAACCACCTTCTCTACATCTTTCTCTGGGGCTGCCCAAAGTTCCTGCCCCAGTCAAATTAATTCAGGTCACAGGCTGCCACCATTCCAGTTAATAGTAAACATTTCTGTAATCTAATAAACCTCAATAACTGCCAGTTCTCTTCCTCCTCACTTATCCAATCCCTACACTAGGGTAGTATAAAGTATAATAAAAGTCATTGATTTGCAGAGATGCCCACCACTCTATGATACATTTAAAACCTAGAGGTCCTCTCCTGGACTAGAATTCCTTTTCCCTTACATCTGACTTCCCCTTATGGTCATCCTCTTAAAAATAACTCTTTAAAGAAGTTTTATCTTCTTATCCCATAATAAGTAACCTCAGGCACTAATTTCTTACCTAATCCTATACTCCCATAATCAACATACTCTAATATGCCTTTAACAAAGGGGAGTTGATTTACTGGAGAAAAGATTCCAAAAAGTCCGCTATCATGGGACACTTAGGGGGTTTATTTATTAAAACTCAAATAAATCAAATTTTTTTATTAAAACAAAGTTGACCAACCTCCCATCTAAGAATTTAACTCATTTATCAATAACTCTTCTTGAAAAAGTCGGAGGGGAAAAATGTTGCAAAAAATATGTGCGTCACTATTTGTTAATATATAGATTAAGGGGACCATTAGTTAAACCCAGAATTTTTCTGGTTGAGTTTTTAAAGGGGAAATCTTGAATTTTAAGAGGAAAAAAAAGCTTGAATTTTTGAGATTTATTAAACCCCAAAGCTGCTAAAAATCCAAATTCAAAAATACTTCATCTCAAACCTGTCACGGTCATGTAGAAGTCAATAGGAGATAGTTAACAACTCTATAGTTGTTTCTTGAAATAGTGATCTGCGCTGGATCATCCAATAAAGTCAGGGTTTTCGTCCAATAATCTAGTTTTCATGGTAACAATTCGATAAAGTCTGTTTTTCGGGGTATCAACCAAACGCTTAGAATCGATGCAGTAATTTGTGTTTTTAAGGAAGAATTATTGATAAATGGGTTCACTTTGTGGAAGGGAGCTGTCAACTTTTTTTAATTTAATATTAGATTAATTTGAGTTTTAGTAAATAACCCCCAAAATGTTACTAAACATGAATATGAAGAATGCCAACAAACGTTCATACCAAACGAAAATGTAGGTCAAACTTACAAGTCTGCATTCAAAATGGTTCACTGAACTCCTGGATGAGTTAATATACATTTCTTGCCTTCACCAATCACAAGGCCTAAATATATCTAAACCCCAAAAAAAGTTCTGGAATCTCCTTCGCTTTCTCTCTTTTAAGAGGTTCTAGTGTCTCTACATAAACATTGTCCAGTATCCAACATAATAATCAAAATCATCAGGGTTCTATAGATTTTTAAGTATTTATGAAGGCAAATGTAGCTCAATTCATTATTAGTTCATAGATATATGTTGCTTTTGGACGATGAATTGGCTACACCCATAGAAACATGTCATTGTTCTTCTAATGAAAGACTTACTCCAGACTGGCATACTAAAGCGCTCTTGTATGCCACAGATTTCCTTCACCCATGAGCTTTTAATGATGACGGTTCGAGCCTGCAGCAGGTATTTCCGGACGGAGTCTTCCCGTTCATGCCATACCTCAAAAGCTCTGTCATCTCCTTCTATCTGATCATTGATGTCTATATTCGTCAGCTGAGACATGAGAAAAAAAGTCACACATACTCAAATCTAGAGCAGAATCTCTTTACTTTACAATAAGTAAAGGCAGTAGAACTTTCCAAAGGGGAAGCATCTCAAAAAGCAACAAACCTTCATCATGTTCTTGAACACATAGCTATAAGTGTCTGTCTTTGTGTCCCGCTTGGGTTTGCAGATGATCAGGTAGTTCTTGAACAGAAACACATGACGGTTGTGACCCTTCCAGGCCATTCGAGCTCCAGAAGCTCCTTCCCAAACAATGAAATGACCCTGAAAACAAGGACAGTTAGTGTTTATACAAATTTTCTGATTTAATTTAGATAATTGACAGCCATAGCAAAGCAGGCAAAGTCTATTCAGCAACATCAATGATAATTTGCTAATTGCAGCACTTGAGAGTCATTTCTCTGATTTTACATTCAGAAAGATTATTGTGTTGAGGGGGGATAAAAATGCTGTCTTATTATAACGATTCTAAAAGAGGCTTATAATGTGAATGTACACAACTAAGGGGCAAATGCATCAAGGGTCGAATATCGAGGGTTAATTAACCCTCGATATTTGACTGGGAATTAAAATCCTTCGACTTCGAATATCGAAGTCGAAGGATTTTGCGCAAATAGTTCGATCGAACGATCGAAGGAATTAAACGATCGAACGATTAAATCCTTCGAATCGAACGATTCGAAGGATTTTAATCCAACGATCGAAGGATTATCCTTCGACCAAAAAAAGTTAGCCAAGCCTATGGGGACCTTCCCCATAGGCTAACATTGACTTCGGTAGCTTTTAGGTGGCGAACTAGGGGGTCGAAGTTTTTTCTTAAAGAGACAGACTATCGAATGGTCGAATAGTCGAACGATTTTTATTTCGAATCGAAGTCGAAGTCGTAGTCGAAGGTCGAAGTAGCCAAAAAAACACTTCGAAATTCAAAGTTTTTTTTCTTCTATTCCTTCAATCGAACTTAATGAATGGGCCCGTAAGGTCTGACTTCTCCTTCTAAATTTTTGGCTATGAGTAAAGCCATCTTTAGCACATTTTTAATTAGCGATGGGGATCAATAGTTTGGTGCATTGTTTTGTTGCATAAAAATTGCAAAATTTTTCCTTTAGGTCTCATGATACTACCTGACGAATAGGTTCACCCAAGGCCTCTAGGGTTCCAGGGTAGTTTTCCATCATGGACACATGCAAAAAGTTCTCTGCCCGCCGAGTAAGAGCAGATACGATGGCATAGGCCTGTTCCAGCAATGCACAATTCTTCCCATTTCTTGCTTTGTTCCGGATGAGTTCCTAAGTCGATACATGCAAACAATCATGTCATTATATACTTAGACAATAGACTGACATCACAGCAGTAAATAAGATATAGGATAAGTGCTCAGATGACAGTGGAAATGTCCATGAAGCAGTGAGCACAGGTCTTAAAAAACAATGGACTAGAAAGTCTGTATAACCCAAAAACGGAAAATGCTTCACAAATTTCTGACCAGAACTTGATTATTGATGTAGAAGTTCTCACTGTGTACGAGCCTAAGCATGTGCTTTCAAAACATTCCTGCCCCCCCCCATTTTATAATTCTCATATTTGTTGTCTATATTTCTTATGTTATTTTAAATAGTGAAGTGATGGTCTTTCAGGTCTATGTCTTTATAGTTGTGTCTCATTATCTGTCTCTCTGTTCTTCATGTTTTTGTACACAATGGCTCAGATCCTGGTAGTTGACAAAGCCTTGACAGTCCAGTCAGTCAAGTCAGACAGATAATCATAATACAATATGAATGATCAGTTGATCCAGTTGTAACTGAGTAGCGATGGGAAAGTTTTTGAAACTTGGTCAAAATCATATTGTCCTAACACTCCTCAACTCGCTACACTGAAACTCAAGACCCGTTCCTCTTGACCCCTCCCAGATGTCTTGGATAACTAAAAACTCGGACCAAAATCCCTCTGACCAGAACTCTGACCCAAATTAATTTTCTAATTGTGATATTTGTTGTCTATATCCCTTTTATTATTTTAATTAGAGGAGTAATTGTCTTTCAGGTCTAGGTCTCAATATTTACATTGTGTCTCATTATCTGTCTTCATATTTTTGTACACAATGGCTCGGATCCTGGTGGTTGACAAAGCCTTGACAGTCCAGTCAGTCAAGTCAGAGAGATAATCATAATACAATATGAATGATCAGTTGGTCCCAGTTGTAACTAAGTAGCGGTAGGAGTTAATGTTTTTGAAATTTGGTCAAAATCATGCATTCATACACTCCTCTTGACAATCACTAAAACTCTAACCAGAATCACAAATCAGTGTTCACCTTAATAATGACTTGATATCGCTGGATCCTGTTTATGGGCCTTTCCAGATAATGTTGCAGAGGAAGCACAGGAGGCTTGGATGGATCTGACAGCGCCAGTCTTTCTTCTGAATAGTTCTGTAAAATAGTCAGTGAGATTTCAGTGTGGTAACAGCTTGATGATGTAACATTGACAAATATTCATACTGTAAGAAATTGTTTTGGGATGTTGACTTCATTTGGTAAATTGCCTTACTGTAGCTTAGCAGGAGACAACAATGCCCTTAGTAAATATCAATTGTTTTCAGATATCAAGGGGGTTATTTATCAAACGTTCAGTTGATTTTTACACAAAAAAATTGAGTTTTCGAGGGTATTTTTTAGTCAAAATTTTCAGGTTAAAATCTTGAATTTTTTGAGATTTATTATACCCCAAACCTGGAAATAGCTCAAATCCAAAAATACACCATCTAAAATCTGTCAAGGTCCCTTCAGCAATTTGAAAATGTTTGTAGCCTTAGTTTGTCCATAGACTTCAATGCATTTGTGAATTTTTTGGCAAAGCGAAACGGATCAGATTAGCCCATCACTTCTCACAAACCCTACAAACTCGACCTTTGATAAATGACCCCCTAAATATCCAGTAAGGCTGATCCTCTGGCCTGGCAGCATAAAAAAAGAAGAGAAAAAAAGAAGAGAAAAAAGGTCTCTAAAAGTAAAGGGTTTATGAGAACCCCTATCAGTAGGGATGAACCAAATAAAAGGAAAAGAGTAGAAGAAGAGATTCAGACAGATAACAAAATTGTGAGCTTCGGTTAGCCAGTGCTTTAAAGGACTTCATTGGTTGATTAGACGTATTGTTCCTTGAGCAAACGTTGCAATTATTACATTAAAGCTGAATAACAACAAGAACATTCATAATGCAGACGTTCAAAAAACACTCCACTTCCTTCTAAAATTAGTTCAACATATGAGATTTTGTGCAGTTCATAGACTGGGACTGTGCTTTAATAATTGATTTCTAATTACTTTGTCTATTTTCAGAACCATAATTTCACGGACAGATAAAAGTCTCCAGCACTCAAAGGGAATACATCAATCATCCAAAAAAATCTGTTTCTGGCTAAAAACAACATGGGAAGAGAGGTATGGGATCCATTATCCAGAAACCCGTTATCCAGAAAGCTCTGAATTACAGAAAGGCAATTTTATCCATATAATCCAGGTTTTTACATTTTTTTTAAAAAAAATGATCTCCTTTTTCTGTGTAATAATAAAACAGTCGCTTGTACTTGATCCCAACTAAGATATAATTAATCCTTATTGGAAGCAAAACCAGCCTATTGGGTTTATTTAATGTTTATATGATTTTCTAGTAGACTTAAGGTTTGAAAGGTCCAAATTATGGAAATACTCGTTATCTGGAAAATCCCAGGTCTCGTGCATTCTGGATGACAGGTCCCATAACTGTATATAGAATAGTTTATATATATATATAAAGCCTTCAGAATCCCGCACTCCAAAAAATTCTTGCGATCAAACAATTATATTAAGCATCACTCGAGTGATGCTTAATAAAATTGTTTGATCACAAGAATTTTTGGGAGTGCGGGTCCAATCCGGAGGCTTTATATTATATTTGACCACAGCACCCAGTATTGATTTTTGGAGGAAGAGTGCAGGTACTTTTAGAACAAGGCTAAAATCCCAGTTGACGTAAATTTTGACACATAACATCTGATCTGGATCCATTCGTCCCAACATTCGAAAACCAGAAAAATTCCTTTTGTCTGGACCACTTCCAGTTATGCCCAAGCATGCCCCCAATCTGCCCAAAACCCAGCCCAATAACTTTAGTCCCATCGCCTTAAAATACCACTATTTGGACCAGGGGGAACATGATTTTTTTGGACCTCTAGTAAAATAAATATGCTTGGCACAGACAATTAAAAGTAAGCAGAGGCAATTCAGGTCAATACTGTCCCATATAGTCTATTGTGCCTATAATTTTTCCACCGATTTAGGCTGTCCTGTCAAAATTGGGAATTGGTTAATGTATGTTGGTCTATATTCATTTCTGATTTTAAATTAGTGCATTTCTGGGCATCCCCTAACATCCCCAGACTGCACTTTATATCCACAAACACCTCCCCCCCGGCAGGAGAGTTTTTCAGGTTCAGCTTTCACATATATTTTCTTAAAATACCCACTGGAACTTTTTGCCCTTGGACTCACCTTGTAGAACTCCTGAATAGCATCACTGACTACAACAGACTCAGCCTGGACACGGCCAACCAGGAACATGATATACTTGTTGAATTCGTCCTCGTTCTTTATGAAGGACATGGCAATGTCATCATCTGTGTCACATTTCTTCAGCTCAGGATAGAAAATGCTGTTTATAAAAGAAAAAACTCTGTTAGGTCTGACAGAAGAACGATGTTCAGATACAATAATGTTTGTCTAGAGAATAAAGTACAATAATATTATACGGGGTTTAGTAAACATATATATAAACTTACTCTACTATTTATTCGAATTTTGTATGCACATGTAGTCTGAGCATATGAAATAATACACATGGGGAAGGTGCATCAGAGTATTCCCATGTATTTTGCACCTAATGTAAAGTGGGTGGCAAATCCTTCCCAAGTAATGGTAGAACCCAAATGCAAAAAGCAAAAGATAACCAAAAGTACCCACCTTGAGTGAAAGTTGCCAATGTCGTTGATGTTCCTGAAGATGGTGGATTTTTGGCTAGTGACATTCTCTGGGATATCGGGGCACTGCTCAGTGTGATGTAGGTGATGGTTCTGCAAGAACTGTAGCTCCTTCACGTACTCCTTCTCTGTGTTTAGCAGCTCCTGGATCAGAATGCTGGTAAGGCAAGAGAGGAGATCATTTGCACACTGGGTCTAGAACAGAACACTATCTATTAATGTTGTTCCCTTCTAGCACTTTGGGTGAACAGCCCATATATATATAGCAGGGAGTACTGTATGTTGAGATCTATTTGCATGAAATAATAAAGGAAAAATTTAATTTCTACCTGAGCTTCTTCTTGTACTCCTCTTCTGATACACACACTCCAGAAAGTTCTGGTGCTTCTCCTGCAGCCCACTCAGATGATAGCTGAGATTAAAAATAATAGCATTCTTATTAAACATTATGGGTTTACTGTGCAGGATATATTAGATCATCGTGGAAATCCCTGTGTATGTGTTCTTGATGATTAAGGGTCAATTTCTGCATCAGAATAAAACTCAACATAGAAGCTGCTGTGTTTTCTTTAAACTCAATATTAATTAATGCACAAATGAAAATATGTATTGTGTTGAAGTCATATAAGCTCATTAAAGAAATTAAAGACCAACCGTCAATCATTCTAACTATAAAGAAACTTCTTGTGTTACCTTCAGTCTCTTATCCAAGTAAGCTGGTGAGACCCAACCTTGCCTGGAAGCAGTGAACTTGGTCGGCTTTGTTCGGACTAGCCATTTGAGGGGATGAGCGGAATCTAGAACCTCCACGTACTGACCCTCTTTCAAGGTTAATGATTCCTTATCCGCAACAATTGGGTTATAATCAGCAGATGCCATGTAGATGTCAAATATCTGTGGTCACAAAAATGATAGATCTGTTATAAGGTCTCCCCATGAAGAAGTAAGATTGAAATTTTCTCTAGTCATTATAGTCATGTTTCATTCAGTGGTGGATTTACCTCTCCTCTAGAGTCTCCATCTTCTGACTCTGAGGAAGACTCAACAGCAATTGAGGAAGGCCTGGACCTTCCATGGCGTGGTGATGCTGAAGGGGTCTTCGTTTCATCATCACTATCCATCCCTGTCATTCCAGGGACACGAAGTGAGGCTGTCAAAGAGAACCATCAATGGCAGACTTTATTAACAAGCTTTTTTTTTATGATGCTCAGACCATATGCTCCATCTAATATCTCATATAATATATATATATATATATATATAGTTATATAAAAGAGGACCATCTGACCTATAGACCTTCAGCTGTTGTTAAGCTACAAAAGGACTTCAGATGTCATTGAGTGCTGGGAGTTAGACATCAATAATAACTGAATGGACATAAATTGGCCAAACCTAATGTAAAGTGTTATCTTCACTATCTTAGGTCATTGTCTTGATCTTGCCCCGCTGTAGTCATTTCCCCATCTTGCCATATTGTCGCCATCTTGCCCTAATATCTCCATCTTACCCTACTGTGGCCATCATAGCCTTCTGTTTCCATCTTGCCCTACTGTCTATGTTGCACTACTCAACCTGCTTCTTCTCATTATTCCTACCAAGTGCTGATCTACTGAACTCAGGCCAACCACCTGTGTCTAGACCCCTTTTTACCTACTGTCTCATCTCGCCCTTCTGTCGCCACCTTGCCCTACTATTTCCACCTTGCCATTTGTCTTTGTCTTGAGCTACTATTCCTGCTTCTCCCCATTATTCCTACCAAGTGCTGACCTACAGAACTCAGGGCAACCATCTGTGTCTCCATCTTTCCCTGCTGTCTCAGTCTTGCCCTGCTCCATCTTGCCCTGCTCCATCTTGTCCTGCTATCACCATCTCCCCCTACTGTCTCTATCTTGCCTGCTGTCTTGGCATGTGCTACTATACCTTCATCTTTCCATTATCCCTACCAAGTGCTGACCTATAGAACTCAGAGCAACCACCTGCATCTATACCCCATTGTTCCCTACAGTCGCCATCTGTCGCCAATTTACTGTTGCCACTTTGCACTGCACTCCCATCTTTCCGTCTTGCTGTCTCGATATTTCCCTACTGTCGCTGTCTTGAGCCACTATTCCTGCTTCTCCCCATTATTCCAACAATTTTACCAACAAGCAGATATAATAGTATATCTTTAGTTATAAGCCATTCTCAAACAATCATTTTTTAATCCTTACTATAAATATGTCTGAATGTCAGAGCAGAGCTGTTCTTCTAATTTCAATTATCCATTCATGCTAACAAGCTAATCAATTACAAGGCACTTCTTTATTATTACAGAGAGAAAGGAAAGCTATGCCTTTATTCTAGCTGCACCTCCTGTGCTTAGAATCCATGTACACATCATGCCTGGAATATTAAATATTCTCTTCCTTTTTTTTAAATTCAGCTTTCCTTTCCGAAGAGCTGTGGGTAAATGAATTATTCAAATGAATTCTGCAGCAGCAGCTGCCCTTTAAGCATGCACAGACTTCCCTAAATGTATAGAAGAGGCTTAGAAAGACAAATTTCACAAATCGACTGCTCTAGAAATAGAAATTGATTCTTGTGTGTCATACATGACTGTTAAATATCTGCCCACACTAGCGGGCGAGGAGCTGACGAGGATGACAGGTAAGGTGCTTGTGATGCACTCAAGGAAAACCATATTGATCCCACCAGTCGCTCATGCAGGAAAGAGAATGTCACCATTTTACAAAGAAGAAAACAGATTCCAATGGTTGTTTTTTAAATTATGATAATTGGTGTAGGGCCCTCATGCTTTAAACTGAACTGGTTGCTAGGATCCTTCATAACCAAGAAACCAGGCAGCAGTTCTAAGGACAGATTGGAAGATAAACATAACAGCATTTTAAATTTGAGATTTGCATCCCTCTTTAAATATATTTACTAAAATGTATGTTATTTTTTTTTTGTGCTTCCCATTCCCCCCATGTTCATGTTTGGAGATGTTGAGATTGAAAGCCACTGGCTATTGTTCATAACAGAGTTTCATTTAAATAATAGAGGATGCCCTAAAGAGGACCAAGAGATACTGGCACCCAAGGCAAATACCTACTGCTCCTGCTCATCACTCTTCTCACTTGCTAGCTCTCTCACTACAACAGCCATGTAGGTAGAAAAAATGTTTTCAGTTACTTGGGAGCTTGAGCATGGCTCCCTTAATTATAGGGGGGATGTTAATGCCTCCAGGTAGTTACACCAACTTTCACAGTATGGAAGGTAAGGTTTCTTATAAAAGAAAAGGGTTAAGGCATGATCGCTTTGCTTTCTACAAGGACAACACTCTTGCTAAATACACACTCATTTTTGAAATAATCCCTATGGTAAGTGGGCTTAGTTTGTGAGATAGTCTTGGGAAGACTTACCTTGACTTATCTTTGCAGATACCATTTCTGTTATGCGTGATGTCAGTTTCTGGAAGAATTCCTCAGTTCCAACATCTGTCAGTGAAATATGGGGCTTGGCCGCCTCTCCTGTAAAAGGAAAATGAAGAAGACTATATTAAGAACACGTTTCTCAGAACACTCTATTGACTGTTTTTTACATCCTTTATAGTTTCAGCACCTACGCTTTGCTTTTTATTTTTTTTATTTTCCCCAGTTGCCCCAAGTCTTTCTGTGCCACTATATTCTATTTCTTGGGGTGTCAAATAAGGGATGAGATTGACTGTTTGGAAGCCCCTATGTGGACCTACAGGAGGCTCTGTTTGGCAGTAAACATGGTTTTTATACAACCAAAACTTGCCTGGAATTCAAAAAGAAGCCCCTGCTTTGAGGCTACTGGGAGCAACATCCAAGGAGTTGGGGAGCAAAATTTTACTCACGAGCTACTGGTTGGCGATCACTACCCTAAACTATCATTATGTCGTTACTTGGCCCAATATCCTGATTATGATGACCAGGACCTGTTCATTCATCCCTGCCTCAGTAAACTGTTCCTGGCAATCATATAGTATACTCTTATTCCCAAAGTTTTATTCTTTTTCTAATGGTGTTTATTATTGTTTTATATAAAAACCAGATGAAGGAGGGTAATACCCCAAAATAGTGTGTTTTGACTTACACTATTGATTTCTAATACATGGGCATAAATAGGGAATTTAATTTGGAACCACATTGGAAAACACATTATCAGGACAAGTTGAAGCAATTTCATAGTTATTATGGAAATTTAATTGAAGTAGTAAAATGTTACTAAAGTCCAGTTATTTACAGACCTGTCAACCCTAAAAGATTTTTTTTGGAAATCATACTGATTTATAGCCATAGCGGATAAGCCAAGGGTATCGTTGGTGCATAGTGTGGGCCTGGCTTTGGTTCCAAAGAGGTTGAATTTAATTACTTTAAAGGGATTCTGTCAGGATTTTTATGATGTAGTTTTTATTTCTAAATGACACTGCTTACACTGCAAATATTTCACTCTACAATATAAAATTTCATTCCTGAACCAGCAAGTGTATTTAGTTGTAATATTGGTGTGTAGGTGCATCTCAGGTCATTTTGCCTGGTCATGTGATTTCAGAAAGAGCCAGCACTTTAGGATGGAACTGCTTTCTGGCAGGCTGTTGTTTCTCCTACTTAATTTAACTGAATGTGTCTCAGTGGGACCTGGATTTTACTATTGAGTGCTGTTCTTAGATCTACCAGGCAGCTGTTATCTTGTGCTAGGGAGCTGTTATCTGGTTACCTTCCCATTGTTCTGTTGTTAGGCTGCTGGGGGGAAAGGAAGGGGTGACATCACTCCAACTTGCAGTACAGCAGTAAAGAGTGACTGAAGTTTATCAGAACACAAGTCACATGACTGGGGCAGCTGGGAAACTGACAATATGTATAGCAATATGTCAGATTTCAAAATTAAATGTTTGCTCTTTTGAGAAATGGATTTCAGTGCAGAATTATACTGGAGCAGCACTATTAACTGATTTTTTTTCCCATGACAGTATCTCTTTAACAAAATTATTGACAGTCTAATTTGTCCCAAAAGTGGCAAGGTGGCTACACGCTCCTCCCAAGAATGGCAATAAAGGCAATAATGGGATGTGGTCAAGTCTGATCTGGCAAAGAAATTTATGGATATTTTTTTTTTGCAGAATCAATGCTGAAGTTCTCTATAAATATAGCAAATTAAAGGAGAACTAATCCTTAAAAATTAATGTGGCTAAGAAATGCCATATTTTATATAATGATATTGCACCAGCCTAAAGTCACAGGGGGTCACCATCTTGGAAAGTGTCTGTGACACTCACATGCTCAGTGGCATGCTCCTTATGAATACAGCACAGCCAATGAAAACAGGGGGAATGCAGGTTTGAATACAAAGACACAAGTGCTAAAAATATTAAAATTAAATATTAATACTGCAAAATCAATATTAAATTTCCCATGAATACATCTTCCAATAATCATCAGAATTTTATTTGAACCAGCTCTTTGCAGTTGCACGTACCGCTATCCTCAGGAGGTTGCACTGAGATGCCAATCACACTGTAAACAGATAGAAAATAAATTGATTAAAACTGATTGTGCACGACCCGACTCCAACCCGAATACAAGCTCTGCTTTAACTGGTGATTGCTGTTCCCCTCCCGTAACCATTTCTCTGTCTGCGTTAAATGAATTAAGCATAAGTTTCATTTTGATTATGAGAAATGATGTAGGCCCTGCATTCCAAGTAAATCACTGATCCGAGGCAGCTGGTGTATAATTAAGCAATCTTTAATTACCTGCAATTAGCAGAAGACAGTTAAGGAATAAATGAAGAAGCCTAGAAAATAAACTTACCCAGGTTCTATCTCCCTGCCCTCTTCAAACCTGCACAAAAAGGGTGAAGGGAGAGTAGGTTTGGTCAGTACTGGAGGATGGAGAGGTCAATTAGCACCAACATTTTAGTAGTTAAAGGGATACTGTCATGGGAAAAAATGTTTTTTTCAAAATGAATCAGTTAATAGTGCTGCTCCAGCAGAATTCTGCACTGAAATCCATTTCTCAAAAGAGCAAACAGATTTTTTTATATTCAATTTTGAAATCTGACATGGGGCTAGACATTTTGTCAATTTCCCAGCTGCCCCTGGTCATGTGACTTGTGCCTGCACTTTAGCAGAGAAATGCTTTCTGGCAGGCTGCTGTTTTTCCTTCTCAATGTAACTGAATGTGTCTCAGTGGGACATGGGTTTTTACTATTGAGTGTTGTTCTTAGATCTACCAGGCAGCTGTTATCTTGTGTTAGGGAGCTGTTATCTGGTTACCTTCCCATTGTTCTTTTGTTTGGCTGCTGGGGGGGAAAAGGGAGGGGGTGATATCACTCCAACTTGCAGTACAGCAGTAAAGAGTGATTGAAGTTTATCAGAGCACAAGTCACATGACTTGGGGCAGCTGGGAAATTGACAATATGTCTAGCCCCATGTCAGATTTCAAAATTGAATATAAAATAATCTGTTTGCTCTTTTGAGAAATGTATTTCAGTGCAGAATTCTGCTGGAGCAGGACTATTAACTGATTTATTTTGAAAAAAATTTTTTTCCCATGACAGTATCCCTTTAAAGGTATTAAAGGCAACACTCAAGCAGACTGAAATTAAATTCTACTGAAAGCAGGTGCTTGGGTGACTCCTATGCAATTAGCAGCCCATAATGCACAAATTTGTTGGGAAGATCCAACTGCCCAGTTTCTGTAATTCATACTCCCGGCCCAACCTTGGGTCAAACAGTACCAACCCAACCTCTTGAGTACCTAACAACTCATGAATATCTCAGTAACGTTGTAGCCTTTCCTTCTCAGACTTTAAAACTTTATTAAAGAAATGTATCAGCTAAAAGAACACTTCACTCTTCAGTGTCAGGAATATGTGCACCAAAGCCCAGAGGAACACAGAGAAATACCTTAGGGGGCAACACACCCAGGTTCTGAACTGGCTACTACTGCACCGTTACAGGGATGAGGAGGGTGGTATCTAAACAATGGTGATGTGAAGGGTCTACTAAATGTCTTCACAGATGCTCTGGATTGGCTTGCTAGTGGTTGGTGGGACATCAGGTTCTCTGGTGGACCTGTGATGTCTGAGTCTGAAACTGATTGATAATAGTTTACTTTATCTTTATTGACTAGTGGATGAATGGAGTTACACAGTGGAGCCGGGGTGTAATGATACAAGGGTAGACCCAATGACTAATTTTGTCCCAGGGCTATTGAAGGTCCTGTGGGAATATTCACTAATGGACAACTTCAGTATTAGGGCATGGAATAAATCAAGGCTTGGTTTGGGATGCTTTGCTGTGGGACACACAAACATCTACAATGTAAGAAGTCATACATATATATATATATATACTTACATACATACTTATATACATACATGCATGTCTTGTCAAAAACAAAAACCAACAATCTGAAGTCTACATTTTTAGTGTTACAATTAAAGACAAGTCAACTTACCCAGGTAATGGTGTTCGTCCCAACATTTCTTTCACTAATTTGTCGGCTTCTTTCAGGATCTCGGCTTCTTTGGCTGTTAAACACAGTGTAGAGTTGGATGGGAACTGAATGGTAACACTGCTGAATTATGATAATATGGTCTTCCAATGTGTTTCCTACAGTGAAGACCATTCTAGTGCATATAAAGGCATAATAAGCCTTCAGCAACAACCTATGAGCTGCAAGATGTTGCTTCTGCCCATGTAAAGGGGATGTCGTAACCTGCATACAAATACCTGCTTGTCTTTATATGAAACCTTACCTTCTGCAATATCCACAGAGGCTGTGCAGATGGACTGTCCCACCTTGTTTGTTGCAATACAGGTGTAAGTGCCAGAAAACTCTGTGCCAACATCCAGTAAGATCAGACTGTGGTGCCTGTTTGAGCTGGCCATTTTGTACCCAGGAGTCTCTGGTTTAATCCAAAGTACATCTTCAGGGGAATCTTCCTTCAACCAGGTGATTGTTGGAGGAGGAATTCCTGAGAAACAAATGTACATATTTGTTTAGTTACATTTAGTATGTCACTTTGTTCTTCACAAAGTTACTGCACTTACTATCTAATGGCCACAGTCCCTACCCAGAGACTATTATCCCACTGTTACTATAGGCACCATCTCTCCCTACTATACCTGCTATCCCACAGTCACACTCCCTTCCCAGAGACTATTATCCACTGTTACTATAGGCACCATCTCTCCCTACTATACCTGCTATCCCACAGTCACACTCCCTTCCCAGAGACTATTATCCACTGTTACTATAGGCACCATCTCTCCCTACTATACCTGCTATCCCACAGTCACACTCCCTTCCCAGAGACTATTATCCACTGTTACTATAGGCACCATCTCTCCCTACTATACCTGCTATTCCACAGTCACACTCCCTTCCCAGAGATTATTATCCCACTGTTACTATAGACACCATCTCTTCCTACTATACCTGCTATCCCACAGTCACACTCCCTTCCCAGAGACTATTATCCACTGTTACTACAGGCACCATCTCTCCCTACTATACCTGCTATCCCACAGTCACACTCCCTTCCCAGAGACTATTATCCACTGTTACTATAGACACAATCTCTCCCTACTATTCCTGCTATCCCACAGTCACACTCCCTTCCCAGAGACTATTATCCCTCTGTTACTACAGGCACCATCTCTCCCTACTATACCTGCTATCCCACAGTCACACTCCCTTCCCAGAGACTATTATCCACTGTTACTATAGGCACCATCTCTCCCTACTATACCTGCTATCCCACAGTCACACTACCTTCCCAGAGACTATTATCCACTGTTACTATAGACACAATCTCTCCCTACTATTCCTGCTATCCCACAGTCACACTCCCTTCCCAGAGACTATTATCCCTCTGTTACTACAGGCACCATCTCTCCCTACTATACCTGCTATCCCACAGTCACACTCCCTTCCCAGAGACTATTATCCACTGTTACTATAGGCACCATCTCTCCCTACTATACCTGCTATCCCACAGTCACACTCCCTTCCCAGAGACTATTATCCACTGTTACTATAGACACCATCTCTTCCTACTATACCTGCTATCCCACAGTCACACTCCCTTCCCAGAGAATATTATCCACTGTTACTATAGACACCATCTCTCCCTACTATACCTGCTATCCCACAGCCACAGTCCCTCCCAGAGACAATTATCCACAGTTACTATAGGCACCATCTCTCCCTACTATACCTGCTATCCCACAGTCAAACTTCCTTCCCAGAGACTATTATCCCACTGTTACTATAGGCACCATCTCTCCCTTCCCAGAGACTATTATCCACTGTTACTATAGACACCATCTCTCCCTACTATACCTGCTATCCCACAGCCACAGTCCCTCCCAGAGACTATTATCCACAGTTACTATAGGCACCATCTCTCCCTACTATACCTGCTATCCCACAGCCACATACCTCCCAGAGACTATTATCCACTGTTACTATAGGCACCATCTCTCCCTTCCCAGAGACTATTATCCCACTGTTACTATAGACACCATCTCTCCCTACTATACCTGCTATCCCACAGCCACACTCCCTTCCCAGAGACTCCACTGTACTATGCTATACCTGCTATAGAGTCACTCTCCTTCCCAGAGACTATTATCCACTTTACTATAACACCATCTCTCCCTACTATACCTGCTATCCACAGTCACACTTCCTTTCCAGAGACTATTATCCACTGTTACTTATAGCACCATCTCTCCCTACTATACCTGCTATCCCACAGTCACACTCCCTTCCCAGAGACTACCAGACTACTATATACACCATCTCTCCCTACTATACCTGCTATCTCACAGTCAACCACTCCCTTCCAGAGACTATTATCCCACGGTTACTATAGGCACCATCTCTCCCTACTATACCTGCTATCCCCACAGTCACACTCCCTTCCCAGAGACTATTATCCACTGTTACTATAACACCATCTCTCCCTACTATACCTGCTATCCCACAGTCACACTCCCTTCCCAGAGACTATTATCCCACTGTTACTATAGGCACCATCTCTCCCTACTATACCTGCTATCCCACAGTCACACTCCCTTCCCAGAGACTATTATCCACTGTTACTATAGGCACCATCTCTTCCTACTATACCTGCTATCCCACAGTCACACTCCCTTCCCAGAGACTATTATCCACTGTTACTATAGGCACCATCTCTCCCTACTATACCTGCTATCCCACAGTCACACTCCCTTCCCAGAGACTATTATCCACTGTTACTATAGACACAATCTCTCCCTACTATTCCTGCTATCCCACAGTCACACTCCCTTCCCAGAGACTATTATCCACTGTTACTATAGACACCATCTCTTCCTACTATACCTGCTATCCCACAGTCACACTCCCTTCCCAGAGAATATTATCCACTGTTACTATAGGCACCATCTCTCCCTACTATACCTGCTATCCCACAGTCACACGCCCTTCCCAGAGACTATTATCCACTGTTACTATAGGCACCATCTCTCCCTACTATACCTGCTATCCCACAGTCACACTCCCTTCCCAGAGACTATTATCCACTGTTACTATAGACACCATCTCTTCCTACTATACCTGCTATCCCACAGTCACACTCCCTTCCCAGAGAATATTATCCACTGTTACTATAGGCACCATCTCTCCCTACTATACCTGCTATCCCACAGTCAAACTTCCTTCCCAGAGACTATTATCCCACTGTTATTATAGGCACCATCTCTCCCTACTATACCTGCTATCCCACAGTCACACTCCCTTCCCAGAGACTATTATCCACTGTTACTATAGACACCATCTCTCCCTACTATACCTGCTATCCCACAGCCACAGTCCCTCCCAGAGACTATTATCCACAGTTACTATAGGCACCATCTCTCCCTACTATACCTGCTATCCCACAGCCACAGTACCTCCCAGAGACTATTATCCACAGTTACTATAGGCACCATCTCTCCCTCCCCAGAGACTATTATCCCACTGTTACTATAGACACCATCTCTCCCTACTATACCTGCTATCCCACAGCCACAGTACCTCCCAGAGACTATTATCCCACTGTTACTATAGGCACCATCTCTCCCTCCCCAGAGACTATTATCCCACTGTTACTATAGACACCATCTCTCCCTACTATACCTGCTATCCCACAGTCACACTCCCTTCCCAGAGACTATTATCCCACTGTTACTATAGGCACCATCTCTCCCTTCCCAGAGACTATTATCCCACTGTTACTATAGACACCATCTCTCCCTACTATACCTGCTATCCCACAGTCACACTCCCTTCCCAGAGACTATTATCCACTGTTACTATAGACACCATCTCTCCCTACTATACCTGCTATCTCACAGTCACACTCCCTTCCCAGAGACTATTATCCCATGGTTACTATAGGCACCATCTCTCCCTACTATACCTGCTATCCCACAGTCACACTCCCTTCCCAGAGACTATTATCCACTGTTACTATAGACACCATCTCTCCCTACTATACCTGCTATCCCACAGTCACACTCCCTTCCCAGAGACTATTATCCACTGTTACTATAGGCACCATCTCTCCCTACTATACCTGCTATCCCACAGTCACACTCCCTTCCCAGAGACTATTATCCACTGTTACTATAGACACCATCTCTCCCTACTATACCTGCTATCCCACAGCCACACTCCCTTCCCAGAGACTATTATCTGTTACTATAGACACCATCTCTCCCTACTATACCTGCTATCCCACAGCCACACTCCCTTCCCAGAGACTATTATCCACTGTTACTATAGGCACCATCTCTCCCTACTATACCTGCTATCCCACAGTCACACTCCCTTCCCAGAGACTATTATCCCACTGTTACTATAGGCACCATCTCTCCCTACTATACCTGCTATCCCACAGTCACACTCCCTTCCCAGAGACTATTATCCACTGTTACTATAGGCACCATCTCTCCCTACTATACCTGCTATCCCACAGCCACACTCCCTTCCCAGAGACTATTATCTCCAGTGATACTACAGACACAATGCCACCCAGGCCCGGATTTGTGGAAAGGCCACCTAGGCCCGGGCCTAGGGCGGCAGGATTTTAGGGGGGCGGCATGCCGCCCAACCACACCCACATTGGTTCAAAAACACTGGGGATGTGCTGGAGATACAATAATTTTTTTACATTTCCCATGTGCCAATCCCCATTGCTCCTGTCCCCCTGAAGGGGAAAGGGGTGACGAATGGCTGTGGGCCTAGGAGCGCCCAATATGTAAATCCGGCCCTGATGCCACCCTAATATATCCATTCATTTTATATACTATATGTATACATTTACTCTTCATAAAACATTTTTGCACCATTCACTAAGACTTATTGGAGCAGATAAGCGTGGTTGTTACCTTCAACTTTCACAGATAAGGTTATACTGGCTCCTTTCAGTACTTTTTTGTTTGTGAATCTTTCCAAGAACATTGGTGGTACTGGCTTTTCTCCATCTGTGGGTTATCAAAATCAATATATTACAAGAAGACATGCATATTTGGCAGCCAACTTAGTGGAGCATGTCATCTCTCCACCTAACACCATTGTAGATGTAAATAGGTTTTGGGACTGAAACTATAATATTGGGTAAAATACTGTATAGCTGGCCTAGTTGTCCTAAAATAAAGGTAAACTTATTACCACTTTATGTATTTAGGATTTTCAAGATCACATGATAAGTTAGAGATAAAATAAATGAATGTAAATGGTAGAAAACTTATTATAATGTTTAACGTTGGGTAAATGCCTCAAACTATATAAATATACAACATGTTTCAAGCAATTACTGAAGACATCAAAGCATAGCTTCCCAGCTGCTTCCAGTGGTGAACATTTGATGACCATTAACACAATTTGAAAAGGCAACTAATTTGTGCCTAGTGAAAAATGAGGGCAATTGCTGCACGTGGGACAAACTCCAGGCATGCTTGGATCTTTCAGTGCCTCATGAGCCTGTTATTGATTAGAGTGTCCTATAATTTCCTCACAAATGAGGCCCCCCTATATTTGAAAAAGTAATAATATTGGTCAGAGGGGTTTGGTTATTTGGGCAGAAGCTTCTCCATCATGCCTTGACAAGTAGGAATTATGAAGCCTTTTTAATGCAATTTTAGTGCTTACCACTGGTCTTATACCAGTAAAGCCCCATCACAAAATTGTCTACTGAGAAAGATGAGTCAGGTGTTGCAGGGTCCTCCTAATGTGCCCAGCTGAGATTTACTATAAATAAGGATCCACTGACCTCCTGCTTCTTCCATTGGCTTGTCCTTCTGTAGCTCATCTGGTCCTTTAATGAAATAGACAACATAATATCAACAAGAGTATGATGAGATACTTTAAGTAAGTTTTGGGAACCAGGTCAAGGCCAATAAATATTTGGGAGAACATTTAAGGGAGAAGGAACACTAATTAAGCTTTATCAGAAAGGTCTATATAAATACACCATTAAACCCTCAAAGGAAGTCAATAAACACCACATTTCTTTCCTTCTATTGTGTGGACATAGGCTTCTGTATCGGACTTCCTGTTTTCAGCTTAAACCTCCAGGGCATGGGCTTGAGCATGCTCAGTTTGTTCCACTCTCCTTCCCCTCCTCCCTTCTCCCTCCTCCCCTTTCTGCTGTAATTTGAGCCCAGAGTTATGAGCAAGCAGGAAAAGGTTCAGACAGGAAGTGATCTCACACCAAGCTAATATGGCAGCTGCTATCCTAAACAAATAGATCTGTTTACTCAGATACGGTAAAGCATTCAACAGAATAAATATAGCATTCTAGCTTTCACTACTGTGGCTAATCTATTGGAAGTAAACTGACTTGTTCGCTTTCTCCTTTAAAAAGACTTTTTGGAGATGTAATTTATTTTTAACGTGTAAGTTTACATGCATCATTATACCAGTAAAGTAATCCATAACATCCTTTTACAAAAAGAACCTACCTTTGACAGAAAGTCTGGCAGATGAGTATGCAGAGCCAGCTGAATTACTGATGTAAGTTGAATACTCCCCGGCATCTTCCTTTGTCACATTCAGAATTTCCAGTGCATGCAGTTTCTTTTTGTCAGTCATTAGTATTCTGTCAGAGGCATGGATAGGTTGACCATCTTTAAACCAGTAGACTCGAGGACTTGGGTAACCTGAAATACAAGCAGTTATACTCAGAGACTGGACATCTCATAGCTAGTGGGTGCAAATAGATGACCATTGTAAAGAACAAGCCTATGGGTACCCTGAAATACACACTCTGTCTAAGACAGTGTAAGACCTTACTATACTTAGGTAATGGGATATCAGTGTGAAAGTAGACACTGCAACTGCTGAGTGCAGGGGTGGTAACCTATTATTAGTTTACAATGACAACACAGTGTTCTTTTTACCTTTCACTTTTATCTCAAATTTAGTAAGTGGAGTCCCTGGAGCGACCATCATGTCTCGTAGCTCCTCCAGAACCTGAGGAAGTTGGTCTTGTTCGGTGGCAGATTCCAGGCCCTCCTGTTCCCTTTAAGCCAAAATGAAGGACAGAAGAATGTTTTCTTATATCCTTGTTATAGTTGAGTGATACCATCCACCTGATTAAAGGTCAGGCTAGATGACCACTCCTACTGCAATGCAACATTAATTCCAAATCCATGCTTTATTTTCAGTAGAAGCTCAGTTGTCAACTTTTTTAATGTTTTATGGTAATGAGAGATGTTACAATGTTTACCACAATGACTAATACTTTGGTGGGACCATGCCTACACCATTGCAATTTCATGTGTGGCTTCACTTTAACAAGGGTTGAGTTGGAACATAACTAATAATAATCGCCCTTCATTTCCTAAGCACATTACTTTGCAAGAGGATTTACCTGGACAGATATCCCTGTGCGCTGAAATAAGAGGACGTTTCTGTTGCCTCTGCAGTGTCATAATCTGAGCTGGTTACTAAAACAAAATAAAAAGTCAAAACAGAAATTATACTCTGAATGTTCTTCTCTGTTTTTTTAATTCATCTCAATGCACATTTTAAGAGGGGTCATTACCTGTAACTAAATCAAATTAAAATAAAATCACAATTTTTTGCTATTTGCATTTTTTTGTTTATTTCTCTCCAAACAGGAATTTTAAAGTGTTCCTTGCAGATAGGGTAATTGATTATGGCACCTAAAAGCAGACCATTAGAAAAATATAGGACCTATACTACATAAATGTGCTCTTTTTGAAGCCAAAATCAATGCCAGGAACCCTTTAGTGTCAATGTATGATCAATGTTGTGTCTGAGAGCTTGAGCATACGGTATATTGACACTATTTATAAAGTTACTTGCATCCATACATGCTTCAAACCCCAGAGATTGCTAATATGAGAGGATACAGTAAAAGGTGGACATCAAGAGGTAGAGAAGGGTAATATCCTGTATTATATGGTGTGTTTTTGGGATACTTTATTAGCAAGCAAGCAGAGATTAATGGTGGCCTCAAGTATTATTGATGAATGCTAGTGCCATCATTTTATTTACAGTAGAACAGGCCATATAACGTAGGCCCCTTTTTTTAACAACAGCATTACGGTTACAGTTAAGTGAAGTCTTTTTGTCACTTACAGTCCACTCTCAGCTCAGCCTTGGTTGAAGATACCCCCATTCTGTTTTCTGCCAGACATCTATAGACTCCCATGTCTTTGGGGACTACGGCAGTTATAATAAGTTGGTGGCATCCCTCTTGGTCTTCATTGATCATGTAATGGTCATCCTCTTCAATCACCTTACCATCTTTGAACCAACGTACTGATGGCATTGGTCTTCCAATAACAACACAATCAAAACTGACTGGATAACCATCTTGTACCTCTTGGTTCTGAAGTTCAGTAATAAAAATGGGAGCTGAAAGAAACAGATTTCAAACATTATTTTTTTATTTTACTAAATGTAATTATACAAAAAACAAGAAATTGAATTGAAATAAAACAAATCCTATCAATAGTTTTTTTTAATCTATAACGGGGAACTCCGTGCAAGTTCTATTACCGCCTTTTGTCAATCTACGAGGTGTGATTACCTATTGATAGTTGTTTACCGGTTAAAATCCTTGTTTAAAATATATATGGTACGGTTAAAAAACGCCACCGATGCGCGTTTCGCTAAAGCTCTATCAAGGCAATAAATTAAGACAATTAATTGAAGCGGGAGAAGCACCTAGCACCTTAATAAGTGAATCAATTGAATGTGCACAGATTTAGTGAATTAATAAAAGGTAAAAGCACAACTAAGTTACATAATTAAACTCGATCCAAGGGAATTAATTAGTTTAATATACAATAAACATTGGAGGCATGCGGGGTTAATGTACTTTTCTTTAACAGTAAATCCGATCAATAGCAATGGTTCTGAAGTTCAGTAATAAAATTGGGAGCAGGAACAAACATATGTTACTCATAGAAATAAAAAAGTTCAAAGTCCTATCAATATCAACAAAAAGTATAAATCAACAAAATATCTAGAATATGACCTACAGCCGAGTAAGAAATGCATGATGTTCAAAATGATCTTTATCATCATATCGCATTTGTTTCACTCACTATTTATGTTTTTCTTACCCTGTATATAAAATATCTTGGACTGTTGAAAAATAATTTCACACTTTTGGAACAAAAATACTCACCAGTATCAGAAGTCAACAAGGTCATTTGATGTCTTGCCGCCATTTTCTGCTGCTCAGTGGTTCCTGTCTCTACTTTCATTATCCGTAGCTCAACATTCTTTGCACCTTGGTCCAAAATATCTATTTTGACAGGGATGCCCATTGCAGAGAACATCTCCTTGAATCTCTTAGCAGCAATTGATGCTTCTGACATGACTTCAAACTTGATGTAAATATATTTATCATCCTCTCTGTAAGTTTGCTGGTCTACAGGTGGTAAGTCGCCTTCATCAGCACTAACAAATAGTTCTTCTTCAACATCAGACATTTCAAGGGATGTCTTGGATTTAAAAATCTTATGAAGCCTTCTGCCTGCCTTCCTAAAAGCGTCATCCAAATCACTTCCTGATGTACTCTCTGTTTCACTGTCTGAGCCAGGCTTAGCAATCAAAGGCTTTGGTTTTAGAGAAACTTCAGGTAAGCCGCTTCCAACCACCAAAGAAGCACAATGTGAAACTTCACCAAACTTGTTAGAGACTTCACATGTATATTTCCCAGTGTCTGTGGTTTCTACAGCAGTTATAATCAAGGAACAGGTTCCATCAGGGTAATTATCAATATGATAATGGCGGCCATCAGAGAGTTCTTCATTGTCTTTCAACCATCGAGCTGTAATGTCAGTTTTGCTGATTGCTACACATTCAAGATGGACTGTTCCTCCTGGTTCAACAGTCAAATCTTTAAATGTTTCTGCAACTAAAGGACATTCTTGTTGCTTGATCACCTTTCTTGCTTTGTATCCTTTAAAAGCAGCTTGAATTTTCACAGCTGCCTTATCCAGTGCTGGGTCATCATCTTGAAATATATCTGAAATCTCAGGTTCTTGTGTGGGTGGGGGTTCCTTGATTTCCTTGTGCTCAATTTCCTTGGTCTCAAAGTGTTTAAAAAATTTGCTTTCAGACATTGTGTGAACTTTGGAACCATGTGTGAAGGTTGATTGGCCAGCTTTTTTAAGATAGGTCACCAAAGATGGTGTTCCAGCTCGCGATTCATCGTCCGAGCTGGTCACAGAAAAATCAGCTTCACTTGTTTTAGTCAAATCATCGGAAGTGTACCCTGAAAAATCTGCGTGCATTTCTGCTTCTTTTTTCTGCCTACGCTTTTCTTCTTCTTCTGGCACCTCAGAGATGGAATCCAACGTAGGTTCCCTGCTCATCCTCCGCTTCTTTGCTAATGCTTCCCATAATAAATGGAGATCCCCTTCTTGAGCAGCTTCTGGTGGAAGACTTGGCTGGGCGCTCTCTTCATCTTCATCTTTGATGTCAGTTCGTTCTTGTGCTAGACCAAAAATCTCTTGTATGCTCATGACTTCGGTGATTATTTGTTCTGAAGAGCAAAGAATGTTTTAAGACATGAATTTTATAGAACTGGGTTCAAACTTTGTCTATATTTGACATTACAAACATGCATATACACGTATTTTACATATTCTATTAAAAGGCCTAATATCAAAAGCAACATTTTGTCATTTTCTCACCCATTTCCCTTTCTTCTGCCTTGTTTGCCTGTTTAGCCAACATTTTTTTCGTCCAATTCCTATTTGACTAGCAATGAAAACAGTTTTTTGACAACATTTCACTAGACTTTTTTCCCTTATTCGCTTACCTTCTTGTTCACGGATAAAACATTATATTTATTACATTTCTAGGAAAAATGTTATTTCCCTGGACATTATGCTGATATTTTCATGGGCAATATGATTTTTTACCCACTTTTCTCTAGAATATGTCTCTGATTTCAGAAAAAAATATTTGTTTCATTGGAATGACAAGTGAATTTCTCAGCTTGAGAAATAGGTAAATTCAAGTGAACTTTCCCCATCAGTTTCTATTTAAACGAGAAAAATGTTAATAATCAATCATAGAATTGGATTCGTTTTTACAGGTATTTGTTATATATTCTTTTTTGGCACTGCAGACATGGGGAAAAGAAAACCAATCTCAACCAATCCAGACAAAGCCATAAGTAACTTTAAAATAATTAGCTTACTTTCCAAAGAAATGGTGGCGGTGGTCTTTTCTCCTGATGAAGTTGCACATGTGTAGGAGCCCTGATCAATTGATGAACTATTATGAATAATCAGAACTTGTTTTCTCCCTTGACAAATAAACTCATATTTTCCCCCAGACGTCAGTATTTCACTTCCCTTCATCCATTTGACGTCCCGAGTTTCTTTAGAGAATTCACACTCAAGGCGAATAGTTTCACCTTCCTTTCCACTCTTGTTTTCCAATGGGCGTTTTATGGTGATAGGGTGCTCTGCAATATAAAGTAAATACATGTAACTGACTCTACAGAAGACTGAGATATGTAGAAACATTGAGCAATAAACAAGCTTATTTAATGCTGTACTATATGATAGTATTGTCTGTCTGTAGTGACTTACGAGGGGGTTTGGGATTGTGCATTTTAAGAGAAAGAATGCATTTAATTCTCATAGAAGTATCAGCATGTGTAGCTACATGTAGCTTTATTTTTAATAATCAAATCAATGTGATCCTTGGCAAAATACTTTACTTGTTCTTTCCTACAGTGTTCAATCAAAGGACATACACCTTGATCATAATATGTTAACCATAAATCTAGAACAAATTCCATCAAAACCACATGATGCAAAGTACAAATATGACACAAAATATCCACAAGAAGAATTAATGAATTAAGGCGTATATCATATGGTCCATGCATAAATTGGTTTCTCGGTTGGGGACAGCCCCCCATAGGGTCCAATATTTGTCTGACCTGTCTGACGAGAAAAAAAAAAAGCATTTAGCTAGAAATGTCAGAATGAAGCAGAGATTGGATAGAGTGGAGAATGCCTAAGAACATGTCAAATGACCAATAGATATATATATACATGCTGCATAGTTACTGACAAAAGATAATGGATACCCAGTAAGATATTGGACAGTAGGAAAGGAGCCAATGAAAAGCAGAAATAATATTCAAAGAAATAATTCAAAAACTCTAAAAAAGAAATAAATGAAGGCCAATTGAAAAGTAGCTTAGAATTCTATAACATTCTATGACATACTAACAGTTAACTTAAAGGTGATCCACCCACCCAAGTACACTATTCCAAACTTCAGAAGTCTCGAAAGGAAAAAATACCAGGAAAGCATTTACTTGCTGCGATCGAATTGACCACTGAGCTAACAAAGTGGATGTATGACTTTTGAAGTCTGATTATCACGACAAAATTGTACGAGATATATAAAGTAGGGATGCACTGAATCCAGGATTCGTTTCGGGATTCACCCAGGATTTGGCCTTTTTCTGCAGGATTCGGATTTGGCCAAATCCTTGTGCCTGGCCGAACCAAATCCGAATACTAATTTGCATATGTATATAAGGGGAGGGGAGGGAAATCACGTGACTTTTTGTTACAAAAGAAGAATTTTTTCCACTTTTTCCTTTCCAGACCCTAATTTGCATATGCAAATTCGGATTTGGTTCGGTATTCGGCCGAATCTTTCAACAAGGATTCGGGGATTCGGCCGAATCCCAATATAATATAAAGACAACAACTAAAATCAATATTTTTTTTTTATAAATGTGAAATAGAAGAGAGGAACAGTATGTACAACAATGTAAAGGGTCTGTAAGCATACACATTAAACTGCTTCAAAGCCATGCAGTGGCAAAGCTAACAAATCCTGTATTGTGGAAATAGACACCAACTGCTAAGGTCAAGAAAAACTCAAGTGAATAATTCAATTTCAAGCTTAGAACAGCAAAACTTTGACAACCATTGAAAATAGTGATAGCATATAGTCTCCTCAGCTGTAAGAAGGTGAATTCTTTAATATATGTAGTCTATAACAAATGCGTTCCTTCGACTTGATTAATCAAAAAGCCATGCGAGCGTTGATCTTCTACACAGCTTTTTTACATCTTTTATTTGCGTTTTGTGCTACAAAGGCCACTCACTCTCACCTAGCTGTACCGTTTGAGGTAAATGAACAGGTTCCCCAGCTCCATGTTTGTTTATGGAAGAAATACGGAATCTGTAGGCCTCGCCTGGTACAAGGTTATCCACAACATACTCCATGGTTTGAATCATGTCTTTGTTGCACTGCTTCCATTCACTACCAGGGGCTTTTATTTCAACATTGTATCCTAGGATGGTAGAACCACCATCACTCAGCGGTGCAAACCAAGAGAGTGTCAAAGACCGGCTGCTTTTACTTACAATTTCTGGCTCTTCTGGAGGGTCAGGTAAGGCTAAAGGCACAACAGAGTCCCAATGAGTATAATGCTATGATAAATAGTCAGTGATGTGAAATATCTGGTTTGTTGGGTGATTTACAGCACACATTTCAAGCCATGGTGTTCTACATTTTATTAAAGAAGAACATAAGATGCCGAACAAAAGACATTTTTTTGGTCTGTAAATATTGGTTTTTAAGCTTCTAGAAAGAGAGAGACCAAAAAGTTGCTGTTTGATTTCTTCTCATTAATATAATTCAAGACAACAAGGAATTTACTTACCAAGAACAGAAATTTTGGCTGATGCCACTACATCTCTTGAAGCAAATGCCACTTCTCCCGAATGATGTAGTTGAGCATCTTTAAGAATTAACTTGTACTCATTTCCATCTACCTGCATTACCCAGTTTTCATCTGGTTGGATATCTACTCCATTAAAATACCAGGCAACCTCATTTACTGGAATGGCTTCACTTAGCATACAGCTAAAGGTTGCCTGGCCACCAGCAATGACTTCAGTGTCTACAGGAGGCTTCAGAACTTCCAAGCGCCATCCTGGATTCAAACACATATTTCAATGTTCTAAATTTTGGCAAAAAGTGAATATAAAACAAGTTCTTTACAGCTTACTATTTACCACCAAACCAGTATTTTAATGGCCACTTTTAGGATCACCCAAATAAAAGACTTTTTTTTTTGCCATTTTGAATGTAATAACCCAACACAAATTTGAAACATTTGTAGGCCTGAATGAGGACTTCAGTTTGAAAAAAAAGACAATTTTAAATAGTAAAATAAGTTATGCTTCAATTTTATATATAAGAATATAAGTTTCTATATAAATAATTACAGAGAGAAACATTATTTAGATTTTAAAAATTTTATGTTTTATGTTTATTATTTACTTTAGACTTTACAATGGATTTTTTTTCATTAAGACTGAAAAAGAGATTCATGCAGATCAATGCATTAAGAACATTTACTGATATTCTGTGCAAACAATCAGTTGCATAGTTATAAGGGCAATCTTTCAGTTTAACTTGCTTTATTAAGGTTAAAACTCCCAAACTTGTAATTTTTATTGGTTACCATTGGAATCACCTAACAGAAATCCAGAGTTGACCACTTCTCATTTATACATTAGGGGGCAGATCTTAAGAAGTTAAAAATACTTTGAAATTCGACCATCCAATTAGAATACTTCGACTTCGAATATCGAAGACAAAGTTTTTCAATCGAATTTGGGTATCCTGCGGTCGAAGTAAAATCGAACGATTAAATCCTTCTAATCGAACGATTCGAAGGATTTCATCGATTGATTGAATGATTTTACGCCAACTTTCAAAAACTTAAAATGCTCTAGAAGGTCCCCATAGGCTAACATAGCACTTCGGCAGGTTTAATTTGGTAAAGTATTGAAATAAAAGTTTTTTTAAAGAGACAGTACTTTGATTATCGAATGGTCGAATATTCAAACGATTTTACTTCGAAACGAATTCGAAGTTGTAGTATCCTTTTCAATGGTCGAAGTATACAAAAAATAACTTCGAATTTCAAATTTTTTTACTTTGAAAATTCCCTCGAATTGATAAATCTGCCCCTAATAGTGTTTTGGATTATCCCTCGAATTGATAAATCTGCCCCTAATAGTGTTTTGGATTTTGGGTTCGACCAAATATCAAATTCTATCTGTCAACAGTAAAATATTGGGCTAAGTTGTACAGAGCTTTAAAGTCATACAGTGACTTTAAGGGGCAGGTTTATTAAAGTTCGAATGGTAAATTTTAATTTTTGAAATTTTTAGTGTCAAAACTCAGAAATTCGAATGTAAATTTGAATGTGAGATTTATTACACCTTAACCTTGGAAACAGTTCTAATTCAAATATTTGTCACCTAAAATCTGCCAAATTAATTTACAAGTCAATGGCAGAGGCCCTTTGACCTATTTGAAAATGTTAATAGCCTTCCTGACATTAATTTTTTTCTGAGAAAAACTCCAATCGAGTTCATTTGAATTCGATTCGAGTTTTTGCATCAGTAACATTCGTTTGAATTTTATACATTCTAGTTTTTTCTTAAATGAGATAACATTGAGTTTTGAGTACATTCCAATTTATTGGAATAAAAAAAAATACACATAAATTCGGAATTTCGACCTTTGATAAATCTGCCCCTAAGGGTTTTGATTTAATTCAGCTGAATACAAAGGATTTGGCCAAATCCTGCAAAAATTATTGGGATTGACTGAATCCTATGTCTGGGTTCAGTGCATCCCTAAAAACAACAAGAAAAGTTGTACTTATCTGTAAATTATAAATTAAAAAGCAGAAATTCAATAATCAGAATAAAGACATTTAGTAATATAGTACAAAAAGAAAATACCACCAACCTCCCATTTAAACAAAACAGGGAATATTTTTCAGTATTTATGTTATTGTACTGTATTTTCAATTTGGTATTGTAAAATTATTTTTCTGAATATATTTTCAAAACAATTGGAGTACAAAAATGTATTAAGAAATATTTTGAAGGAAAGGTCCTACTAAAGTATATTTATTGCAAATTTTAATTTCCATACATTAGATGAATAACAATATAGTAAAAAAAATAACATAATTTAATTACTGATGTTAATGTGTTTCACTCTACTCCCAAATGACTCTGGTATTAAAATGTTCAACCATCATAAGAATGATACCATCTGACAACTTAATTAGCACTTTCCAAACGAGTTGCTTTAGAAAATGGTAAACAAATATGATTACGCTGGCACAAATTCAACTCAGGCATGAAGTTGGAACATATAGGAACTTGTAGCCGATAATACAAATTATACTCAGAGCATTAATGCCAGGTTTTACATTTACAAGCAGTTTTGCAAACATTCCAATATTGGGACTAAGGGGGTTATTTATCAAAGTCTAAATTGATCTCAATATTTTCTGCTATAAACTCCGATAAAATCCGCTCAGGTTTATTTATTATTACATTTTCCCTAAAATTTGCTTTGCGTGAAAAATCGGAAGATTTTGTCAAACTTTTCATGCAGTTTTCAGGATTTTTTTGGATTTTTCACCCAAAAACTCATATTTCTTATGATTTTTGCCTGAAAACCTCATATTATTGCACAAAACCCAGCCACATCAAAATATCATTGGGACTTCTTCCATTGACTTATAAGCCACCTCGACAGGTCTGAGATTTTTTTTTCCGGGTTTTTGGCATTCAGAGTTTAGTAAATAACCCCCCAAGAGTGTCTTCAAAATGATTTTTTCATTGGGGAAGAAAACTAAAATACATGATACAATGTAAAAGTAAAAATAATAACTGCAAAGATGTTGTAAAGACATCTTAAAAATGTTAGTCGAATTATAGATAATTTCTATGCTTAAATATTATTGTTATTATTATTATTACTATATGGAAATTCATTTATTCTGTAAAAAATAAAGCAACTAGCACCTTGATTTTATAATATTGATTTTTAATCTTTTTACTGTTACTCTTTATAGACACACATTTATAAGAATGCAGAAGCATAGTACAAGACTTTAGTTATGGGAACATTGAAAATATAAACAAGTCAAAATCATATGGGTGCAGTTTCATTTTTCTAAATATTAAGGGGCAGTTTTACCAAAATTTATAAGGGGCATATTTATCAAGGGTCGAAGTGAATTCGAGGGAATTTTTGAACTAAAAAAATTCGAAGTAATTTTTGGATACTTCGACCATCGAATAGGATTCTACAACTTCGAATTAACTGTCTTTTTGACCGCAGAATAGCCAAATTTGATGAAAAAAAGTTCTAATTCGATATTCGAATTCAAAGTATTTTTAACTTCGAAATTCGACCCTTGATAAATCTGCCCCTTAAGTCTTGGTTTTCAAAAGTCAAAAAAGTCTGCCAAATTTAGAATTAGTCTTAAAAACCCAAGCTGAAAAACAGCTTGAATTTAGAAAAAAAAACAACTCCCATTGGCTGCTAGCTTTTTATATGTTGAATTTTTTCATTCGAGTTTCTGATGAATAAATCTAGAAAATTTGAGTTTTGAAAACCTGAATTTAAATTTGCAATGTCTGTTGCAAAAATGTCAAATTGGGTAAAGATTTGGTAAACGTTTGATTAATCTGCCCTTTAATTTCAAAGTTGCGATTAAAAAAAAACTTTTAGCAGTAAAATAAAACATAAATTCAGAGGGTCTACCTCACAGTACCCCAACGTCACATATAAATGCATGATGAAAGAATGCATTATTATTTCAGCCGAGTGTAACTTCTAGTGCTTACCTTGCACATTCAAAAAGGCTGAAGTGACAGCATCACCCGCTATGAAAGTTACTCTGCAGCTATCTTGAGTGGTGAGGTTCTTCAGTAAAAGAAGATGCCTACGACCCTTTTCAAAATAAATCATCTCAATGTTTTCTGATGTCCTCGCAGGTTCATCATCTAACAGCCAGTTATAGTTGTAGCTCTCAGGCTTAGACAAATAACACCCAAAAAGAGCTTCACCTCCCTCTACTGCATCTATGTTCTCCAGCTCTTGCAGTACTTTATTCTTGGCTTTTGCACAAAAAAAAAAAAAAACATAAACAAAAGAAAAACCTTGATTACTAAAATCAAGACAACAACAAAACCTACACAGGACATTTATACAGTGTATATTCAAGGAAAATATAATATATTTAGGACTATGGTTTATCTTTCATTTTTAGATCTTAAAGGCTAAGGGGGTTATTTATCAAGGTCAGAATTTATCTCAATATCGGCTGCTAAAAACTCTGATTTTTTTGTGAATTTTCACCGAAAACTCAGAATTTTTCAGAGTTTTCCTCCGAAAGCTCCGAAAACATAGTGAAATTTCCCCAAACCCCCGACACAACCAAAAATCAATGGGACTGTTCCCATTGACTTTTATGCAACCTCGACAGGTTTGAGATGCCGTGATTTTATATTCTGGCTTTTTAGCCCTCGGGGTTTAATAAATTCCGAAAAATTCGTGATTTTTTAAAAGTCAGATTTTATAAAAAAAAAATCACAAATTTTTCGGATTTTGGGGAATTTCAGGTATTCGGAGCTTAGTAAATAACCCCTTTAGTTTTGAGGTGTAGCTTTTTCCATTTATGAAAGACAACCAGCCTAACACAGCGGTTGGTAGTGATGGGCAAATTTCTCCAGTTTCACCGAAAAATTTGTGAATTTCCTGAAGAATTTGCGAAACGATGAAAAATTAGCAAAACGCAGCCTACAATTCCCATTCCGGCAACAATTTGATGCTCATTAAAATCAATGTGCGCTTTTAATTGTCGCCAGCATCGGAATTGTCGCCGAGGCCAAAAAAAATTTCGCAGCAATTTTGCAAATTTATTCACCGGTGGCAAAGCATGGAAATTCACAGCAAATTTGTGCCTGGCAAATAAATTTGCCCATCACTAGTGGTTGGTTCTCTTTTCCATTCCGACCATCTGCTAGTCTGACAAACTTCCAAAGCAAGCAGATCTTTATGGAATTTGGATATGGGCTTAATTATGGCTCATGTAATATTTTGCCCACTGGGCCAAGGAATGAATTGAATGTGGGCACACACAGAGCCATAAGGATTAAGCAACTATCACATCCCAGGTTGGTCTTTTCTGATGGAACATTCCATTTCTGAGGAGTCCCTCATTGTCCCTCGTTGTGGCACAATACAATGCCTTTGCATTTAACCATCTGTTAAAAGATGGTTGGATTTATGGAAAATCATCTCTGTTCATTAAAAAAGTATAATTTCCTTTTATCTCACTGGAGAAATGTCACTGTTGTTTTTATAGATAATTTATAGATGACCTAAATCAGCCCCATTATGTATTTCTTATCGAGTAGCAGCTCAGAGCAAAGCATTTTATAGTTTCGCTGTATCACATGAAGACCCACTCATCCTTTATTTAGTGATTTTGAGTGAGACTGAGAAAGGCTTTGGGTTCACTGGTGGATCAAATATACAGAACATAAGGGGCAGATTTATAAAGGGTCGAATTTCGAGTTTAAGGCAGTTTCTAAAAACTCCAATCAACTCCCATAAACTCAAAATTCGAAAAAAAACGACCAATCCAAATTTATTTAATTTTTTTTTTAAAACGGGTGAATAGGATTGAGCTGCAAACTTGAATCAAATTCAAATTCGACTACTCCCCATCTAAATCCCGCTGAATTGGTGTTTTAGCCTATGGGGGACCTCCTACATTAAATTTTGAGTCGTTTGGTGGACTTGTTGTTTTTTTTTGGTGAAAAAACTCAAATCAAATTAAATCAAGTTCAATTTGAATTTTTTTTTTTTTTAGAATAAATTTAGATTGTGTTTTTTTTCAATTTCGATTTTATCGGTATTGACTCGAAAGAAGACCCTTGATGGGTTCTAGAATATGGGGTGCATTAGTTTTTTAGCTATTGATGACCATATGAATGTCTGGCAAATGAAAGACCATAGAAGACCATTTTGTTTACAATATAAAATAAATTGAAATGGAAAAAATAAAGGCAAAGAAAAAGGTGAGGCCATGATTAGCAAGAGCAATACATTGCGGAACTATTTGAATTAAGACAATGGATCGAACACAGAAAAAGGGTAATTAGTAGCATAAGTATTTTTTCAAGAAAAGTTTAGTTTACAAACCCCAAAGAATGGTTTTGGGTTCTAAATTGAACAAATTAAAGTTGGAGTTGTTTCGCTTACCAAGCCATTGAGATCCCAAGTTTGTTAAAAATTCTACACCTTAAAACTCATATGGAATGGAAACTACTAAGGTACAAGTAGTACAAGGAGTAAGAACAAATTGAATAATTTATAGCAATTCATTCAGTGGCCTGATTTCAGTGAATGATCAGAAGCTCTCCAGAACACTCCGGTGTGATACATGCACATTGTGGTGGTAGAAAGTCGTGTATGACATTCACAATTCATTAGAATTCCAGAAACAATTTACAAATTTACTGTAGTACACAACTGTAACTAAATTAATCCAGAACAACCAATCAAATCAAATTAGTCATTGAGTGCTGATTGGCTGCTTTGGGTTACTAGATCATGAGCAAGTATTGCATTTATGGCATCACCCTACTAAATCAGCATATTTTAGTTGAGTTTTATACTCAAATACTGCAAATAATCTTATTGAATATATACTTTCCTGGTGTATTTCTTGTGTTACATTTGGTAGGGGCATTTTCCATCTTTTTTCAACATTGACTTAATTAATAAAGCTTGTACTCAACATTAGGGATGCACCAAATCCTTGAATCCATCATGAAAGATTCGGCAGAATATCAAACCAAATCCGAATCCTAATTTGCACATGCAAATTAGGCACAGGGGAAAAAAAAGTGGAAAAATTGTTTTTATTTCCTTGTTTTGTGACAAAAGTCACATGATTTCCCTTCCCAACCCCAAATTTACATATGCAAATTAGGATTTGGATTCAGTTCGGCCAGGCACAAAGTTTCGGCCGAATCCTACTGAAAAAGGATGAATCCTGGCCCACTCCCAAACCGAATCCTGGATTTAGTGCATCTCTACTCAACAAATATTTTTCCTATTGTTTCATTTAGGAAATTGAAATTTTTAAATTCTACTTAATTATTTATTATTTTGGTTTGTATGAACACAAAACAAGTCAGCAGTCCACTGAGAAGCCCTCTTTATTATGAGCTGCTCTTTATCTACTAGCAGGTTACAGCTCCAGGAAAGCAGAGGTTTGTTTATACAGAGGGCTTTACAGTGGGCTGCTGATTTGTTTAGATTGTGCTCCTATGAACAAGAAGCTGAATGTGACTTTACTTTCAATTTTATTGACCGAAAGGTGAAAACAGGGTATACTGCTCCTAAAAGTTTTTTATACCCCTAATACTGTTCCACTCACCTTTAAAAAACTATAACAGATCATTTTCTCTTTCCCATTAGTATATTCCATACACTCCACCACACACACTATAGCTTGTCTATGCATCTACATGAGGTTTTTTTTAATATTTTAAAAAGTAAAAGCAAACTTTTTTTTTTATTTTAATTAGATCAGTGTCACTGAAATGAAACTTGGTACATTGAAGGATGGTTTTCTTCACACCTCTTATATAAAAGCTATTTTAGTCAAGTCTTTTAATTGTAAACTGTTGCACTGCTATAATATAAAAATGTTTAAAAAAAATGATACTTCTCTATTAATTAAATATTGTCCAAAACAGAATGTATTTAGATCAGAAATTCTTAATTTATGCTTCATAGCAATGGCTGAACAAGACCTTGTAAGATTATTATTCCTGAAACCATACATCACAAGATTATCCCACCATCTGTCCCTTTACACTTAAAACATAATCCTGACTCTTGGGGGCATATTTATGAAGGGTCGAATTTAGAGTTTATGGGAGTTTCTAAAAACGCGACATTCAAAAAACTCGACATTCAAAAAAAAAAGGCCAATCTAAATTTATTTTAAAAAAAATCTAATTTTTTATATTCAGGTGAATAGGATCGACCTCAAACTCAAATCGAATTTGAATCGAATTAGTTCGAATTTGTTTAAAATATTTTCAAAAGTCCATCAAATGACTGCGAATTGGTTGTAGGAGGTCCCCATAGGCCAAAACGCCAATTCAGCAGGTTTTAGATGGCAAATAGTCTAATTTGAATTCTTAAAGGGACAGTACATGGTAAATTTTGAAATTTGAATTTAGACTATTCCCTAGTCGAATTACACTAAAATAAACTCAAAATTTGAATTTAAAAATTTGAATTTTCAATTCAACCCCTGATAAATCTGACCTTAAGTTTTTTTCTGGTGTTCACATTCACTTGAAATTAACTAAAAATATCCGTATTCCAAATGTCTATTTTTTTTTTATTTTTTTTAAATAATTACCCAATTCTGTGAACTATATCTCCAAACCAACTGAAAGACAAAGGAGCTTATTAATGTTTGGGCTGGTACATAGTGAATATACTGTTTGAGATTAAAAATTTCTATGACATGTTATTGTTTTCTTATTTTAAAACAAAATGGGTGGATTGGTGCAATGTATTGTTAGCAATAGGCAGGTAGTCTTCCACTGGTGCTGGAAGACCTCACCTTCAACATCAAGCATTGCCACAACTCTAGTGCCTTCAGCTTCACACACATAGACTCCGCTATCTTCTGGGATTGCAGATCTAATGGTCAGCTTGGCTACATTCCAGTCCTGCTCGATTGTGATTCGCTCCCCATCGGCACAAACTTCTAGGTCATTTTTCTTCCAATGGGCTTGCACTGGCCTAGAGTATTGGCAGATCAACTCTGCGGTGTCATCTTCATCAATGGCAAGGTCCTTCATTGGGCTGACCACCTCAATGGTTGGATCTGTCAACCAATGTCAGATTGGACATGCATTAAAGAGTCTTGATGAAAATGACAACGACAGCTTTTTTTTTTATTGGCAAAAAGCAATTAAGCGATTTGCGTTAACCAGCAAGCGGGATGGTAGGTGGATTAAGCCTTTGTTAGCAATTTTAGTGACGGAACAGCCAAAATCCAAATCCAGTGAATTATTATATAAATCAGTTCCTTATAAAACAAATATGATAGATGAGGCATGGAGTAAGACACCATAAATCTGAATAGACATGTTATAAGCACAGCTAAGCAGGAAAACCCCCCAATGTTTGCTCATAGACATAGATAACATAAAACTATATTCCCCAATGCAATTTCCCTGTACCAAGTGGAATTCAGCAGAAAGAAACCGCTTGAACAGAGGAATAACATAAACATCACACCATAGCTAAAAAGATGTGACACTATAATGTCAATTTAATGCTGTAGTGCACTCCTCCTAACCACCTTCTAAAATATTATATTAATTGTCACCTTATTATAATTAAACTTGTCAATAGTCTCTTATTCCTCAAGCAATGTTTTGTGAAATGTATGAATGTATCATGGCTCAACTATCTGGTCTCATGCCCAGAATGGCAACTGTCAGCTTGAAAAATCTGCCTGCTCCTCACAAAGGATAGGATTGTTCTAGTTTTTTTTTAATGTAAACATTTTTCTGACTATTTAAATAACAAAAAGTCTGACCAAACTGGAATTGGACTAGAATAGAGCCACAATTGGACACAAAATTATTGAAAAAGCACAATTTAATTGGATCGGGGACAAACATAAAGAAAATCACGTTTTTCCCCGAATCGCTCGGTACATCGAGTTTTCCCAGAATCACTCGGAAAATTGAGAATCTAGCAATTCTGAAAAAAACTCGGATGATTTGAATTTTTGCCAGTTTTTTTTATGTTTGTCCAAGATTTTTGCCTGAAAAAATAATCCGATTTCGTTGCTAATTCTTGCTAGGGATGCACCTAATCCACTATTTTGGAAAAAAAAGTCACATGATTTCCCTCCCCGTCCCTAATTTGCATATGCAGATTAGGATTATGATTCAGTCCGGTAAAGCAGAACCAAATCCTGGATTTAGTGCATCCCTAATTCCAGCGCAGACCATAGAAACGTCTGAATAGGACAGGGACCTCTCCCTGCCGGATTTTTCAGATTCAGACCTTTTCCATCCTCGGGGGTATAAATAAACCCCTCGGTGGTAAGAATAAAAAAATTGAGTTTTTTTTCCACTAAAAATTGTAGTAAAGAAAACTCAAATTTTTAGAGTTTTTGCCATTCGGACTTTAATAAATAACCCCCTTTATGTATAATAAATCAATTGTTATTTCAAACTTTACTTTAAAATGACTTGAAATCCATAATGGGATTATAACCCTGCTCTCTGTATCTTGAATACACATAAAAAGAAGAGTGAAAAATTCTTCTTAGAAGATCCTATGGATGTTTAATGAATGGAAAGTGATGTTTGGAAATGACTCAAGCATTCGGTTAGATATTTGCATGGATGCAGCAGGTGCTTAAAGCCTGTAAATAAGAATAAATTGTGCAAAAGCAGCAGACAGCATTAGTTCTTCATAAATTCAAGTTGGAAGTATGTCTAAGGCACTTGGTAGTTTCCCCATCACTAGAAGCAAGCTGTTGTCATCTCCGTTGCAACTAAGGACGGATTTTCTCCTATAGATGTAGTGCAGAGTACTGTATGTAGACTCTGTGACACACTATGAGGCCTATTTTTCAACATTCTCAGTTTAGTGGTTTTAGAGTTTTTTGAAACCACGAATAAACGAATTTTCTCGAAAATCACAAATGCCATGTAAATTATTAAAAGATACAAATATAAAAAGCACTAACGAAAAAATAAAAACCTCTAAAACCTCTAAAAATTTAAGTTTTTCCGACACTTACTAGCTAAAAAAATCCCCTAACATCTAAAAGTCTGAATAGTTGAAAAAGAAGATCCAATAGAACTGACTTCCATTTTTGGTTTTGCACTGGGAGTTTTTTGCCTTTTTTTTTCTCTTATAATTCTCGAATTTGCAGAGTTTTATATAAATAATTAAACTGGAATTTTTGGAGAAAAAATACGACTCATGAAAAAAGAAAAAAAAGAAATCCAAATGTTAATAAAATTCAAACAGAAAACAGACCAGACATTGAAGTGAACTGGCATACAGCAGTATTATTTCCCTTGGAAAAATGGATCAAGTAAAATTGCTCATTGATAAAAATTCTGCTGTCAAAAGAAAACAATAAAATTGCCAGTGGCTGACAAACTGAGGTAGAGTAAAAGATTGCATTATGGACCTAAAAAGTAAGTTATTGATCATAACACGTTCAGGGGTACCCATGGCATCAAATACACACTCACCTCAAATCTCCCCCTAACTGGCCTTTAGGCTGGGCCCCCTTAGCTCATAACAAGGTTCCAACTGTATAGAAATGTTTGGTTAACAATTACCCTGCTATAGTTCCAGGGGTACCCAGGGCACAAATAAACAGTCACCCCAAATCTCCCCCTAACTGGCCTTCAGGCTGGGCCCCCTTAGCTCATAACAAGGTTACAGATATATAGAAACATTGGGGTAACAGTCACCCTGCTATAGTTCCAGGGGTACCCAGGGTACGAATAAGCACTCACCCCAAATCTCCCCCTAACTGGCTTTCAGGCTGGGCCCCCTTAGCTCATAACAAGGTTACAGATATATAGAAACATTGGGGTAACAGTCACCCTGCTATAGTTCCAGGGGTACCCAGGGTACAAATAAACACTCACCCCAAATCTCCCCCTAACTGACCTTCAGGCTGGGCCCCCTTAGCTCATAACAAGGTTACAGATATATAGAAACATTGGGGTGTCACCCTGCTATAGTTCCAGGGGTACTCAGGGTACAAATAAACACTCACCCCAAATCTCCCCCTAACTGACCTTCAGGCTGGGCCCCCTTAGCTCATAACAAGGTTACAGATATATAGAAACATTTGAGTAACAGTCACTCTGCTATAGTTCCAGGGGTACCTGGAACCCTAAACCTCTACCTGTTTGACTGTGCCCCCTTAGCTTATAACAAGGTTACAAATAAGTAAAAGAAATTACGGTAACAGTTCATCTGCTATTGAGTATACAGAATAGGTAATACACTCTTAATTAAATCTTAATCGTAATTAAATAGCTTTCATGTTGACCATGTTCTATTGACTGATTTGGAATCCTAAATCCAAATGTCCCCTTTGACCCTACTAAAATCTGGTTACTGTGAATGCAATGCAATTAAAAAAAAATATCTCATGTAGTCCTCACTCCTCAATATAATAAACTATTAACAGCTTGATTCTACATTCTGCATAGGGAAACACCAGAAGTAAGTCAAGTAACCATTGGTTATACACGTTAGTCTTTTTATATACCTTTAATTAAAAGTTTAGCAGAAGAAAAAAGGGACCCAGCTTTGAAGGTGACAACGCCAGAGTCATTGGTTCCCAGATTTTTTAGGGTTAGGTTGTGAACGTTGCCGTTGTGCACAGATATTTCATTCATTGGGCTGTTCTGCAGGGGAGACCCGTCGAGCCACCACTGTACCTTCCTCGTGCCCTGTGTGGAAAGCGTGCAGGAGAATGTGGCGGTCTCCCCCGCAAAGACGTCCATGTTCTTTAAACCAGTAACTATCTCTAGGTTACCCTCTGTGGCAGGTTTCAAAATCAAACAAAAAAAGGCATTAAATAGCAGTGAAAACTATTCTTCTTTTAGTTAGTTCTAGAAGGTGACCAGAAGAAATTAATAAGGCCACCAAGCTCCATGGTGGCACCTTCAAAATGTTCCATTAAACTAGATGTGTGTACTCGGAAAAGAGACAAGTCAGCTAAATGTGTACTTAATTTATCATCAGGTAATAAAGACTGTATAGAAAGAAAAAAATGAGAAAAGGGGTTGTACCTCTTAAAAAAAGAGACCTTTTGAAGTCCTTTGTTCCTATGGACAATTATTATGTGATAGGGGCCCATTTACTAAGGGTCGAAAACGTCAAATTTCAAAGTCATTTTTGGGTACTTCGTCCATCGAATAGGCAAAAATTTTGATTCGAATTTAAAAAATTTCGCAAATTCAACCATTCAAAAATCTAAGTACTGTCTCTTTAAAAAACTTCGACTTCAACACTTTGTCACCTTAAACCTGCCGAATTGCTGTTTAGCCTAAGGGGGACCAACTAGAACCTCTCTGAGTCTTTGGCTAAGTTTTTAGAAGTCGAAGTTTTCTTTTGTACGATCCTTCGAAAAGTTTGATCGAACGATTCTTACTTCGCTCGAAAACGTCAGTTTTCGATCTAAAAAATACTTTGGCTATCGAAGTATCAAATTCGATGGTCGAAATTCGAAGTTTTTTAACTTCAAAATTCAACCCTTAGTAAATGTGCCCCATAGTGTTTCATAGTGTTTCTTGGGCCAACATAGAATATTAATGAACAAGAAACATCAACTCTCTTTTGGTCTCCCCGCTGTATATATTTATAAAATGTGTTGTTTTTGCAATAGGAAAGAACTATTATGGAAAATGAATCTGCAACCAGCATTTTTCCTGGGCAAATATTTTTGCAAGAAGTGTAAACAGAGGGGTAGAACAGCTGTTCCAGGTGGAATTAATACTTAAAATGAATTTATAACACAAACACTTGGCACTTACATACAAATGCAACACTCACATACTTTTATAGACGCAGGAAAAATCAACCTGTTTTCATTGAGATATTGTACCTAAATTTCATATCATTTTATTTTTGTTATTGACCCTAATATTGGAGATCTTTTAGAACTTTACCATTCAACAGATCAAGCACCAGTAACCCACAGCCTTCCAAATGTTAGTGAACTAGATTTGGAATGTAGCAGGTCACTTATGCCTCTAACAGGAGCTCCAAAATATTTCTGCATTGGGTCATTCAGGTGCCTGGTTCTACTTCTGCAATGAAGACCTTTTACTAATGCGCCAGATGCATAAGCAAAAGTGATGTATCTATTTCTGGTGTCCAAAGCATTAGTAGGAAGAGAAGCATTGTGTTACCTTGAACGTAAACAGAGGCTGTTGTTTGTGCGGTGTCTGTACTGCATGTGTAGGGCCCATCGTCTTCTAGATCCAAGTTGTGAATAAGCAATTCAACGACGGAGCCACTTTGTCTCATTTCATATTTAGCACTAGGTTGTAAAACAAGAGCTCCCTTTCTCCATTCCACATGGGCATTGGGTATGGATACTTTGCACTCCAATATGGCGGTGCCTCCTTCCTCTGGTTCCACATTCTGAAGCTCTTGGGTGAATGTAACAGGTAGTCCTGGAAAGTAAAACATAGTTTATTTTAATTGCATTCACATCTGTATCAGCTTGCAGCAGCTCCTTGTTTCTGGGATGGAGCCCAACTTCACACCAGAGAAACATTCTCACCTTGAAGTCTATAAGCAATTAAGAACTTACTGTGCAAAAGTCATAAAGGTGGTCCATTTAAAGCCACAGGTCAGAGTCAGAAAATCATTTAACATGGTAGCCCCTTGTTCTAGGGCCATAGACAACAGAGCCCAGCTGCCCCATAACCAGTTTTGTTTAAAGGGGAACTATCACGGAAAATGAATTTTAATATAAGCTTCATCATACTGAAATAAGAAACTTTCCAAATACAATCAATTAAAAATTCTGTACTGTTTCTAAAATAATCAAGTTTATCTTCACTATTCCTCTCTCGCCATCTGTTTCTCTTCATTCTGTCTTCATGCAGGAGTTGGGTGTCAGATATTCACTGACAGTTAGATCCAATATATCTTATAAGGGGGCTCCTTTTGCCTAGAAGATGCATTGGAGCTCATCTATTAAAATCACCTGGCATCATGTCTCTCTACATGCAGAATTTGTGCAAAAGGCCATTATTTTGTTAGATTTTAAATCAGTTATTTGACTGAGCTCTAATTCATCTACTAGGAAAGGAAGCCCCACCTATAAGATATATTGGATCTAACTGTCAATGAATATCTGACACCCAACTGCTGCATGAAGACAGAATGAAGAGAAAAAGATGATGAGAGAGGGATAGTGAACATACAGTAAACTTGATTACTTTAGAAATTATGCAGCATATTTAATTGATTGTATTTACAAAGTTTCTTTAGTATGCTGAAGCTTATATTAAATTTTCAGTTTCACGATAGTTCCCCTTTAATAAAATGATGGCATGTGTTTGGGACTTTGTGTTATTTTGTGCCTTGTGTTTTCTTTGTAAGTCAATGGTTTTGAAGTTCACTTCATATCTTTGGTCGGGTAGTTATAGTTTCTACTAGGGATGATGAATTTGACCCAATTCCCTTTGCCAAATATTTCCCGTGGCGAAAATTAGCCGAAATGCATTAAAGTCTATGGACAACAATATTTTTTTTTTGACATTTTTTTGTCCGCGTGCCTTTTTTTCTCTTATTGGAGTCTATTGTCATCATTTCTGTGGTGAAACTTGGCCAAACAATTTGCTCATCTCTAGTTTCTACTATAGCCATCAAGACGTCATTAATTGTCTACATAAGCTAATTAATACCCTTCTCTCTCTCCTTCTATGCACTTTCTCTTTTGCCCCAAGTGTTTGTCCCACTAACAGTGGCCATACAGTGCCAGGCACTGGCTGTCAATTTGACCTCCCCTGAATAATAGATAGGACAAAAATGGACACCTTCACAATTAATATCAGACCAGGAGGAAATCCCATTGGCTAAGGAGTGCATTGCACTATGGTGCAATGCTTGGCCAACCAATCTGCTGGAGCACTTCATGTGAGTCAGTAACAATAAGGTTATCTTGATATGGCCCTCTTGTTTAATAACCTAGATTTTGATGTGTATAATGAGTTTTAGGTATTGTGTCCAATATTGCCTGAATGTGCAACACAACTTTTCATCTCAAAGTAAAAGTTATCCCTCTTAATAGCAATGGAAGAAATGACACCCATGGTGACCAATGTGCTTTGTAACAATCATAGTGGCCATCTTTGGTCATATTAGTTTTGGTCACAAATGTTTGTCTTCATAATTTCGGAATGATAAACTTGCCTCTTCCTTCTCTCTTCCCTCCCTTCAGTACAACACAGCTAAATGTATAAACAATCTTTCAATATAACTGTCAAATACACATCTGAAAGATAAGAAAGGCCACCTGAAAATTGCTGATGTTGAATGTCCCCTTTATTCTAAATATTACTTACTTTAACATCTGGAAATAGATGAATGTTTAGGGGGTTATTTATCAAAGTCCAAATTTATCTCAACATGTTCTGCCAAAAACTCTAATTACATCCGGACGGGTTTTTTTCCGCTTATTTATTATTAGATTTTCCTGAAAATGTAGTTTTCCAATTTCACGATTTTTTTGGTTTTCCACCCCAAAAACTCTGGGGTATTGCACGAAACACAGCACACATCAAAAAATCATTGGGACTTCTCCCATTGACTTATATGCAACCTCGACAGGTCTGAGATGCTGGATTTTCTGATTCTGACTTTTTCCATCCTCGGGGTATAATAAATTTTGAAAGATTCGTGATTTTTTAAGAGTCAGATTTTATACTAAAAAATCACAAATGTTTCTGGATTTTTGCATTTACAGTTTAGTAAATAACCCTCTTAGTGTTACATAGCACATACAGTGGAAATACCAAGTTCTTTGACATGAATTCACAGCTAAATGACACAAAGGAAAGGTACAAAGAGACATAGTATGCCAATGCCTTCTACTCTAGTCAATATGGAACACAAGTTAATAAGCTTTTTGCACTACAATGGGCAATCCAGAAATACAGCTACACCAATCAATAATGGTTAGTGAATTGATTGACATATTACAAGGTATGAGCGAGTTTCTCTAAGGACTTAAAATCTGGGACCTTAAAGTTTGGGACCTCAAACTGGAATACTGTTAAATTCATGTACCAACTTCATCCTTGTTTTTAGGTAACTTTACAAAGACCTTCAGATTCAAAGATGGTATCTATATCATCATGCTGATAGGATTTATAGGTATACAGGGAAAACCTATATTGTTTATGACTATTTCTTTTGTTTTACTTTTTCTAGCATTGAATTAGTTTGTAGCTATAATTCATATGTTTATATGAAGACTTTTTGAAACTAATTAATTATTGCCACAATATGAATTAGTAGGTTTAGTTGGCTGTTCGAGTTCATTCTGGTTGCAAATATTATTGTGGTTATTATCATGAGCGATAGGATAGATTCCTTACGGTTGACTTGGAGTCTGGCTGATGTTATTTCACTTTCGGCACTACAGCTATATTCTCCGGAGTCCTCCACGGTGAGGTCCTTAATGCGTAAGGTGTGGACAGATCCATTCATGCTGATGTCATATTGCCCACCATGTAGGATGATCTTGGATCCCTTTCTCCATTCCACTGGAACATTGACCTTGGATATCTCACATTGAAGCACAGCCACTCCTTGCTCTTCTGCTTCAACTTCCTGAAGTTTCTTGGTAAACGTCAAGGCTACAGCTGCATTTGACATTATAATATAATATTGGGGTCAGAAAAATAAGCACTACCTTTGTTTATTTCTACTATTTACTATTTACCAGACGTCTGAACATAGTGGATAATTAATTACAATGGAAAGGCCAGCAGTTTATCCATATACTCTACCTGTGATGCTAAGCTCGGCAGTCGTTGTATTCTGCCCTATTCTAAAACTGACGATCCCAGTATCTTGCATTGACACCTTTTTTAGTGTTAACGTGTGAATTTTCCCTTTATGGCACGAAATCTCATTCATTTCATTGGACTGCAGGGGAACACCAGCTAGGTACCATTGTACATCTGGGGCATTTTCCTTGGACACTTTACATTTGAAGATGGCATCTTCTCCTTCTTCTACAGAAATGTTCTGAAGCTGGTCAACAATGAACGGCTCTGGCTCTGAAGCAGAAGATTTGGAAAAAATGTACATTTAGCTGCTGCTATCTACATCTGCTTTCCACTGTGAGATATTTGCTTATGAAATGTACATGTCATCTACAACAATGGCTTCTAATATTTATTGTTCTTAATTTAATAAACCAACTTGATATGAAGATGACCAACGAATATGAATATTTTTCCTCAGTTGTCCGAGTAACATTTTACAAACTGTTCTATAACATTATCACTAGATAAAGACCCTTCACTAAAGCAAATTTGGCTGAATGTTTTCAGACCATAAACCCTCTTTGAAAATCATTGAATTCTCATTTTTTAGCCATGTTTAAGTATTGAGAAACTGTGTCTGCCCGGCTCACTTATACCTAACCCTAAACATGATGGGTTGTCAACTCATGGCACCTCTATGACACACATTTGAATTTACGAGGGTGTATAACATTGGGTATGAACTAAAACAAAGAACCCTTGCCCCAATCCTATATATATTTTATAGAAAATGTAAACCAAGACATTTTTGAAGGCTATACTTCAAAATTTCATCATTCAGTTGCAAGGTGCATTAAACATCTTACAATACAATCCTCATTTTGCTCACACCCACCTTTAACAAAGACATTAGCCACTGATTTCTGGTCCCCTGTATCGCATGTATATTCTCCAGCGTCAGACATCTGAAGTTTGTGTATATGAAGTTCTACCACTTGACCATCCTGCTTCATTTCATATTTAGAACCCGGTCGAAGAGTTACTCCAGCTTTCTCCCACTGAACTGGAGCATTCGATTTAGAGATCTCAGCCCGTAGAATAACAGATTTGTTTTCTTCTTCATGTTCGTTCTGCAAAGGTTTTGTTATCTGGACTGGGAGGGCTAGAACATAATAACAGAGCAGGTCAGGCATTACCCAAAAAATATTCAATTGTAAGTAATTCAAGATATGTGAATTTGGCCCACACATGTAGACAGCACTTTAACATCCAACAAACAGACACCCATGCAATGGTGGAAGGTGGAAGTCCTTTAGGACACACATAAATATTACTTTGGACAATTAAAATGTGCTCCAGAGGACATCAAGGTAGACAATAACAGTGAACAGCTAAATAAGACAAATGTTTACATAAAAGATAAGAAGAAGAATCTATAAAGAGAACAATCAGGAAGCTGTTAACTTACTTCCTTTGCAGATTTCAAAAACTAGAACTAACAACTGTGCTCAAAAAATTGTTTAGAATTTCAAAACATGTTTCTGTTTTTGATTCACTAACATACAGGGGATTATTTACTAAAATCCGAACGTATCTCATATTTTATTAAAATAAAAAACACAGCCAAACTTCCATGCCCGATTTTAGCTTATTTATTAATTAAAAAACACGATTTAATCGATCATGGAAAAACTCAATAAAGTTGAGCGAAGCCCAAATCACTTGAAATTTTTGGGTTTTTCCCAAATTGCTCAAGTTTTTTTTCTCTAAAAATTTGAGTTTTATAGTGAAAAAAACAGAAATTTTCGAGATTTTAACATTCATATTTTAATAAATAATCCCTTAAATGTAATATTTCTATGAAAGATATTATGTAAATATAGGGTTTCATACAGATTGAGATGGTTCAACTTCTACAGGGCATACTAGTTTTTTCTGCCCAAGTAATATGCACTACTATAAGAAAAAATGTTCAACTTTCAAAATGCTGCTATAGTGCTCCCTTCCATCACTATTAGCAATGGGCTTGGATGGTTCTGTTCAGTCTTTTGGCTCTGAAATTCTACTCCAAATGCATTGAACCCATCTAGCAAAGTAATTACAGTAGTTTCAAATGAATCATCATTTGTTGATGTGGAGTTGACTTATTTTGCGGTGGCCTCTATGCTTGCTCTAGAGAGGCAATGACATTGGATGCTCCCCAAGATACTTTGTTGTAATTTTGAAATATGATGGACACAAGGATTAATTGGAATGACAAGAATATGCATACATGAACTGGAAGATTGGGAAGAAGAGGATACCAATGGCATTGGCAGGCAAAGCAATAGCACAATAGCTCTTCACTTAATCCTCCTAAAACAATAAATGGCCCATTGCCAAGGAATTCTCTAAATTGGCCCAGACTGGGCCTACTCTTCCTCTGTATGTCATTGCAATATTGAATGGCATTTCTTGCAAAGCTTTTTCCTCCTTAATACTGAAAGATTTCTATTAAGTGAAAGTCAGTCTATTGTTAATAGTAGAGAGATAAAGAAAATAAAATGTTGTCATAAGATGAAAGAGGAATAAAAAAAGCAAAGTAAACATAATAGAAGTCATGCAAAGAATAAAACAGAGGTGACAGACTGCAATGTATGCCTTTGGGTTATCTTTGCCAATATAATTTTCCTTTGTAAATACTGCCAAGCCATTATTCAGCCTGACTGCCATCTTACTGATATGCATTTTACAGAACTGTACCTGTGACTGTTACTTTTGCTTTTGTCTGTTGATGTCCAATATCACATGTATAGACACCTGAGTCTTCAGGTTTGAGGTTACTGATTTGTAACGACTGGATAGTTCCCAGGTCCTTGATATCATAATTTGCACTGGCAGATATCTGCTCTGTGCCTTTCCTCCACACCACCGGAACGCTGGGCCGGGAGAGTTCACATTCAAGGACAATTGAGCCATCTTCTTCCACTTGCATATCCAGAAGGTTTTTAGTAAAGATTGGAAGTGGGGCTGAAATGGCAGAGAGTTCATTATAAAATGTTCTAGACCTTCTAGTGGAGTTAGTTCTCATGGAAGGGTTTTGATATTTAATACTCTGTAATTGCTGTTTTTTTACAGTGAGTTGCTATTTTCTAGATGAACATGTACAACAAGGGGGATCCTTTGGCTTCTGACTGGGGTAGCAATCTATAGTTGCAATCTATTGTGGCAACAAGGTCTTTCTTTGAAGGTCTCACAAAGTCATCAAGTCAACCGATAAGGAGAATTGCTAATGGAGATCTCTTTTCTTAAAGATACTTTGTCTGAATATAGTCTTTTGTCTGTAGCTTTGGAGAGAAATTGCATGAAGAAAGCACTTTTATGTTAGTCATGTGACTCTTTCTAGTAAATAGACTTGATTTATGGCAGTCATGGGAGTCCATATCCAAAAGCAAAAGCAGGGGAAGCTCCTGAAAGTAAACATGTTTCCCTAGCACCAAAGGTCTGATTGTACAAGTACACAAAAAACAATATAAAAAAGGGAACTAGCCAGTATTAGAAACTGACTGCAGCCGTTATGTGACTTCAATTATCTCCAGTGTCTTACACACTCCATTGCAAGAAGCAGCAGAAACATTCAAGTCAATGCAGTCCGCAGCAGGATAGACCTGTAGTTACAGGGCAGGACTTTTGAGCAGAAATGTGTGAAACATATAAATAACACGTATGTCCTGTCCTGTCATGACCTTGCTATTTGTGTCGTACATAAGCAGCTCAATGGCAGTCAAAAGATGGAGTAGGCATTAACATGTCATGCATACAGTAAGAGAATTGTCAGGTAGACATACAAATAATTGTGTATTTTTTTCTAATGTGTTTCCATGTATGGATTAAGATCTTGTAGAAGCAGAATGTTATTCCTAGCATACTGACCATGCTAAATTATTACCTTTCACTGTAAGTTCTGCTGTTGATGTGTACGGTCCAACCCTGAAGGTGATACTGCCTGTATCATCCAGCGTCACACTGCTCAGTTTCAGCCTATGGATCTTGCCCTTCTCCACCGAGATTTCATTCATCTCGTTGTTCCCCAGAGTGATCCCCTGCAGCTTCCACTCTACATCCTTGGCATCAGGGTGGGACACTTCACACGTAAACACGACATCTTCTGCTGCGAATACTGACACATCTTTCAGGCCCTTCACGATAGTCACATCCAGTTCTAAAATCAACACCGTGATTATTACTTTCCAGGGCAACATTTATCAACAGAACATAAGAGAACTTTAACTCAGGCTAAACAACTGATATAAAAAATGGGCCCTAATGGAAAATACAAAATAATAATATGCAGCATTTCTGATGTCTCATTTTTGACATTTTTAAGTTTCCATTAAAGTTGGTGGGATTTCGAAGTTGCTATCAGTGCAGTAATGGGATAGTGGTATTAGTAAATAAGCCCTATTGAATTTTTTGAATCTCCAATACCTGAGATTCAAAGGGCCAGTAGTGATGGGCAAATCGGCAAAAATTCAAGAAAGTCGTTGAAGTCAATGGGCATCAAAATAATTTTGACGGATGTCAATTTTGACACAAGCATCAATTTTTATGCGGACGACTATTTGGTTCAAATGCAATAAAGTCAATGGGCGTTCACATTAATTTTGATGCGCGACTTGTTGCTGCTATTTTGCAAATTTCCCCAAAGACTGTTATTAAGCTTTGTTGAGATAAACCATGATATAAGTTTTTCTTATTAAATATCCTCTATAATCATTAGAAGTCTGTGGGGAAATCTGGAACAAAAATAGGAGATAAGTTTATCTCATTGAATTGATTTTGCCCAATGCTGGAGAAATACAGGAATGATCCAATTTTTGAAATGACTTAAAAGCAGGATACATAGGTTCAGATATATAACATTCAATAATAAGAAGAAGAAGAAGAAGACCAGTGGTAATGACCAGGTCTCGCTCAGAAATTTAATTTGGAAGTCAGATCTTTTAAATCAGGAGATGCAATTGTGGTCTTTCATGTCAAATGTAGCTAAGAAAAACTTCAGATAATTTAGGGCATCTGTTTAATTTTAAATAAATGCTCAGTAGAACATATAACATGGGGGGACTAGTTTATTAATGGGATGAACCTCCCAATTTTATCCATTTTTTATTGATTATTGGTGATCTTAGAGTTGCCATGAACACAATTCCCTTGTTCCAACCAGCAACATAACAGACAATGCTTGTGTTGTCATCCACTAGAAAGATACTTGGAATTAACTCTTAGCTCTCTGTTCCTTAGTGACCAATCCTGAGTCTCATTCATCCTACATTATTTATATTTTTAGTATGAGAAAGCTGATACACTTTGGTCTTCTGATGTAAAATTAATTATTGTTACATTCACCCCAAATCTGGGAATACTACCTTTAACTATACTCACTCCATGGCCATTAATACCCAAGCTTCTCAAGTCAGCACTGGACTTTTCATCCCAGGTTCTGCATCCTTACCCTTAACTTTTAGAGTTGCTGAAGATTTCTTGCTCCGGGCCACACAGGTGTACTCTCCAGCATCTTCCAGCTCCAGATTGTGGATGATAAGTTCTTTGACTCCATCTTGTTCTTTCATTTCATACTTTGAACTGGCCTGAAGTGTCTGGGCTCCTTTTCTCCACTCCACTGAATTCGTCTTTGAAGATATCTCACAGCAGAATCGAGCCTTCCCACCTTCCTGAGCTTCCATGTTCTGCAAGTTCTGCACGAATTGCAGCACTGCAAAGGAACAGTAGAGTTGGTGTTCATCATTATACTTTTCAGTGTATGTACAGGGAGCTCTCTTTCACACCAAACGGACCCAACTCAAGATACATCATGTAACATGATGTTTGATTTTTTCTGATGTCCCCAGTATTTAAAAATTGCAGGGTTTATTTATTGAGACTATGGAATTTTGCTAGAGGGCAGCGACACATAACAACCAATAAGAGAACAAATCAGAGCCCTGTTATTGGTGGATTACAGCTATGGATAGATGGACAGATCTATCTAGACATTGCTCTAGTTATACAGTAACTGAAATCCTACTCACCACTAACTTTGACAGTAGCAGTGGTCTGCTGGTCTCCTGTATCACACGTATATTCATCCCCATCCTCTGCTTCAACATCATAAACCACAAGTTCAGCTACAACCCCTTCTTGCATCATCTTATATTTAGCACATGGGAAAAGTCCAATGGTTCCTTTCCTCCATTCAATGGGGGCATTTGGTTTTGTGGTTTCACAGCGAAGAGTCACGGTGACACCTTCCTCTGCTGTTGTGTCTTTCAGTGGTTTCTTGAAGAGCACCGGCAGAGCTAAAGAGAAAAATATTGAGAGGACATATAAAAATCCTGATGCTGCAGCTGTTAATGATCTTGTCTCCAAACTGACTTAATGGTTTTTAAAAATTTGTGGTGAGCACAACTTTTCCTTGTTTGTTATAGTTTATACAGGAGCAGTGACCAGCTCCATGTTGTAGCTCCCATCCTTTCCAACTATAGTCAGGTGATCCCAGTGGTGGATAATAAAAGGGCACCAAAGTTTGGGAGTTTTAACCTTGAAAGCAGCAAGTAAATTGCAGGTAAAACTTTGTCCCTTTGTAAAATGTATAATGAAGCAAAAGAATCAGATGCAAGTTGAGTGTAGGACTGGCAAGACAAGGGATGAGTGTGACGTAGTTGGCCATCTTAAATATATTGCAATATATGGACAAACAATCCCTGTTTTGTTTAAAGGGTAAGGCATTTTTCAGTAGCAGTAGCACAAAATGTCTCAATGTCCTTAATATATTGATAATGGGTTGAGTGCAGAGGACTAGAGATGTCGCGAACTGTTCGCCGGCGAACTTGTTCGCGCGAACATCGGGTGTTCGCGCTCGCCGGAAGTTCGCGACCGTCGCGCGACGTTCGCCATTTTGGGTTCGCCATTGTTGGCGCTTTTTTTTGCCCTCTCACCCCAGACCAGCAGGTACATGGCAGCCAATCAGGAAGCTCTCCCCTGGACCACTCCCCTTCCCTATAAAAACCGAAGCCCTGCAGCGTTTTTTCACTCTGCCTGTGTGTGCTGAAGAGATAGTGTAGGGAGAGAGCTGCTGCCTGTTAGTGATTTCAGGGACAGTTGAAAGTTTGCTGGCTAGTAATCGTTTTGATACTGCTCTGTTATTGGAGGGACAGAACTCTGCAGGGATTTGAGGGACATTTTAGGTTAGGTAGCTTTGCTGGCTAGTAATCTACCTTCTACTGCAGTGCTCTGTATGTAGCTGCAGTGGGCAGCTGTCCTGCTTCTGATCTCATCTGCTGACTGCTGCAATAACAGTAGTCCTTGTAAGGACTGCTTTTATTTATTTTTTTGTTGTTTTACTACTACTACTACTACTACTATAAGAGCCCAGTGCTATTAGTCTAGCAGTGTTGGGGAGTGGGACTGGTGTGCTAATCTGCTGCTCCTAGTAGTTCAGCAGCACCAACTTTAATTTTTTTTTTTTAATATTCATTTTTTTTTTATTTTTCTACCGCTGTAGTAGTGTATAAGTTGACCTTTTAGGCATTATTTGCCCTGTAGGCATTATTTGCACACTGTTTTCTTCAACCCGCCATCTAGCTGTGTGACCTTGTTCACATTCTGTCTAAATATCCATAATATTACCGTCTCCAGAAAAAACACCGGAGTGACTTTTTTCAAGCAGCCATAATATATTTTACGTAATCCGTATCCACCGCTGTAGTAGTGTATACGTTGACCTTGTAGGCATTATTTGCACACTGTTTTCTTCAACCCGCCATCTAGCTGTGTGAGCTTGTTCACATTTTGTCTAAATATTGATAATATTATCGTCTCTAGAAAAACCACTTGAGTTACTTTTTTTCAAGCAGCATTCATATATTTTACGTAATCCGTATCCACCGCTGTAGTAGTGTATACGTTGACCTTGTAGGCATTATTTGCACAGTGTTTTCTTCAACCCGCCATCTAGCTGTGTGACCTTGTTCACATTCTGTCTAAATATCCATAATATTACCGTCTCCAGAAAAAACACCGGAGTGACTTTTTTCAAGCAGCCATAATATATTTTACGTAATCCGTATCCACCGCTGTAGTAGTGTATACGTTGACCTTGTAGGCATTATTTGCACACTGTTTTCTTCAACCCGCCATCTAGCTGTGTGAGCTTGTTCACATTTTGTCTAAATATTGATAATATTATCGTCTCTAGAAAAACCACTTGAGTTACTTTTTTTCAAGCAGCATTCATATATTTTATGTAATCCGTATCCACCGCTGTAGTAGTGTATACGTTGACCTTGTAGGCATTATTTGCACACTGTTTTCTTCAACCCGCCATCTAGCTGTGTGAGCTTGTTCACATTTTGTCTAAATATTGATAATATTATCGTCTCTAGAAAAACCACTTGAGTTACTTTTTTTCAAGCAGCATTCATATATTTTACGTAATCCGTATCCACCGCTGTAGTAGTGTATACGTTGACCTTGTAGGCATTATTTGCACACTGTTTTCTTCAACCCGCCATCTAGCTGTGTGTATTATCGTTTCCAGAAAAACCAACTGAGTTTTTGTTGTTGTTGTTGTTTTTTTAAAAATAATGCCAGGCAAAGGCAGGCCGCCACGCAGAGGCCGTGCTAGGGGCCGTGCTGCTATGCAATCCTGTGGCCCTAGCAAATTGCCCAGTTTTAAAAAGCCAATGACCCTGAACTCCCAAAATGCTGAAGAGGTAGTTGACTGGCTTACACAGCACACCCCATCCTCTACCGTTTCTAACTTTACCACAACATCCTCCTCATCCTCCACTGCTATGGCCACCCCACGTAACACTTCCTCCACCACCGGTGCCCCTTCTTCACTGGGGTCAGAGGAGTTATTTTCCCATGAGTTTCTTGAACTGAGTAATGCGCAACCATTATTGCCAGAAGAAGATGAAGGAGATGAGGACCTTACACCAGATTTAATTCTGGCAGAGAACACGATAGAGATGGACATAATGAGTGATGAGGAGGAGGTCCCCGCTGCTGCTTCCTTCTGTGATGTGTCAGAAGAAATTGATGCATCTGAGGAGAATGATGATGAGGAGATTGATGTTTTGTGGGTGCCTAGTAGAAGAGAGCAAGAGGAGGGTAGTTCAGATGGAGAGACGGAGAGTCAGAGAGGCAGTAGGAGAATAAGACTTAGAAGAAGCAGGGAGGACAGCCCGCAGGGATCAGTAGGGCAACAACATGTATCGGCACCTGTGTTCAGCCGGCCAACGCACCCGCCATTGCCGCCAATGCCGCCAACTTCTACTGTTACCGCCAGATCGCACACTTCCAAAAAGTCAGCAGTGTGGGATTTTTTTAATGTGTGTGCCTCTGACAAAAGCATTGTAATTTGCAATGAGTGCAGTCAGAAACTGAGCCTTGGTAAGCCCAACAGCCACATAGGTACAACTTCTATGCGAAGGCACATGAGCGGCAAGCACAAAGCACTTTGGGAGCAACACCTCAAAGGCAACAGGCAAACTAAAAGCCACACTCCTTCTGGTCCAGCATCTTACTGCTCTACCTCTGCTCTCCTTGACCCGTCTGAACCACCCTCCACTCCGCCTTCCACCTTGACCACCTGTTCCCATTCCCAGTCATCTGCCACCAGCCAAGTTTCTGTGAAGGCCATGTTTGAGCGTAAGAAGCCAATGTCTGACTGTCACCCCCTTGCCCGGCGTCTGACAGCTGGCTTGTCTGCACTCTTAGCCCGCCAGCTTTTACCATACCAGCTGGTGGACTCTGAGGCCTTCCGCAAATTTGTAGCAATTGGGACACCGCAGTGGAAGGTACCCAGCCGCAATTTTTTTGCTAAAAAGGGAATACCACACCTGTACCAACATGTGCAGAGCCAAGTTACCGCATCTCTGTCACTTAGTGTTGGGCCAAAGGTCCATATGACTACTGACGCATGGTCCTCCAAGCATGGTCAGGGCAGGTATGTCACCTACACTGCCCACTGGGTGAACTTGGTAATGGCTGGGAAGCAGGGAATGGGTAGCTCAACAACAACAGTGGAGTTGGTGTCACCGCCACGGATTGCACGCGGTTCTGCCACCACCTCTACTCCTCCATCGCTCTCTACCTCGTCTTCTTCTTCTTCTTACTCTGCTGCTGGGTCCTCCTTCTCCTCCTCCACACCTGTGCACCCCCAGCTCCCCCTAGGCTATTCGACGTGCCAGGTACGCCGTTGTCACGCTGTCTTGGGGATGACGTGCCTGGAAAGCAAAAACCATACCGGATCTGTACTCCTGTCATCTCTGCAGTCACAGGCCGATCGGTGGCTGACCCCACACCAACTGCAGATCGGAAAAGTGGTGTGTGACAATGGAAGCAATCTGTTGGCAGCGTTGAGACTAGGCAATTTAACACATGTGCCCTGCATGGCACATGTGTTAAATTTAATAGTCCAACGTTTTGTCTCCAAGTACCCAGGATTCCAGGACGTTCTCACCCAGTCCAGAAAGGTGTCGGCCCATTTCAGACGTTCCTACACAGCCATGGCACGCCTTGCTGACATTCAGCAGCGCTACAACATGCCAGTCAGGCGTTTGATTTCTGACAGCCAGACTCGCTGGAATTCAACGCTCCTTATGTTGGAACGTCTGCTGCAACAACAAAGGGCCGTCAACGAGTACCTTTTTGAACTGGGTGGTAGGACTGGATCTGCACAGCTGGGGATTTTTTTCCCCCGTTACTGGGTGCTTATGCGCGATGCCTGCAGGCTCATGCGACCTTTTGAAGAGGTGACAAATATGGTCAGTCGCACCGAAGGCACCATCAGCGACCTAATACCCTTCGCTTTATTCCTGGAGCGTGCCGTGCGACGAGTGACAGATGAGGCTGTAGACCAGCGTGACGAGGAGCTGGAAGCGCACGATTTCTGGTCGGAATCACCAGAACGAACCCAGGCACCTGCTGCAACGCAGGGAGAGGTGCCAGAAGTGGAGTCAGAGGAGGAAGGTGGCTTTGTGGAGGAGGAGGAGGAGGACCAACAGGAGCAGGCTTCCCAGGGGGCTAGTGGTGACCTTTTGGGGACCCCTGGTCTTGTACGTGGCTGGGGGGAGGAGACCGTGGATGATGCAGTCCTTGATAATGAGGAAGCGGAGATGGATAGCTCTGCATCCAACCTTGTGAGAATGGGGTCTTTCATGCTGTCATGCCTGTTGAAGGACCCCCGTATCAAGAGGCTTAAGGAGAAGGACCTGTACTGGGTCGCAACGCTACTAGACCCTCGGTACAAGCATAAAGTGTCAGAAATGTTACCAACATACCACAAGTCCGAAAAGATGCGGCATTTACAAACCAGCCTGCAAAACATGTTGTACAATGCTTTTAAGGGTGATGTCACTTCAGGAACTCATCAACATTCCAGCGGCAGAGGTGCCAGTAATCCTGCCACGAGCATACCTGCAAGGACAAAGCCCTTTGGCCAGTCTGTAACGTCAGACATGCAAATGTTTTTCTGTCCAAGGCAGCGCCACAACCCTTCTGGATCCACCCTCAAAGAACGCCTCGACCGGCAGGTAGCGGACTACCTGGCATTAACTGCAGATATCGACACTCTGAGGAGCGATGAACCCCTGGACTACTGGGTGCGCAGGCTTGATCTGTGGCCAGAGCTGTCACAATTTGCCATGAACCTCTTGTCTTGCCCAGCCTCAAGTGTGCTCTCAGAAAGGACCTTCAGTGCAGCAGGAGGGATTGTAACTGAGAAGAGAACTCGCCTAGGTCACAAAAGTGTCGATTACCTGACCTTTATTAAAATGAATGAGGGGTGGATCTCGGAGGGTTACTGCACGCCGGAAGACTTGTTCTGACTTCTATGCAGCTGTCCTTCTCTTCAAGCCTCATGACTCCACACACAGCTGTCCTTTAGCGTCCTCCTCCCTCCGCCACCGTTACAAACTAGGGTGCAAACCCTACTGGTTTAATTTTTTCTGGCCTCTGTGCTTCAGTGGCTGCAACCAAAAAAACTGGGCAAACAATGTCTACAAGGTCAACGTATGGCAAAAAATGACTATTTTCAGCATTTATATGGCATATTTTTTCTGGCAACTGTGCTTCAGTGGCTGCGTCCAAAAAATGCATATTTTCTGCATTTATATGGCATAATTTTTCTGGCCTCTGTGCTTCAGTGGCTGCAACCAAAAAAATGCATATTTTCAGCATTTATATGGCATAATTTTTCTGGCCTCTGTGCTTCAGTGGCTGCAACCAAAAAAATTTATATTTTCAGCATTTATATGGCATAATTTTTCTGGCCTCTGTGCTTCAGTGGCTGCAACCAAAAAAATGCATATTTTCAGCATTTATATGGCATAATTTTTCTGGCAACTGTGCTTCAGTGGCTGCGACCAAAAAAATGACTATTTTCAGAATTTATATGGCATATTTTTTCTGGCCTCTGTGCTTCAGTGGCTGCGGCCAAAAAAACTGGGCAAACAATGCCTACAAGGTCAACGACGTTGACCTTGTAGGCATTGTTTGCCCAGTTTTTTTGGCCGCAGCCACTGAAGCACAGAGGCCAGAAAAAATATGCCATATAAATGCTGAAAATAGTCATTTTTTGCCATACGTTGACTCAACGTATATGGCAAAAAATGACTATTTTCAGCATTTATATGGCATATTTTTTCTGGCAACTGTGCTTCAGTGGCTGCGACCAAAAAAACTGGGCAAACAATGCCTACAAGGTCAACGTATGGCAAAAAATGACTATTTTCAGCATTTATATGGCATATTTTTTCTGGCAACTGTGCTTCAGTGGCTGCAACCAAAAAAACTGGGCAAACAATGTCTACAAGGTCAACGTATGGCGAAAAATTACTATTTTCAGCATTTATATGGCATATTTTTTATGGCAACTGTGCTTCAGTGGCTGCGTCCAAAAAAACTGGGCAAACAATGCCTACAAGGTCAACGTATGGCAGTTGTTTAAAGAGAACAGTAGATTACTAGCCAGCAAAGCTACCTAAGCTAAAATGTCCCTCAAATCCCTGCAGACTTCTGTCCCTCCAATACAGAGCAGTATCAAGTAGATTACTAGCCAGCAAACTTACTATCATCTGTCCCTGAAATCACTAACAGCTCTCCCCCTACACTATCTCTTCCAAGCACACACAGGCAGATTTTTCAGATACATTTTTGCCCTTGATCCCCCTCTGGCATGCCACTGTCCAGGTCGTTGCACCCTTTAAACAACTTTAAAATCATTTTTCTGGCCAGAAATGTCTTTTCTAGATGTTAAAGTTCGCCTTCCCATTGAAGTCTATGGGGTTCGCGAACCGTTCGCGAACCGCTCGCGTTTTTGCGCAAGTTCGCGAATATGTTCGCGAACTTTTTTTCCGACGTTCGCTACATCCCTACAGAGGACTCTTGTATTTGTCTGTCCAAACTGACTTGCACCATTCCCTTAGTTTGTGTGAGCCGTATACACATATACTGTATAATAATGATTTCTTAATTAGAATGTGTTCTTTTGTTTCTTAATTAGTGATGAGCGAATTTATTTGGCAGGCGTGAATTTGTGGCGAATTCCCGCGATTCACAGACGCGAATAAATTAGCGAAACCGCCACGAAAATTCATCAACGACAGCATTTTCGTCAGCGAATTTGCGCCGGCGTCCAAAAAACACTGTTTCGTGAATTTTTCGCAGTTTAGCGGATTTCGCGGGAAATTCGTGAATTTTTCGGCGATGCGAAACGCCCCAAATTCGCACATCGCTATTCTTAATTAAAGAATACACATGGAGGTACGCCTGTTAATTTGGCTCAGTGGTTGTCACATGACTATTTAGTAACATTCTAATTTATGTTTTTTTCACATATCAATTTTTTTCTCTAAAAATTCATGTTTTAAAAAAATAAAGCTCTAAAAAATTTAGATTTAGTCTAAAAACTACAAAATACTCTAATACAAACATTGGTAAGTAAAAACATTCAGGGTCATGGAGAAGTCAGTGGGAGATGTGCTGATCCTATTGGTGCATTTTTAGCTATTTGGGTTTCTAGAGGTTTTCAGATTTTTTTTTCTGTTAGTTATTACCAGAAAAACTCAAATTTTTAGAGGTTTTCAGGGTATTCAGATTTTTTTGCAGATCATTAAGTGATTTTTTTTTTTAATTTGAGCTTTTTATATTCAGATCTTTTAATAAATTACCTGGTATTCGTGACTTTAGAGAAACAGAGTTTAATTGTAGTTGTTATATCATTCTAGAGCAGGGGTCCCCAACCTTTTTCCACCCGTGAGCAACATTCAGATGAAACAAGAGTTGGGGAGCAACACAAGCATGAAAAATGTTCCTGGCTAGTGCCAAGTAAGGGTTGTGATTGACTATTGGTAGCCACTATGTGGACTGGCAGCCTCTGTTTGGTAGGACACCTGGTTTTTATACAACTTTCAAGCCTGGAATTCAAAAATAATCACCTGCTCTGAGGCCACTGGGAGCAACATCCAAGGGGTTGGGGAGTAACATGTTGCTCACGAGCTACTGGTTGGGGACCACTGTTCTAGAGAATGCTATAAGATACAGGTATGGGACCTATTATCCAGAATGCTCGGGACCTGGGGTCTTCTGGATAACAGATCTTTCCTTAATTTGGATCTTCATATGTTAAGTCTATTAGAAAATCATGTAAACATTAAATAAACACAATAGGCTGGTTTTTCTTCCAATAAGGATTAATTAGATCTCAGTTGGGATCAAGTACAAGCTACTGTTTTATTATTACAGAGAAAAAGGGAATGTTTTTTTAAAAATTTGGATTATTGGGATAAAATGGGAGATGGCCATTCTGTAATTCTGAGCTTTCTGGATAACTGGTTTCAAGATAACCAATCCCATACCTGTATAATGAATCCTTATTGGAAGCAAAACCAGCCTATTTGGTTTAAATTATTCCTTAGTAGACTTGAAGCACGGAGATCCGATTTACAGAAAGATCCCTTATACAGGAAACCCCAGGTCCCGAACATTCTGGAAAACAGGTCCCATACCTGTACTAACAACCAGAATAACCCTTTCCTTCTGTGCTGTCTGTGCTTTCAGGAACAATATAAGGGGCAGAAGACTATATTTAGAAGGGTCTTGTGCTTTGGACCTTATCCACAAAAGTAACCTCAAGTACCATAGTATAGATGACTAGTATAGATTGTGTATGGTATATTAATGCATGAAAATCAATGTCCATTTCCATACCTATCAATTCTGAAATCTATTAAGTTAAGAGGCTCTTCTGCCATTGTTAACAAACATAAAAACGAGCAGCAATGCCCAAAGTGTATGTGACTTGATATGATTATCACAGTGACCAATTCACACAGTTTAAAGAAACGTTCCTGCTTACTTAATAATATTTGGTGTCTCTGTTATGAAGTATGTTACCTTTTACTGCTAGATATGCCCTTGTTTCCTGGTCCCCAGTATCACAGCTGTACTCTCCTGTGTCTTCCAACCTAAGGTTGTGTATTATCAGTTGTGCAACGCAGTCCTTCTGCCTGATCTCATACTTGCTGCCCTGCTGAAGTCCTAGGCTCCCTTTTCTCCATTCAACTGAGACATTAGTCTTAGATACTTCACATTGTAATGTCAATGTGTCATCCTCCTCAGCCTCAGTGTCCTTCAGAGGTTTTGTGAATACAGATGGCAGGGCTAAAGAAAAATAAGTACAAAATATCTGAGTGGGAAAAACTACAAGAAAAGTATCATCACATACTGGAAAATAATAAGAACCTCTGAAGGAAAACAAAAGTATCTGATGTAAAAAGGTCTCAGCATTGCATCGAATAATTGGACTCAAGATATTCTGAAAATAGATTCTTTTCCAGGAATAATACCATAAAACAAACTCTCAATATCATCTGATTTGCAAAAAAATGGCTACCTAATTTGTTCCCTTTTCAATTATCTAAATGTAAACAAAATATACCCAAGCAACACATGTAGAACAAAGAATCAGTGCTACTGGTGTCACACAAAACAAAAAAGGTTTGTAAAGTACAATAAAAAGGAAAACCATGACATGTTATTGCTAAAATTATGAAAATAAAAGAGATCAAAGTACAATAAGAAGATATATTGTTTATAGCACTGACGAATTTACGGTGAATTTATTCACCAGGCTGTGAATTTCCACATTTCGCCGCCGGTGACAATTCTGCCGCTGGTGACAATTCCAACACCGGTGACAATTAAAGGCGCCCATTGACTTAAATGCGCGTCTGATTGTCGCCGTCGTCGGAATTGTCGACAGTGTATAAAAAATTTTGACGCCAGGATCAAAATTCAACCATCGCTAGTTTGCATAGCATTTAAAAAATAATGTTCATCATTCAAAATATCATTCAATTCAGTTTAAAAAGTTCCTTCTAAAGTGATAATATCTAGTTAGGGGCAGATTTATTCATGTTCGAATGGCAAATTCAATTTCACATTTTCTAATTTTATTTTTGGTCAAAACTGAGATTTTTCACATTTCGACCCTGGAATCTAATTTGAATACTCGCCACCTAAAACCTGCTTAGTTCATGTACATTGATCCATATGAATCCATTCCATACGTTGATCCATTTGAAGATGTTAATTGCCTTCCCGACATTCTAGTTTTTTTTCTGAGGAAAACTCGCGCATTCAATTCTAATTTTTGGGTCTTCCATATTCGATCGAATGTTTGACGTTTGAGTTTTTTCTTAAATAACCTTCTATTCGAGTTGTGAGTACATTCGAATTTATAAGAGTAAAAAAAAAAAAAAATCACATAACTTCGAAATTAGGCCAGGCTTGATAAAGGGCTCAGTGGAGCCTGAAACGTTGCCCTTGTATACATATGGGCTAAATAAATTACGTATTCACTTTTCAACTTTATAAGAGTGCTACTGGTTTTATTTTACATGGGTTGCAAGACCTGAAGGCAGGCAGAGGTCATCCAGTTTAAGCACCTGACTCCCTCTTGGGTGCATAACTAAGGGTTTGAACACTCCATAATAGATAAACAATAACTTCGAAATTCGACCTTTGAAAAATCTGCCCCTACCAAAAAGTGGAACAATTCTCATGGCTTTTTTGAAAATGTTGAAGGTCCTGTTCAATGGAGATTGATGATATAAGAAGCTGAAGGGCTAACCTAGTCCAATAGGTGCATTTAGCTCCAGCTGGAGCAGGTGAACAAACTGTTGAATAGATTCAGCTTCTTTATCTAGGAACGTTGGAGAGAAGGTTGGCTAGTAAATCAGAGAGGCCAGATATAAGAATAAAAGACCTTGTGAGAATAGAGCACCATATGCACTTTTATCCTAGAAATGTGTCCAAGAATAGCGAGGGCCAGTAAATAGTTTTCTGTTATATCACAATTGCTAAAATGCTACATACACAATTGTATGAGTTATGTATATGATCTCTATTAGCTTCCCATGTAATATTTACTTTGTGTAGATACTAAAAAATGTATGCATTGATTATTCCCCAAACATTGATTCAATCACATGTTTTTCATAGATGTTCACAATTCAGCAAAAGCTACAGGGATTCCAAAAATGTCTCTACTCGAATATTTTTTATTCGGGGGAACATTTACTAAGGGTCGATTATCATCGAAGTTAAATCCTTCGACTTCGAAAATCGAAGTCGAAGGATTTACTGCAAGTCTATCGAACGATCGAAGGAAAAATCGTTCGATCGACCGATTAAATCCTTTGAAACGAACGATTCGAAGGATTTTAATACATCGATCGAACGATTTTCCTTCGATCAGAAATTTCCTAGAAAGCCTATGGGGACCTTCCCCATAGGCTAACATTGGTGCTCGGTAGGTTTTAGGTGGCGAAATAGGTGGTCGAAGTTTTTTTTAAAGAGACAGTACTTCGACTATCGAATGGTCGAATGGTCGAATAGTCGAATGATTTTTAGTTCGTATCGTTCGATTCTAAGTTGTAGTCGAAGGTCGAAGTAGCCAATTCGATGGTCGAAGTAGCCAAAAAAAAACTTCGAAAATCCTTCACTCGAGCTAAGTAAATGTGCCCCTAGGTGTTGTTCTTTACAACGCATATTTAGATTATGATATAATTCTATTTACCTTTGACTTTTAGATCACAGGTTGTTTTCTCTATACCGCATATGCAACTGTAATCCCCAGCATCTCCTAAATCAAGATCATTGATGAGCAGTTCAACTTTTCCTTCACTTTGTTGCATTTGGTACTTGTCTCCTGATTGGAGCACCTGAGATCCTTTCAGCCATTCAACGGGCACATCTGATTTGCTGAGCTCGCAAAGCAGACTTGCCTTTTCTCCCTCAGTAGCTTCAACACATTTCAGTTCTTCTTTAAAAATCACTGGAAGGACTAAAACGCAAGAGAGAAGAATAATGTTCTCTCAAATACATCAAAAACGCCAAGAATTTTGCTCGATGTTTTACAGGGAGGAGAAATCTCCTAAATTTTGCTTTTACATTATACACATTATATACTCAGGAATAATAATAATAATTTTGCATGTTACAAAGATCATAACTGGAAGGGAAACACAGTTGTAGAAAAAGAAGTTAGTAGAATTGGTCTTTATAACCTATTAATTAATTCCCCTATTAATTCAAAATTAGATCATGAAAATGAAATACCGTATGATTAAACTTGATCGAGTTGTGCATGTAACAAGAAACTTGAACACAACAAAAAATTGCATTGCTCCATTACTTTTTTAAAATGCTTAAAAAAAAAGCTTAAATGTTGAAAATAAACCTCCCATTGCAGGTTTTTCATTTTGATTTTCAAAATTATTTTCAATAGATACATTTTAAAAAAATGTGAAAAACCTTGGGGCAGATGAAGTGACTAACACTAGCGACAATTCACCAGTGTTGCCACCCGCAGGGACATTGGCAGTGCAGGCACCAATTCACTAGCGAAAGAGACCATTGCTATTGTTCGTTCGGACTGGTGAAAGGTCGTTACTCCACAAATTCAGTAAAGTGCGGATTTCACTGAACATTACCTCTTTCGCCAGAGTTGACTTCGCCACCTCAGACCAGAAGAATTGCTAAAAAGAAGCTAGATCTTCTTCAATCTTCTGTCACTTACATCTAGGGATGCACTGAATCCAGGATTCGGTTCGGGATTCGGCCTGGATACAGCCAGGATTCAGCCTTTTTCAGCAGGATTCGGATTCGGCCGAATCTTTCTGTCTGGCCCAACCGAATCCGAATCCAGGGAGGGAAATCGCGTGAGTTTTTGTCACAAAACAAGGAAGTAAAAAATGTTTTCCACTTCCCACCCCTTCGGTTCGGTATTCACACGAATCCTTCATGAAGGATTCGGGGATTCACCGAATCCAAAAATAGTGGATTCGGTGCATCCCTACTTACATCATATCCTGTGTGCCGAAAATGCAGGCAACTTTTCCTATTTTTAAGCAGAATTGCCTGCAAAAGTCCTAACAAGCTTTTTTTAGGAAACCAGTTTTCTCCAGAAATTTCTTAACACATGGAACATTCATTTTACAGTGGGCTCATATGTAGGGCATTATATACAGTAAATTCTATTGTCTTTATTAAGATTTGAATTAAAAAGTGGTGACCAAGCATTTGCACCAACATTTATAATAAAAACCTGCATACAACTTTAAATTACCCGCTGTATGCAAATTGGCTTAAGCGAAAGATCACTAGCGAATATTCGCTAGGCAGAAAATGAACGCTAATGCATCTTTGCAATTTCGCATTAGAAATTAGTGTAGTGGTAGCGAATTTGTGCCTGGCGAAGTGGTACAATGTGTGCAAATCGGTCGCTGGTAACAATTCGCTCTTTAGTGAATCTGCCCCCTTGAATTTGAAAAAAAATTGTGATCACTTTCTTGCTGCAACTTTATCGAATCACAGAAAAATCACAATCCTGAATTTTAACAAATGTGCCCCAAACAGGTTATAATGACATGAAGAGATGTGTAAAATGATCAGAAAAAAAAGAAAGTTTAATAAAACATAGTCAATGGTTAAAGGATAAGTAAACCTTTAAAATAAGTGAATGTAAAACTGACGAGGGGGCTATTCTTAGCACTTTTGCAATGTACATTCATTATTTATTTTCTTTTAATTCCAAGATATTAAGGGATACATATACTGTTATTTTGAATGAATTTTGTTCCAACAGCGCCACCTGCTGGTCAGTTTCCCACCAGTCTGACCACCACGTAGTCAAGGAAGTTGTCAGGAGAAAGAAAGAGGCTGATGTTCTTCTGCTTAGGAAAGATTTGAAAAAGGTTTCTAATTGTTTTCCTAAGCAGAAGAACATCAGAGCAGCCTCTTTCTTTCTCCTGACAACTTCCTTGACTACTTGCTGGTCAGACTGGCGGGAAACTGACCAGCAGGTGGCGCTGTTGGAACAAATTTCATCCATATTAACATCACATGTATCCCTTAATATCTTGGAATTAAAAGAAAATAAATAATGAATGTAAATTGCGAAAGTTCTTAGAATAACACTCTCATCAATTTTACATTCACTTGTTTTAAAGGTTTACTTATCCTTTAATGGATGAAGGTGGATTAATTAGAAGAAGAAAAAACCAGGAGCTTTGCTCATGTTTACCATTGACCGTCACCACAGCAGAAGTCTTCTTATCTCCACAAGTACACGTGTATTCTCCAGCATCCTTTGGGTCGATGTTGTCGATTACAAGATCAGCACTTAGACCTTCTTGTCTGAAGGAATATTTCTGACTCTGACTCAGCACATGGGATCCTTTCTTCCACTCAACAGAAACATTGGGTTTGCTGAGCTCACAGTGGAGAGTAGCTGTCTCACATTCTGTGACCTCTATGTTCTTCAATTCTTCTTTAAAGACAACAGGCAGAGCTGGTAGAAGAATAATTGTTTTGTTGCAGGGAAAATGAGTTGGATGCATATATTGATTAAACCTGATATTTTCTTAAGATTAATAAATAAAATGGACACCATAAATAACAAATAAGTAGTATTTGGTGTTAACACTAGTTACTAGTCCAACATCTCCTGCTTAAGGATATGCTCATCAGAAATACCAAAAATAATGAACGCCAATTATTCTTTAATACCAAAAACCCAGTTTATATAAATATATATTTTATATTGGTAGGACAATGTCACATATGCTGAATGCTTATATCATGAATGATTTGCAAAGAGGCAACTTCTCAAATCCTAAAAACAATTGTTATTTCTTCCATGACGTGCAGGCAGAAGTGGCTACCATCAAAAATAAACTACTAGTCAAGAAAAGAGTTAAAACGTTACCATTCACAGTTAAAGTAGCAGAGGTCTTCTGGTCTCCACAGATGCAGGAGTACTGGCCAGCATCATCCAGATCCATATCACATATTAACAACTCAAACGCACAACCTTCTTGCTTCATGTGATATTTATCATTGGATCGTAATGCTTGTTTTCCTTTCATCCATTGTACTGATGCCGAAGCCTTTGTCACCCCGCAACATAATTTGGCTGTTCCCCCTTCAGTGGCCTCAACATTTTTCAGATCAGCATTGAAGACTGCGGGCAGCTCTAGAGAGTAGATTGTGGACATTTATGATGAGTTTTGACTGTACAGCAGATTTCGGCATTTTATAGGAGGTAGAAGATTTTGAATTGAAGACTTTGCTGACTATACATTAAAGATAATTTAATTTTAAAAAAAATTACCAGTAACTGTTAAAGTGGCAGTAGTGGCCTCCTCTCCACACACACATGTATAATTCCCAGAATCCTTTAGCTCCAGTTTGCTGATGGTTAGCTCTGCTATGACACCATCCTGCCTCAGTTGATGCTTATCACTTGGTTTAAGAGTTTCGTGACCCTTCTTCCACTCCACTCTTGCATTTGGCTTAGTCAGCTTGCAATGGAAAATAGCCTTCTGCCCTTCTCTTTCTTCTGCATGTTTGAGTTCTTCTTTAAAGAGCACTGGTAGTTCTAATGGGAAACAACAAAAATGTAGTGAATAAAAAGTCCAGGCCTGAGGTGGTTTCAACATGACCCATCAATTTGAAATCACTTGTAAAGTGAGAAAGAAAACCACAGGATTACTCTCTAAAATTCACAAAAAGTCAGGTATGGTTTCAGAATAAGTAATAATAAGTAAAAACAAACTAAATTAAATTGGATAATCGTGGGTAGGTTTGGGAAAATTTGACCCCTTTCGTTTTGCCAAAAATTTGCCACTGGCGAAATGTCTCCGATGCCCATAAAAGTCTATGGGCGTCAAAAAAATGTTAACTCGCAGCAAATTTTTTTTGACGTGCGATGCCATACAAGTCTATGGGTGTCATTTCCGTGGCGAGACAAGCCGAAAAAATTTGCCCATCCCTAATCGTGGGGTGTTGAACACTGGCTTCAAAAACTCTTGGTTTCAAGTGTAATTGTCTAGAGTTTGGTTGTCTATTCCCTTTGCTGAAGTCTTTTGTGATCCAGATATTCCAGTGTTCTTAATAATTACTTAAAACAATTAATTGCTAATCTATTTAATTGCCGTGGGTTCCTAAACTGCAGTATATATACACTGTTATATTTATGCGAAATATCAAATTTCTTTCTTTCAAAAACCAAAGCTCTTGGTAAGCTTATTGGAGTATATTTTCTGGGGGGGCACATTTAACAAGGGTCGAATATCGAGGGTTAGTTAACCCTCAAATTCGACCCTTGAATTTAAATCCTTCGTATTCGAATATCGAATTCAAAGGATTTAGCTCAAATCCTTCAATCGATCGATCGTAGTAAAAATCGTACGATTTGAACAATTTTAAGCAATCGAAAAATTGATTTTTCTTAGATCAAAAAAAGGTTAGGAAAGTGCTGAGGAAGGTCCCCATAGGCTAACATTGTACCTCGGTAGGTTTAAACTGCCGAAGTATGTAGTCGAAGTATTTTTTAAAGAGACAGTACTTCGACTATCGAATGGTCGAATAGTCGAACATTCTAATCGAAGTCGAAGGTCGTAGTAGCCTATTCGAAGTAGCCAAAAAAAATACTTTGAAATTCGAAGTTTTTTTATTCGAATCCTTCACTCGAGCTTAGTAAATGTGCCCCTTAATGTATAAGAATTTTAATTTTAAGGTGTATATTACTGTATAAGAATGAATAGGTTACCCTGTACTGTTAGATTTGCAGTGGTTTCCTGGTCTCTGCACACACACGTATAGCTTCCAGCATCTTTTACATTGAGCCTGAGGATCTTCAGTTCCGCAACTGGACCATCCTGCTTTAGCTTGTACTTGTCACTTGACTTAATTTCCTGATTGTCTTTTTTCCAAACCACTGGCTCATTGTGCTTATTCAGCTCACAGTGAAGGGTGATATCTTGATCCTCTATACCTGTTTCACATTTCAGCTCTTCAATGAAAATGATGGGAAGGGCTAGAATTCACAGACGAGACTAACAGTTAGAGGTGCAAGCCCTATCTCATAAAAGTTTTGGCATACTTGTGTAAATATGTACAGAATTAGACACAATTTGAAATAACAACTTCAGGTGATGATCCATGCTTCTTATTCATCATGCTCAGTTAGTTAGCATTTCTTACCCATTCAACAAATTATAATAAAAGGTTGAATTGTAAAGGTACTCCCGAAATGAGTCCTGTAAATCAACAAATTTTGGTGTTATAGGGGCCGATTCACTAACTTCGAGTGAAGGATTCGAAGTAAAAAAATGAATTTTGAAGTGGTTTTTGGGCTACTTCGACCATGGAATGGGCTACTTCGACCTTCGACTATGACTATGACTTCGAATCGAAGGATTCGAACTTAAAATCGTTCGACCATTCGATAGTCGAAGTACTGTCTCTTTAAGAAAAAACTTCGACCCCCTAGTTCGCCATCTAAAAGCTACCGAACTCAATGTTAGCCTATGGGGAAGGTCCCTATAGGCTTTCCTAAGTTTTTTTGATCGAAGGATATTCCTTCGATCGTTGGATTTAATTCCTTCGAATCATTAGATTCGAAGGATTTTATCGTTCGATCGAAGGAATAATCCTTCGATCGTTCGATCGCACTATTTGCGCTAAAATCCTTCAACTTCGATATTCGGTCAAAGGATTTTAATTCCCAGTCGAATATCGAGGGTTAATTAACCCTCGATATTCGACCCTTTGTGAATCGGCCCCATAATGAATCTTCTGTTTTTCATAGGATCAGAAAATCCATGTATACTGAAGAAAGTCAAATTGAGGAATGTCTGCTGGCTGGACATCTAAGCAAGAAGACCATTTTCCCATAGACCCAATTCATACACTCAAGCTGTTTAAATGACTATGACTATACACAATAGTCAAAAGCTAATATTTTGTACTACATGGGCTTTGAATTTATAGATAAATGATATTTCTATGTGAGAATACATCGACTGCATTTTACTATATATAGAACATTTGTACAAATTTTGTAAATTGACCACAAGGAAGCGTTCAATCACTTTGGCTTTATCTAATGATATGAATGGGAAGATTCTCTTACTGTTTGGGTAAATGCATTCACTAGAATAGCTATTGAAATTGGTTTAAGAGGAAAAGAGTCAAGAAATCATTTACATAGGGTTTAGGAAAACGTGATGTAGAGGAACAGTATATGAGTGATCTGAAGTCAAGTTTAGAAAATGAGCTAAAGTAAATGTTAGTTCTAGATGAAGATGAATGGCATTTTACCATTTACTGTCAGCACAGCAGTTGTCTTCTGTTCTCCACAAACACACGAATACTGCCCAGCATCCTTCAGGTCTAAATTGAAAATCAAAAGTTCCGCGACTCGGCCATCTTGCTTCATTTTGTATTTGTCGCTCTGCTTCAGGGTATTTTGCTCTTTCCTCCATTCCAAGGAAGCTTTAGCCTTAGTTAGCTCACAGTGTAAAGTTACCGATTCTCCTTCACTTGCGTCTTTGTTCTTAAGTTCCATTTTAAATTGTGGGGGCAAAGCTGGGACAATATTACAAGAGGTTATCCATCATTGAAATTATGAAAGTCAAAAGTAACATCTTTCAAATTCTTCTGTCCTACTCATTTTAGGGGTGACCAAGTTAATCATTGATCTAAATAAAGAGTATTTCTGTGCAGCTCGACTAATTACAGATTTGTGATTTTATTTTAAGGATACATTAAAATTTTGTATTTATTAGGTCCGAACAAAATTCTAAAGAGAGTTCATTCTTTACTTCTTGTTTTTTGACCATACTATCTGGTCTTGAAATTTGTATTGTTAAATTAAACTTTAAAAAATTAAATGAATTGCAAATGTTTAAAAATGTAATTAAAAAAAACAACATTACTTCATGAAATTGTATAATATATGTAAATAAGCTAAAAGGTAAATTGCTTTAAAGGGGTTGTTCACCTTCAATGTACAAATCTTATGAAACCACTAACAATGCTCTCAATGTGTTAGAAAAACCATTTTCCATAACAAAAAGTAAAAATGCCAATGTAAAAGCTAATTTTTATACCTATTAACTCAGTCCTTCTCCTGTCTCTCTGACCAGTTTTCTGAAGTGATGGGAGTGGCCTATTTTGAACCTGACACACCAAGAACTTCCTATATGACATCATCATACCCAGGCTTTGCCCTTACTTGTTTCCTATTGGATGTTGATACTGCCCTCCTTATAGTAATTTATTGGTTGCTTGTGAACTGTAACCGGTCACATAATTTGAATGGTCATTGGTTGATTACTCAATTGTAATGGCAGAGGTTAACAGACGCAGCCTATAAACAAACCTGCCTTGTAACAAACAGTCACACAGCCATGCAGACAAATACTGCAGAAAAGGAAGGAGCAACATTGTTCTCCCAATTCTGGCACTCTCCTTCTGCCTAGACTAAAACTGAATGGAGTGCCAAATGGGTGCAAACTTTTATGGGAATAAATACTGGCGTTTCTATATTTTTATCTTTTAATACCTTTGGCATTAGGCATAATGTCAGTTATTTACAAAATTGCAACAAAACCACCACTGACTTGCTTAGAAACGTATGTAACTTACACATCTAGCAGGGACAGTAGGGTTGACACCTCACCCTTTTAAAACCAAACACATATGAAATCCACAGCCTGCATGGCTAATTATCAACTCATTTAGATGCTGCAGACTGAACTGATTTCTGTGCAGCCATGTATCATGCATCTAAATGAATTGCTAATTAGCCATGCAGGCTGTGGATTTCATATGTGTTTGGTTTTAAAAGGGTGAGGTGGCAGCCCTAAGTGACAGGCAGAGCAGTGATGAGGGCAGGTAGGTTTTTTGAACATTTTGTGCGCTCTCCCAGGGGGGCGGTAATTTACCTAGGAAAACGATACCTTTTTTAAGTGTTTAAGTGTTCCACTTCTGGAACAAGATTTAGAGCTCTAAATACCAAAAAATGAAAAAGTTCTATTTTTCATGATATAGGGATCTATACCAGAAAAATATTTCACTTCATGCACAAAAATTCAACTCATTTGGAAAGCATACAAATAGTCCTAGAAGTCATGTCAGCTGCTGAATAATGATTTTTTATGAGGTAAATACACAAAATAATACATGGACCCCCCCCAAATAATATATTTCTGGAAAGTACAAGTGTCATCTCCCATAGTATCCATTATAATCCAATAATTCAAATTTATAAAAATGATTTCCCTTTTCTCTGTAATAATAAAACAGTTGCTTGTACTTGATCCCAACTAAGATATAATTAATCCTTATTGGAAGCAAAACCAGCCTATTGGGTTTATTTAATGTTTACATGATTTTCTAGTAGACTTAAGGTATGAAGATCCAAATTATGGAAAGATCCATTATCCATAAAACTCCAGGTCCCAAGCACCTCGATCCCCTCCATCTGCACAGTTGAAGTCTCTGCAGCACAAGCCCACACTCCCCCTCCCTCTCACAAACTTGTAACAGTTTCTCTTCAGTACCTGAATGCTGCTCAAATTCCCCAGCACAGGAAGCAGTGGCAGATTGACAGCAGACATAGCCAATAGGAGTTAAGTTATGTGTGATGTCATATAAGGAAGAGGAAGTGAACACTGTAGTGTTTTTGGGGGTCAGTGACCCCCTCCCAGCACAGGGTCTGTGTGGAACTGAAGGATTAGTACAGGGACACTTCTGAGGTGAATATCTCTTGATCTGTACTTTTTCTGTTAACTATTTCTATGGAAAAGTTTGTTCTATTCATGTGAACTGTTAGATTTGTCAATTTGTTACAAAGGTGAACAACCCCTTTAAGGCCATTACTATTTCTAAAAGTTTTAAAATATCTGTTTTATAGAGATGATCTAAAAACAAGGTGAAAGATTTATATGGAGCCAAGATGCAAAATTGGTGGCGGCATCAAATAATGAATGAATTAATAAATTAATGATTGAAGAAGTTGAACTAACTGATATAATAAATCAAATATGGAGAGGGTTATTTACTAAAATCCTAGTTTATCTCATTATTTAAATTTAAAAAAACACGACCATGCTCCCATACCCAATTATAAACTATTTATTATTAAAAACAGCTATTGGTTCGAGTAAAAACTCTATAAAATCAAGCGAAACCCCGAATCGTACAATTTTTTGGGGGTTTTTTTTTTTTTTTAAAAGCCACCATTTTTTAGATTTTTTTCAGAAAAGTCAGAAAAGGTTGGATTTTCACGCTAATTTCAGCGCAAACCACAGAAACGTCAAAATCGGAGAGCGACCTCTGCCATTGACTTATACACAACCTCGGCAGGTCTGAGATTTTTGGATTCGGGATTTAATAAATCTCAAAAAATTAGAGTTTCACAAAAACCTGAAAAATGTCTCAAAAAGCCCAGCCTGACTTTAGTAAATAACCCCCTAGGTGATACTAGTGAACAAACAATCAATTAATCAAATTTTTCAAAAAAGACATTGACTTGGTGGAGATAGCTATAAAGAAAAGATGAAATGCAGGTAGCAATGACATATATGAGGTGGCGGAGGTGTTAATGATGGTGATGAAGATGATTAAACGCAAGCAGTCGAGAAAAGTGACTAGTGAAAAGACATCAAGAGGGAAATTAATTACCATTTACAGTCAGTGAAGCTGTGGTCTGGTGAACTCCGCATACACAAGTATACTCGCCGGCATCTTTCAGGTCCAAATTATTAATGACCAACTCTGCCTCAAGACCTTCCTGGATGATTTTGTACTTATCACATGGCTCCAGGTTCTTGTGGCCTCTCTTCCACTCTAGTGGCGCATTAGGCTTTGTCAGTTGGCAACTCAATGCAACGGAGCTCCCTTCAACAGCTTCCTTGCTCCGGAGTTCCTCTTTAAATTGGGGTGGAACAGCTAATATGGAATGAAAAACAGATTATCATGTGCAAACTTTTTAAGGAAATTGACAATGTTTGTTTTACTTCAGAAAAGGTTATGTGAGGAAAACAAAAGACAGGGTTATCATGAACATTGAGTGGACATACACGCATGATTAGAAAGAGAAGTTATTATAGGAAAATGTTAACTATGAATGAAGTGCAACGATAGTTACATAGTTACATAGTTAGATTTGGTTGAAAAAAGACAAAGTCCATCAAGTTCAACCCCTCGAAATGAAAACCCAGCCCCATACACACACCCCTCCCTACTTTTAATTAAATTCTATATACCCATATCCATACTAACTATAGAGTTAAGTATCACAATAGCCTTTGATATTATGTCTGTCCAAAAAATCATCCAAGTCCCTCTTATAGTCATTAACTGAATCAGCATCACAACATCACCCGGCAGTGCATTCCACAACCTCACTGTCCTGACTGTGATGAACCCTCTACGTTGCTTCAAATGAAACTTCTTTTCTTCTAGTCTAAAGGGGAGGCCTCTGGTACGGTGATCCACTTTATGGGTAACAAGGTCCCCTGTTATTTGTCTATAATGTCCTCTAATGTACTTGTAAAGTCTAATCATGTCCTCTCACAAGCGCCTTTTTTCCAGAGAAAACAATCCCAACCTTGACAGTCTACTTAATAATTTAAGTCTTCCATCCCTCTAACCAATTTAGTTATATTCAACAAAGATTTACCATTCACAGTCAGAGTGTTTGTTGTTTCATGATCTCCACAAACACAGGTGTATTTCCCAGCATCCTGCAGATCTAACTGACTTATAACTAGCTCAGCCACCAGGCCTTCCTGCCTCATCTTGTATTTGTCACTTGATCTGAGCGTCTTCTGTCCTCTCTTCCACCCTACAGAAGCATTAGGCTTGGTCAGCTCACAGCACAGTGTGATGGAGTCTCCTTCAACTGCTTCTTTATTCTTAAGGTCCTCTTTAAAACGAGGGGGTAAAGCTATCAGAATGCGAAATAAAAAAATATAGGTACAGTTAAAGACTCAAATGATCTTCTACGTTTCTTATAATTTAAAGATGCATTTAAAGCATTTAGCATGTGTGAATTTTCTCCATCAAAAATATCTTCCTTAGCTGTAAGAATCCAAAGATTCTCACTTTTTGACTTTGTTATTCGTATATTACCTATAACGCTTAAGGTCGACGAGGTCTCCACATCTCCACAAATACAGGTGTAAACCCCAGAGTCTTCCTCCTCTATATGAGGAATCCGCAATTCAGCAATAGCACCGTCCTGGCACAATATGTGTTTTTCAGATGTCGTTAAGACCTCACTATTCTTTTTCCATTGAACAGTCGCGTTGGGTTTGCTAAGCTCACAGTGCAAGATTGCTTGGTCTCCCTCTTTTATGTTCTCATCTTTAAGTCCATGTTTGAAGTGAATAGGCAATGCTGAGAAATGTAGAGGGCACAATGAATGTTAAATCTACAAAGGAGGAGAATCAGCTGAGCACTCTGTCTATACACCATCAAGTATGGCTGCACAGACTGTACAAAGTGATATATGATACAAATAAGTCAACATTATTATTCCCTTGTAACTTCTAAAACCCTAGATAATAATGTATAAAAGTTACGTAATTTAGCCTAGAAATAGGAAGTCCTTTACAAGTATGATTCTGAATATATAATGTGTACATGTCTCGGTGTGTTTATTCATTTATGTATAGTGATGGGCGAATTTGCGCCGTTTCGCTTCTCCGAAAAATTCGCGAATTTCGCAAAACTGCGAAAAATTTGAGAAATCGCGCCGGCGTCTTGTTTTTGACGCCAGCACCCGTTTTTCGACGCCGGCGCCCATTTGTGACGCCGGCGCCCGTTTTTGGCGCCGGCGTCCATTTTTTCGAAAAAAATTGCGAATTTTTGCCACGAATTTTCGCGGGCGTTTCGCAAATTTATTCGCTGGCGGCGAATCGCGCAAATTCGCTGCGAATTCGCGCCTGGCCGAATAAATTCGCCCATCACTATTTATGTACTAAAATTGGTTAAAATTACACTTTGTTAGTTTACCAGGTAGCTATATAGTACCATGGCACACTTTTATTCAGAAAATCTAGAGGTAATTTTTACCATTCACTATTAAGACAGCTGTAGTCTGTTGTTCACCGCACACGCACGTATATTCTCCCATGTCTTTCAGTTCCAAATTATGGATTATTAGCTCTGCAGTAGCCCCTTCCACACTCATTTCATGCTTGGGACTTGATCTCAGAGCTTTGGGACCCTGCCTCCACTCAACATGGCCAGGAGCTTTGGTCAAGATGCAGCGCAGAGAAACTGTTTCCCCCTCTGTGCTTTCTTTATTGCTCAGTTCTTCTTTGAAAAGGATTGGCAGAGCTGAAGATTTTAGAATAAATATGGAAAGGTCATTCATGGATTCAAGTTGACAAAGAAGTTAAATGGTGACAAACAGTCCTACTGGTTCAAAACAACAAGAAAACATAAGGAGTAATTGCTAAACAAGGTCAAAGATATAAATAAAAAAATAATATTGTATGGCTACACTGAATTTCTCATTTACAGTAAGGCATAACTTCCATGTCTTTGATGGAGTTCAATCATTATTCTGTGACATCAAATTCTTGTGCCTTTGTAAATTAATCATCTAAAAGGTGAATTAAGTGCTGATGATCTTTTACCATTAACTGTTAGATTTGCGGTGGTCTCCTGGTCTCCACAAACGCATGTGTATTCGCCACTGTCTTTTACGTTTAGATCACTGATGATTAGCTCAGCGGCCAAGCCTTCAATTTTCATTGTAATCTTGTCACTTTCCTTCAGCAGCCTATGCCCTTTCTTCCATTCCACATTCGTGGCCGGTTTGGAGAGCTCGCACCGAAGATTGACCATTTCTGCTTCTGTGGCAACTGCGTCTCTCAGGTTCTTTTTAAAGAATACCAGAAGTGCTAATCCGCAAAAATAAACCACAACTGTCACCTATCGCGGTAGTTTATCATTTCAGATTTCAACATGAAAACGTATAATAACATAAGTTTACATTTTTAAGAGATGTGAACTAACACAAGTTAGACAGAATTAAAGAAAACAATATCTAACTTCTTTATATCAAATCTGGAAAAGATATCCTATGACTATCACAATATATAATAAGACAGAAACTTGGTGGAAATTGGAAACCATTTACTGGAAACTGCAAGAAATGGAACAGCCGTTGAGGTTATTTTACCATTCACTGTTAGGGTTGCTGTCGTCTGCTGATCCCCACACACGCACGTATAAAGACCCGAATCGCTTTCTTCAAGATTGTTGATTAAAAGCTCAGCAGAGAGACCTTCCTGCCTCATTGAATATTTCCCACCAGGTTTAAGAGAAGATTGACCTTTCTTCCATTCCAAGACAGCTCCGGGTTTGGTTAACTCACAGTGAAGAGTGGCCTGTTGGCCTTCTGTGGCCTTCCCATCTCTTAGTTCCTCAATGAAACGTGGTGGGGAAGCTAAAGAATAAATTGAACATCTAAAATATAATACTAAATCACTGTCATCAAATAATGGGGGTTTTTTTTGCAAAAATATTTCATTCAGTATTAGATCAGGGAATCGGAAAGCCTCTGACAAGTTATTGGTCTTACATTATACAAAGTCACACCAGAACATCAAAGATGGTCTACCATCACCTACGGTAGCAGTTCTATCCAATTACACAGTGGAAAATGATCATGTTCAGAGTTATCACTACTGTTTACAAGACCCAGAATTATAATTATAAATAATATATAATATAATTATAAAATATATACATGCTTGGATATTACCCAACATGCTGGGTGTCCTACAGTTAATTAGATTGTAATAAAGATAAATGATATATGGAACAACATGATGGGTGTCCTACACACAGGTGCACATTTACTAAGCTCGAGTGAAGGATTCGAAGTAAAAAAAACTTCGATTTTTTTGGGTACTTCGACCATCGAATAGGATACTATGACCTTCGACTACGACTTCGACTTTGATTCGAACAATTCAAACTAAAAATCGTTCGACTATTCGACCATTCTATAGTCTAAGTACTATCTCTTTAAAAAACTTAGACTACATACTTCTGCAGTTTTTTTGATCGAAGAAAAATCCTTTGATCGATCGATTAAAATCCTTTGAATCATTTCATTCATCGAACGATTTTTCCTTCGATCGATCGTAGGATTTGCAGTAAATCCTTCGAATTCGATATTCAAATTCGTACGATTTTACTTCGAGGGTCTAATTCGAGGGTTTATTAACCCTCGATATTCGATCCTTAGTAAATGTGCCCCTAAATGACGTTATAATGAAGATGTCATATAAGGAACGACAAGTGCCCTACACTTGATTAGATTATAATGAAGATGTCATATAAACAAGGTGCCTCCAGCCTGTACATGTCCTGCTGCAGAACCCTGATGTAAACTATAATCACCTTCATTCCTCAGGAATTTTTTTTGTCAGAGCATCACAAATGTTTTATTGTCATATAGGCATTCATTCTCGAGATGTTTGATTCCATTACTAGAAATACTGTGGTGTTTACATTTTGTTTTATTTTTCTTAAAATATAGATGCTAGACAGATCTGGCAAAATGAAGGAACCCATCTATTTCCAAAACACCTATCCATTTTTTACCTGTTTCAGGAAAATATTCAGATATAATTCTACTCTGGAATGAAGGGTTTTGCAAGTCAATGATAGGGTTACTACTGTTTTATATGCCAACACCAATTAGCTAGTTTTTTAATGAACACTCATTACTTTCAAAATTAAGCTCATGAAAACGTAGGTATTGTCTTTTGTATTCTTCTGACTTTTTTTAAACCAATCCTCTAGACAATTATAAAGACAAAAATTTGACATGCATCCATAGTGGCCAAAAAATTCCAAGTCAAGGTACATAGACCAGAATCCTTATGTCCTTGAACCAACAGAAAGGAGTGTATTTATCAAAATCTGAATTTTAGTATTTAGATAAAAAAAGTCCGACCAAACTAGAATCCACGATTGGACCTTATTTATTATTATAAAAAGCTCGATTTAATAGGATCAGGGAACAAACTCAATTAAATCGGGCAAAAAACAGAATTGTATGATTCACGCTGGGCTTTTTCCAGAAAATCCCACATTTTTCAGATTATTGCCCAAGAGGTCCGAAATAGGCGGATTTTAGGGATAATTCCAGCGCAGACCACAGAAACTTTTAATTAAATTCTATATACCCATATCTATACTAACTATAGAGTTTAGTATCACAATAGCCTTTGATATTACGTCTGTCCAATAAATCATCCAAGTCCCTCTTATAGTCATTAACTGAATCAGCATCACAACATCACCCAGCAGTGCATTCCCCAACCTCACTGTCCTCACTGTGATGAACCCCCTACGTTGCTTCAAATGAAAGTTCTTTTCTTCTAGTCTAAAGGGGTGGCTTCTGGTGATCCACTTTATGGGTAAAAAGGTCCCCTGCCATTTGTCTATAATGTCCTCTAATGTACTTGTAAAGTCTAATCATGTCCCCTCGCAAGCGCCTTTTTTCCAGAGAAAACAATCACAACCTTGACAGTCTACTTAATAATTTAAGTCTTCCATCCCTCTAACCAATTTAGTTATATTCAACAAAGATTTACCATTCACAGTCAGAGTGGCTGTTGTTTCATGATCTCCACAAACACAGGTGTATTTCCCAGCATCCTGCAGATCTAACTGGCTTATAACTAGCTCAGCCACCAGGCCTTCCTGCCTCATCTTATATTTGTCACTTGATTTGAGCGTCTTCTGTCCTCTCTTCCACCCTACAGAAGTATTAGGCTTGGTCAGCTCACAGCACAGTGTGATGGAGTCTCCTTCAACTGCTTCTTTATTCTTAAGATCCTCTTTAAAACGAGGGGGTAAAGCTATCAGAATGTGAAATAAAAAAATTATAAGTACAGTTAAAGACTCAAATGATCTTCTACGTTTCTTAGAATTTAAAGATGCATTTAATGCATTTAGCATGTGTGAATTTTCTCCATGAAAAATATCTTCCTTAACTGTGAGAATCCAAAGATTCAAACTTTTTGACTTTTGTTATTCGTATATTACCTATAACGCTTAAGGTCGATGAGGTCTCCACATCTCCACAAATACAGGTGTAAACCCCAGAGTCTTCCTCCTCTATATGAGGAATCAGCAATTCGGCAATAGCACCGTCCTGGCACAATATGTGTTTTTCAGATGTCGTTAAGACCTCACTATTCTTTTTCCATTGAACAGTCGCGTTGGGTTTGCTAAGCTCACAGTGCAAGATTGCTTGGTCTCCCTCTTTTATGTTCTCATCTTTAAGTCCATGTTTGAAGTGAGTAGGCAAGGCTGAGAAATGTAGAGGGCACAATGAATGTTAAAACTACAAAGGAGGAGAATCAGCTGAGCACTCTATCTATACACCATCAAGTATGGCTGCACAGACTGTACAAAGTGATATATGATACAAATAAGTCAACATTATTATTCCCTTGTAACTTCTAAGACCCTAGATAATAACTTATAAAAGTTACATAATTTAGCTTAGAAATAGGAAGTCCTTTACAAGTATGATTCGGAGTATATAATGTGTACGTGTCTCTGTGTCTTTGTTCATTTATGTACTAAAATTGGTTAAAAATTACACTTTGTTAGTTTACCAGGTAGCTATATAGTACCATGGCACACTTTTATTAAGAAAATCTAGAGGTAATTTTTACCATTCACTATTAAGACAGCTGTAGTCTGTTGTTCACCACACACGCACGTATATTCTCCCATGTCTTTCAGTTCCAAATTATGGATTATTAGCTCTGCAGTAGCCCCTTCCACACTCATTTCATGCTTGGGACTTGATCTCAGAGCTTTGTGACCCTGCCTCCACTCAACATGGCCAGGAGCTTTGGTCAAGATGCAGCGCAAAGCAACTGTTTCCCCCTCTGTGCTTTCTTTATTGCTCAGTTCTTCTTTGAAAAGGATTGGCAGGGCTGAAGATTGCAGAATAAATATGGAATGGTCATTCATGGATTCAAGTTGACAAAGAAGTTAAATGGTGACAAACAGTCCTACTGGTCCAAAACAACAAGAAAACATAAGGAGTAATTGCTAAACAAGGCCCAAGATATAAATAAAAAAACATCTTGGTTATTAAAGAATATTGTATGGCTACACTGAATTTCTCGTTTACAGTAAGGCATAACTTCCATGTCTTTGATGGAGTTCAATCATTATTCTGTGACATCAAATTCTTGTGCCTTTGTAAATTAATCATCTAAAAGGTGAATTAAGTGCTGATGATCTTTTACCATTAACTGTTAGATTTGCTGTGGTCTCCTGGTCTCCACAAACGCATGTGTATTCGCCACTGTCTTTTACGTTTAGATCACTGATGATTAGCTCAGCGGCCAAGCCTTCAATTTTTATTGTAATCTTGTCAGTTTCCTTCAGCAGCCTATGCCCTTTCTTCCATTCCACATTCGTGGCCGGTTTGGAGAGCTCGCACCGAAGATTGACCATTTCTGCTTCTGTGGCAACTGCGTCTCTCAGGTTCTTTTTAAAGAATACCGGAAGTGCTAATCCGCAAAAATAAACCACAACTGTCACCTATCGCGGTAGTTTATCATTTCAGATTTCAACTTGAAAAAGTATAATAACATAAGAAGTTTACATTTTTGAGAGATTTGAACTAACACAAGTTAGACAGTATTAAAGAAAACAATATCGAACTTCTTTATATCAAATCTGGAAAAGATATCCTATGCCTATCACGATATATAATAAGACAGAAACATGGTGGAAATTGGAAACCATTTACTGGAAACTACAAGAAATGGAACAGCCGTTGAGGTTATTTTACCATTCACTGTTAGGGTTGCTGTTGTCTGCTGATCCCCACACACGCACGTATAAAGACCCGAATCGCTTTCTTCAAGATTGCTGATTAAAAGCTCAGCAGAGAGTCCTTCCTGCCTCATTGAATATTTCCCACCAGGTTTAAGAGAAGATTGACCTTTCTTCCATTCCAAGACAGCTCCGGGTTTGGTTAACTCACAGTGAAGAGTGGCCTGTTGGCCTTCTGTGGCCTTCCCATCTCTTAGTTCCTCAATGAAACGTGGTGGGGAAGCTGAAGAATAAATTGAACATCTAAAATATAATACTAAATCACTGCCATCAAATAATATTTCATTCAGTATTAGATCAGGGAATCGGAAAGCCTCTGACAAGTTATTGGTCTTACATTATACAAAGTCACACCAGAACATCAAAGATGGTCTACCATCACCTACAGTAGCAGTTCTATCCAATTACACAGTGGAAAATGATCATGTTCAGAGTTATCACTACTGTTTTCAAGACCCAGAATTAAAATATATACATGCTTGGATATTACCCAACATGCTGGGTGTCCTACAATTAATTAGATTGTAATAAAGATGTTATATATGGAACAACATAATGGGTGTCCTACACACAGGTGCACATTAACTAAGCTCGAGTGAAGGATTCGAAGTAAAAAAAACATCGAATTTCAAAGTATTTTTTTGGGTACTTCGACCAACGAATAGGATACTATGACCTTCGACTACGACTTCGATTCGAATGATTCAAACTAAAAATCGTTCGACTATTCGACCATTGGACAGTCGAAGTAATGTCTCTTTAAAAAAAGACTACATACTTCTGCAGTTTTCTAAGGTTTTTTTGATCGAAGAAAAATCCTTAGATCGAGCGCTTAAAATCCTTCGAATCATTTGATTCATCGAACGATTTTTCCTTCGATCGATCGTAGGATTTGCGGTAAATCCTTCGAATTCGATATTCAAATTTGTACGATTTTACTTCGAGGGTCGAATTCGAGGGTTTATTAACCCTTGATATTCGATCCTTAGTAAATGTGCCCCTAAATACGTTATAATGAAGAAGTCATATAAGGAACGACATGGTGGGTGCCCTACACTTGATTAGATTATAATGAAGATGTCATATAAGCAATGTGCCTCTAGCCTGTAGATGTCCTGCTGCAGAAACCTGATGTAAACTATGATCACCGTCAGAGCATCACAAATGTTTTATTGTCATGTAGGCATTCAGTCTTGTGATGTTTGATTCCATTACTAGAAATACTGTGGTGTTTACATTTTGTTTTATTTTTCTTAAAATATAGCTGCTAGATAGATCTGGCAAAATGAAGGAACCCATCTATTTCCAAAACACCTATCCATTTTTTACCTGTTTCAGGAAAATATTCAGATATAATTCTACTCTGGAATGAAGGGTTTTGCAAGACAATGATAGGGTTACTACTGTTTTATATGCCAACACCAATTAGCTAGTTTTTTAATGAACACTCATTACTTTCAAAATTAAGCTCAGGAAAACGTAGGTATTGTCTTTTGTATTCTTCTGACTTTTTTTAAACCAATCCTCTAGACAATTATAAAGACAAAAATTTGACATGCATCCATAGTGCCCAAACAATTCCAAGTCAAGGTACATAGACCAGAATCCTTATGTCCTTGAACCAACAGAAAGGAGTGTATTTATCAAAATCTGAATTTTAGTATTTAAATAAAAAAAGTCCGACCAACTAGAATCCACGATTGGACCTTATTTATTATTATAAAAAGCTCGATTTAATAGGATCAGGGAACAAACTCAATTAAATCGGGCAAAAACCAGAATTGTATGATTCATGCTGGGCTTTTTCCAGATAATCCCACATTTTTCAGATTATTGCCCAAGAGGTCCGAAATAGGCGGATTTTAGGGATAATTCCAGCGCAGACCACAGAAACTTTTAATTAAATTCTATATACCCATACCTATACTAACTATAGAGCTTAGTATCACAATAGCCTTTGATATTATGTCTGTCCAAGAAATCATCCAAGTCCCTCTTATAGTCATTAACTGAATCAGCATCACAACATCACCCGGCAGTGCATTCCCCAACCTCACTGTCCTGACTGTGAAGAACCCCCTACGTTGCTTCAAATGAAAGTTCTTTTCTTCTAGTCTAAAGGGGTGGCTTCTGGTGATCCACTTTATGGGTAAAAAGGTCCCCTGCCATTTGTCTATAATGTCCTCTAATGTACTTGTAAAGTCTAATCATGTCCCCTCGCAAGCGCCTTTTTTCCAGAGAAAACAATCACAACCTTGACAGTCTACTTAATAATTTAAGTCTTCCATCCCTCTAACCAATTTAGTTATATTCAACAAAGATTTACCATTCACAGTCAGAGTGGCTGTTGTTTCATGATCTCCACAAACACAGGTGTATTTCCCAGCATCCTGCAGATCTAACTGACTTATAACTAGCTCAGCCACCAGGCCTTCCTGCCTCATCTTATATTTGTCACTTGATCTGAGCGTCTTCTGTCCTCTCTTCCACCCTACAGAAGCATTAGGCTTGGTCAGCTCACAGCGCAGTGTGATGGAGTCTCCTTCAACTGCTTCTTTATTCTTAAGGTCCTCTTTAAAACGAGGGGGTAAAGCTATCAGAATGCGAAATAAAAAAAATATAGGTACAGTTAAAGACTCAAATGATCTTCTACGTTTCTTAGAATGTAAAGATGCATTTAATGCATTTAGCATATGTGAATGTTCTCCATCAAAAATATCTTCCTTAGCTGTAAGAATCCAAAGATTCTCACTTTTTGACTTTTGTTATTCGTATATTACCTATAACGCTTAAGGTCGACGAGGTCTCCACATCTCCACAAATACAGGTGTAAACCCCAGAGTCTTCCTCCTCTATATGAGGAATCAGCAATTCGGCAATAGCACCGTCCTGGCACAATATGTGTTTTTCAGATGTCGTTAAGACCTCACTATTCTTTTTCCATTGAACAGTCGCGTTGGGTTTGCTAAGCTCACAGTGCAAGATTGCTTGGTCTCCCTCTTTTATGTTCTCATCTTTAAGTCCATGTTTGAAGTGAATAGGCAAGGCTGAGAAATGTAGAGGGCACAATGAATGTTAAAACTACAAAGGAGGAGAATCAGCTGAGCACTCTATCTATACACCATCAAGTATGGCTGCACAGACTGTACAAAGTGATATATGATACAAATAAGTCAACATTATTATTCCCTTGTAACTTCTAAAACCCTAGATAATAATGTATAAAAGTTACGTAATTTAGCCTAGAAATAAGAAGTCCTTTACAAGTATGATTCTGAATATATAATGTGTACGTGTCTCGGTGTGTTTGTTCATTTATGTACTAAAATTGGTTAAAATTACACTTTGTTAGTTTAACAGGTAGCTATATAGTACCATGGCACACTTTTATTCAGAAAATCTAGAGGTAATTTTTACCATTCACTATTAAGACAGCTGTAGTCTGTTGTTCACCGCACACGCACGTATATTCTCCCATGTCTTTCAGTTCCAAATTATGGATTATTAGCTCTGCAGTAGCCCCTTCCACACTCATTTCATGCTTGGGACTTGATCTCAGAGCTTTGTGACCCTGCCTCCACTCAACATGGCCAGGAGCTTTGGTCAAGATGCAGCGCAGAGAAACTGTTTCCCCCTCTGTGCTTTCTTTATTGCTCAGTTCTTCTTTGAAAAGGATTGGCAGAGCTGAAGATTTTAGAATAAATATGGAATGGTCATTCATGGATTCAAGTTGACAAAGAAGTTAAATGGTGACAAACAGTCCTACTGGTCCAAAACAACAAGAAGACATAAGGAGTAATTGCTAAACAAGGCCCAAGATATAAATAAAAAAACATCTTGGTTATTAAAGAATATTATATGGCTACACCGAATTTCTCGTTTACAGTAAGGCATAACTTCCATGTCTTTGATGGAGTTATTTTCATTATTTTGTGACTTTGTAAATTAATCATCTAAAAGGTGAATTAAGTGCTGATGATCTTTTACCATTAACTGTTAGATTTGCGGTGGTCTCCTGGTCTCCACAAACGCATGTGTATTCGCCACTGTCTTTTACGTTTAGATCACTGATGATTAGCTCAGCGGCCAAGCCTTCAATTTTCATTGTAAACTTGTCACTTTCCTTCAGCAGCCTATGCCCTTTCTTCCATTCCACATTCGTGGCCGGTTTGGAGAGCTCGCACTGAAGATTGACCATTTCTGCTTCTGTGGCAACTGCGTCTCTCAGGTTCTTTTTAAAGAATACCGGAAGTGCTAATCCGCAAAAATAAACCACAACTGTCACCTATCGCGGTAGTTTATCATTTCAGATTTCAACATGAAAAAGTATAATAACATTACATTTTTAAGAGATGTGAACTAACAGTATTAAAGAAAACAATATCTAACTTCTTTATATCAAATCTGGAAAAGATATCCTATGCCTATCACAATATATAATAAGACAGAAACTTGGTGGAAATTGGAAACCATTTACTGGAAACTACAAGAAATGGAACAGCCATTGAGGTTATTTTACCATTCACTGTTAGGGTTGCTGTCGTCTGCTGATCCCCACACACGCACGTATAAAGACCCGAATCGCTTTCTTCAAGATTGTTGATTAAAAGCTCAGCAGAGAGACCTTCCTGCCTCATTGAATATTTCCCACCAGGTTTAAGAGAAGATTGACCTTTCTTCCATTCCAAGACAGCTCCGGGTTTGGTTAACTCACAGTGAAGAGTGGCCTGTTGGCCTTCTGTGGCCTTCCCATCTCTTAGTTCCTCAATGAAACGTGGTGGGGAAGCTGAAGAATAAATTGAACATCTAAAATATAATACTAAATCACTGCCATCAAATAATGGGGTTTTTTTGCAAAAATATTTCATTCAGTATTAGATCAGGGAATCGGAAAGCCTCTGACAAGTTATTGGTCTTACGTTATACAAAGTCACACCAGAACATCAAAGATGGTCTACCATCACCTACAGTAGCAGTTCTATCCAATTACACAGTGGAAAATGATCAAGTTCAGAGTTATCACTACTGTTTACAAGACCCAGAATTAAAATATATACATGCTTGGATATTACCCAACATGCTGGGTGTCCTACAATTAATTAGATTGTAATAAAGATGTTATATATGGAACAACATAATGGGTGTCCTACACACAGGTGCAAATTAACTAAGCTCGAGTGAAGGATTCAAAGTAAAGAAACTTCGAATTTCAAAGTATTTTTTTGGGTACTTCGACCATCGAATATGATACTATGACCTTCGACCATGACTAGGACTTTGATTCGAACAATTCAAACTAAAAATCGTTCGACTATTCGACCATTCGATAGTATAATTACCATCTCTTTAAAAAAAACTTAGACTACATACTTCTGCAGTTTTCTAAGGTTTTTTTGATCGAAGAAAAATCCTTCGATCGATCGATTAAAATCCTTCGAATCATTTCATTCATCGAATGATTTTTCCTTCGATCGATCGTAGGATTTGCGGTAAATCCTTCGAATTCGATATTCAAATTCATACGATTTTACTTCGAGGGTCGAATTCGAGGGTTTATTAACCCTCGATATTCGATCCTTAGTAAATGTGCCCCTAAATGACGTTATAATGAAGATGTCATATAAGGAACGACATGCTGGGTGCCCTACACTTGATTAGATTATAATGAAGATGTCATATAAGCAAGGTGCCTCCAGCCTGTAGATGTCCTGCTGCAGAACCCTGATGTAAACTATAATCACCTTCATTCCTCAGGATTTTTTTTTGTCAGAGCATCACAAATGTTTTATTGTCATGTAGGCATTCATTCTCGAGATGTTTGATTCCATTACTAGAAATACTGTGGTGTTTACATTTTGTTTTATTGTTTTAGAATATAGCTGCTAGACAGATCTGGCAAAATGAAGGAACCCATCTATTTCCAAAATACCTATCCATTTTTTACCTGTTTCAGGAAAATATTCAGATATAATTCTACTCTGGAATGAAGGGTTTTGCAAGACAATGATAGGTTTACTACTGTTTTATATGCCAACACCAATTAGCTAGTTTTTTAATGAACACTCATTACTTTCAAAATTAAGCTCAGGAAAACGTAGGTATTGTCTTTTGTATTCTTCTGACTTTTTTTAAACCAACCCTCTAGACAATTATAAAGACAAAAATTTGACATGCATCCATAGTGGCCAAACAATTCCAAGTCAAGGTACATAGACCAGAATCCTTATGTCCTTGAACCAACAGAAAGGAGTGTATTTATCAAAATCTGGATTTTAGTATTTAGATAAAAAAAGTCCGACCAACTAGAATCCACGATTGGACATTATTTATTATTATAAAAAGCTTGATTTAATAGGTTCGGGGACAAACTCAATAAAGTCGTGCAAAAATCCGAATCGTATGATTCACGCTGGGCTTTTTCCAGAAAATCCCGTATTTTTCAGATTATTACCCAAGAGGTCCGAAATAGGCAGATTTTAGGGATAATTCCAGTGCAGACCACAGAAACTTCCAAATAGGATAGGGACCTCTCCCATTGACTTGTATGCAACCTCGACAGGTTTGAGATGCCGGTGCCGGATTTTCAAATTCTGACTTTTTGAAGCATCAGACTTTAATAAATCCCCAAAAATTTAGTTTTACATTAAAAATTTGGATTCTAAAGTAAAAACAAATTTTTTTTTCTAGTTTTCAACATTTGGACTTTAATAAACAACCCCCTTAATGTTCTAGATATGGGGACACATCTAGAAAATTCAGCTAGAAGGGCTGCATTGATTATATTAACTTTACATGCAATTGGTTTGCCATTAGTGTTGATGAGAAACTTTCATCATCTGGTAGCCTTAAGTTAAATTAAATTGTGTTCACTATGTTCTTCTATTTATATAATGTGCAAATGTTCAATCACAAATAGAAATATGTGTATACTAAAAAAATGAATAAACATAGAACTATATATAAGTAAGAATAGGTCCCATCTTTCCACTTTTAAGTCAATCATCCCTTCATAACAAAGTACTGTTGCTCATGAGCTGTATCAACTCACCTCAATCACATTGGCATTCACTCAAAACTACCATGCTAGGAAAGGTTGCTCAAGAAAAAAATGACAGAATCCAGGTTAGCTATTACAAGGATGAACCAGTTGAAGCTGAACAGGTTCATGAAAAGCCTCAAGCCTATTAGACCCATTAGTTTAATACAAGGAAATGCCATCAGTTACACTGCTGAACCAGACGTTTACCATGAATGTAAGGGAGAAACAAAAAGACATTACCAGCTACTGTCACTGTTGCCGTAGTCTTGTGGTCCCCACATACGCAGCTATAATCTCCTGAATCCTCCAATACCAGGTCACGTATTTCTAGCTCGGAAACTGTACCCTCCTGTCGGATCTTGTACTTTTTGCTCTGTTTTATCATTCTGTGATCTTTCTTCCATTCAACTGAGGCATTGGCCTTTGTGAGCTCACAGTGCAGGGTGGCAGATTCACCTTCTGAGACCTCCTGGTGTTTAAGTTCTTCTTTGAAAAGGGCTGGCAGTTCTAGAAGTACAAACAGGAACAAATAACTTTAATGATAATCTTCAAAAAGAAACTTTGCTATGTCAGGAATGACTATTTGTTCCCCTACTCTGCTCTGGGTAAGTGAATGCATCATATAGTACTTTGCCAGAATAATGTGTCCAGTGTTAAGTACATGAACATCATGGGTTGATTGTGGGCATTCAGAGAACAAGAACCAATGACACCTTCTAATAAGCACAGGGGCAAAAGCTGGGGTTAAACTTATACTAGTAGGTTTGCCCTTAAAATGTCTACCTCACGTTGTCTTAGGGGCACTTTTTAGCAGGTATATTAGTGATAGTGCTACTGGCAGAATAGTAGGTCACATAAAAAATGAAATATGTCCTCACTGAATGAAACAAAGGTTTAGAAACTCTATGGTACCCAAAAACACATTTAGCCGAATCAAGAAAATACCGTATAATATGCATCAAGCTAAAGCAACATCTGTGCTTTTTTAATTTTTTATTTCTTACCCTTAACTTTGACACGTGCCGAAGTCTGTTGGTCTCCAGTATCACAAGTGTAGGTCCCAGAATCCTCTGGTACTACCTTATGAATAATAAAATCTACTAGGCATTCTTTTTGCCTGAATTCATATTTCTCATTGGCTTGAAGGGTTGTGATGCCCTTTTTCCACGTGACCGGGGCGTCAGGCTTAGTGACTTCACAAGATAATGTCACAGAGGAGCCTTCTTCAACCTCAGCATCTTTCAGGTCTTGTTTGAAGCGAACAGGCAGGGCTACAAATAGAAGAGTGTGGAACAAACGTTTCATTATTCATTGTGCATTTCTTGAGTAGAGGAAGCAGTTATCAAGAGTTCAATTGTTCCTGCAGTTTAGCAAACTTTTGTAGCTCACAAATGTCCACTTATTACCATTTACAGTGGTAAATAAAGTGGCAAAAATGTATACTATGAAACTAAGAATGTACTGCCAAACTAGAAGTGAGAAAAAAACCTAATGGTATTTTCCTACCAGTCACTGTCACATGAGCTGTGCTCTTTTGGTCTCCAGTATCACAAGTATAGTCTCCAGAATCTTCCAGCTTTGCATTCAGGATAAACAGCTCAGCCACAGTGCCGACGAGCTTCATGTTGTACTTCTCTCCGTTCTCCAGCACTTGACTGCCCTTCATCCACTCTACAGATGCATTTGCCTTGCTCAGCTCACAGTGCAACTTCACGCTGCCTCCTTCTTTGGCTTTCTCATTCCTGAGCCCTCGTTTGAACATAATTTGCTCAACTGGAAGAGATGCACACATTTCTATTTTACAGATCTATTTTTCAAATCAGAAAATCACTAAAAGAGCCTTTCAGGTAGGGTTGCCTTCTAATTGTGCCCTTTAAAATTGTACCCATTGCAACCAACTCTAGAAGCTGCTCTTGCTGAGACACTCAGAATGGAATTGTACAGGCTAAATTAGTAGATTGTAGATCACTTAAGGCTGAAACAAATATCTGAGGTGATGGCTTTGATAACCAGCAGTACGGCTCTTACTGGAGGTAGACACATGAGATGGGGCTATGTTGGGAAATGAAGATATGTGATTGGTACCCATAAGCTTACATTGTGGAATCTTTACCTTTCACAGTTAGAGTTGCTGATGATGTCCTATCTCCAGTTCTACATATATAGGTTCCAGCATCTTCCTCTACTACATGGTGGATCAGTAATTCCACCCTGTGGTCTTTCACTCGCATTTCATGCTTCTTGCTGACTTTAAGCACATTTCCATCCTTGTTCCATTCCACCTCAGCGTTAGGGTTGGACAGTTCACACCACAACGTGGCTGTTTCCCCTTCCACAGCTTCACTGCTCTGTAGCTCCCGTTTAAAATAGGCCTGTGGGGCTTTAATGTAAGAAAGACCAGATGATATGATATAAGAGCTCAGATCCTTGTATATCCTTTGTATGTGTGCAATGGATAGTGTTGGTATGGACAATACATTTCAGGACAACATACAAAGGAAAAATGTGTTTCCTGATAATGGGCCAGATTCAATTCAGTATAAACTTTGTGCACGGCAGATTGATTCGCACAGTGAAAATATTTGCCCTGGGCATGGTTATATTGATAAAGAGGATAAAAGTGGTGTACTTAATGTGCTAACAGAATTGTACTTTTTAAATATGACAAAAAATGCACATTGCGAATACTCTGTGTTCAAGTTACGCCACAACTTTGGTTCAAGTTACTGTCAACGCTATTTTCACGCACAACAACCTCGCACACTGCGCGCAATCAAGCCAACACCCATCTCATTTGCGAAAATGTATTCACAATGTGAGTTCGCAAAAAACGGAAAGATGGACAGAGCAGTGCAATATTTTAGCTTTCAGGAAAAAGCATGGGCATTCCAACCATTTGCGAATAAATATGCATTGCACGAACCGTATAAATGACCCCCGGTGAGAAAAGGGTTTATCACATGAAAAGGCATGAACGTGATTCAATTTGTGATGCAATTCAATTAGAAAAAACATATCCCAAGGTTTATCACGTGAAAACTCTCTGGGAAAAAACTGCAACTGAATCCATGATGTAATAAAAGTACCTGTGCGACGGGGTCGCCCGCCGCATGGTCCTTATGCGCCGGCTCCATGTTTGTTCGAGGGCGCGCGCGGCGTGCCTGTGCACCTCTTAAAGGCGCAGGCGCGCTGGTGTGTTGCGCCAGCACGTTTTGGCTCGAATTTTGAACGCTATTTAAGGGCCATTCATTGTACAGCCCTTTGCCCTTGATAGAACTTTGTTCTGTGGTTCCTGTGCCTTGTGCCATTTCCAGTTATTCTGATCCTGATTCTTCGTGTTTGACCCAGCCTGTTCCTGACTACTCTCCAATCTGTATCCTGACCCTTGCCTGCCTAAGACAACTCTTCTAGCTTAACCCCTTGATTGACAACCCGGTTTTGACCCTTGCCTGACAATTCTGATATCCGCCTGCCTCTACCCAGCCTGTCTGACCATCCTCCTGCCTAATCCTTTTGACCGTGACCTTCGGCCCAAAAGACTCTGCTAACAGCCGTGCCCCTTTGCCAGCCAGAACATCTCGCTTTGTACCTCCCATTAAGTCCAGGTGGCACCCAAGTAAGCTGAGGGCTCCTCCCGAAGCCCAAAGGTGGTCACACTACTGGTGAAGCCAAGCCGAGACCAGGGTACTTGGCACTTGTTCTGGTATTGGGTGCCGGTTGTGACACATGAGTGTTAACATGATAAACCAGGAGATACTTTTTCTCTCTGAATTGAATCTGGCCCAATGTCTGATTCTAAAGTCACCATAATAACATGTTGACTAACCAACATAACTAACTAAGACATAGTGGACTCTTTCTTTATTCCAATGACTTTTCTCCAGAATGAGCATTATTTAAACACAGAGAAGAACTTCTTTAGATATTTCAAAACTGAAATAATCTACTATAGTGGCAATGGCACATGGGAGGCTGTGGTCATGGACCTCTCATGGAGCAACATCAAGACTAAAATTAATTCTCTGCCTTAAACAGCTTTCTGTTTAGTTGAATGGGGAAAATTCTGCCTATGGTGCAACACTGAGATTTACTTTATTTACTGTTATTATAAAAAGTAGAAAATCTGTCTTTCAGGTCGGTGACCTGTGACTCATGCTCAGTTGTAAGGATAATTAAAATCCTAGTCATTAAACATTATAATCATGCTATTTTCTTAAAGGTTAGCTCATTAACACTACATACTGTACATTTCTCTACAGGACACAAAAAATACTATAAATCTTGCTTAATAGGTTTCACCAATTACAGACTTCAAAAAAAACATTTTCATCATTAATATTCCTTGCTGAATATATCCCACTGTAGAAAGTACATATTTAAAAAGAATCAAATATTGAAAATTTACTAGGAGAAAATGCAATTTAGTGAACCATGCATAGAGAAAGAAAAAAAAAGATTAGAAGATTGTAAGACGAACGTTAAATGCAGGCGTTGAGGTGAACGAAAACATTAACAGGCTTCCCGATGGTAACATTCACGTGTAGTAAGAGATGTACAAAATTGCTGGGGATTAGATTTCACAATCAAAGTTGTCTTCTAGACTTCTTGCAGAAAATAATCAGTCTGTTATAAAAGGAAGACGTAAGAACTTAACAGAAATTGCAACTATAGTCCACTTATATTTGGTCAAAAAAAGAAGTGGTTTGTTTGAGGTTCTCCTCTTATCTTGGGGTGGTATGCCTTCACTGATTAAAACTGAATAATGCCATGTAAGAGTCTGGAACATACTTAGTGAGAAAAATAAGGATGGCTAGTTGGGCTAGGTTCTTGTAAAAGATGGTTCATGCCTTGGCAAAACCATCTAAATTAGGTTGGTGCATCATCTTCTTATAAGACCTATGAGAAGTGAGAGTCAAATGGCTTGTTAAAAGAATAAGCAACTAAGGATTATCCTTCCAGTTCAATATATTAAAGCTGAGACCTATATATTCCATTGTCATCAAGGCAGTGACCACTTTCTTCTAGAGAACACTTTGGTCAACATTTCAAGCTTCCACTACAACTTGGTTTGCAACTATGTTGTTCTACTGTTAATTCTTGTTTTAATAAATTGTTGCTCGGGAACATGAAGCATAAAAATTGTTGGTCTTCAGTAGAGACTTAGACTATGCCTTTAGGTGATCCTTGAAGATCAAACGATAGCAAGGTTTCTGTTTCAGCTTTCATTACCAGAATGATTAGATCATCTCTTATTAGTGTGTTGCAGTTATCTGCTGAGTTCTCACAAGGTTCTTTGGATTAGTTTCTGACAAGGCCAAACATTCTGCTCATGATATCTTACCCTTAACAGCAACAACTGCACTAGTTTTAGAGGTCCCAAATTCACAGACATATGTGGCACTGTCTACTCCCATTGCATTACAAATGACAAGAGAAGCTTCACATCCAGATCTATCAATTTGGTACTTGGACGATTGTCTGAGAACTTTTCCATCTTTGTACCATTTTACAGACCCATGTGGTTTGGAGGTCTTACAGTGAAGAGTCACATTCTCACCCTCCATAACTTCACAGTCACTGAGTGCGTTTGTAATAATGCAAGGTTTCTCTAAAACAACATAGAACCACAACTTTAGAATGTTCACTTACAGCAAATGACAGATTAGTACAATAATTTGGAAGATGGCATCTAAATTTCGCCTGTAAAACATGGGGTTTTAGCACATGTCATGGAGATAGTCTCCTAAGGTTTCATACATAAATAATAATTGGGGACAACATATAAATGTTTTTGTTTTAAATATCCCCAGGTAATCCATATGGCTTAAAATTATTATTTTTAAAGCATCATATGTTTAGCAATCTCATGTAATTAATGACCTGTACAGAAACCACTGGGCATCATTTCTTGAACTAAGATGCCCATTAGCAAAAATTTGTGAGACGACATGCATGTCTTCCACGTTAAAGATCTGGACATTCCCACCTTTGTACACTATTACCTTTGACTACCAAATTTACAGATGATTTTTGATTTCCAGCTTCAAAAGTAACAACACCACAGTCCTTTATCGAAAGTTGCTTCAGGGATAGAGTATGGTATCCATCAGGATGAGACTGAATCTCATTTACATCATTGGTATGCAATGGGGTTTTGTCCAAAGACCACTGTACATTTCTGTAATGTGCTGGAGAGATTCTACATTTAAATGTGGCACTTTCGCCTTCATAAACTTCAATGTCTTCCAGGTCTTCAACTATAAGAACTTTGTGGCCTAAAATTAACATAGAGAATTGAAACACCTAGTTCCAGACATGTGGTCTTTTCTTTTTTATCCACAGTAGTTTCCACCAGTGCCACTTGGATGCCTATTTAATTACAGGTATAAATAAAAGAGGAACTGGAACAAAAAGTTTCTTAATCCACTGTAACCCGCCCAAAAAAATGTATCTTTGAAGTTATCTTTGATTGCACTACCTGCTTGTGCACTAGATTGATATTTACAGACAAGGATAAGAGTTGGTTGCATGAACAGTCGATGGCCTATTAAATAATGAACCAATGTACAGACACCATGGTCAAGGGTGACCGTTTTCATCTAAAGTTGTAGCTATCTGGTAATATCTTTCTCCTTATTGCTTCATGATCACAGCAGCTCAATAAACATCAGCTGATAAGTAGTAACTGTTGTTCCTGACTAAAGTGCATACAGTATTCTCTATTTCTTTAGCCATGGTAGCCAAAATATTGGGCAACATAATCCTAAAGTGAAGCATATTGCTACAGAGCTCAACTTGTTCAGTGATTACATGGTTCCCTGTACTCACGAATGGTGTTGCATGGCTGTCCCCCTTGGTGGTCACATGTATTATTTCTCACCCATAACAGGAGATACAGCAGAAGCAGAGCATGCTGGAAAAATGTGGTCATGTGTCCAAAAATACGGCTGGAATGCTAAGTGGGTTCAATTTAGTATTAAAAATAATTTAGCCAATTCAAGCCAAGTTCTCTTACCTTTGACAGTGAGGTTGGCCTTTGTCTGTGCATCTTTAATGTCACATATATAGAGGTCACTGTCACTCTTCTCCAAGTCGTTGACCTGCAGGCTTAAGGCATTGTCTTTCTGACTCATTTCATATTTTACACTTGATTTGATCTCCATTATCCCTTTTCTCCAGGCTACAGAGGATGCCTCCTTCTCTGTCTCACAGGTAAACAGCGCAGACTCTCCTTCTTCAATTTTAATATCTGACAATTCCTTGGTGAACCTATTGGGTTTTTCTATCAAAACAAAAAAGAAACCAAGAAGGTTAAAACGTGAGGGTAATGAAGATGAAGGAGACATTATTAATTAATAATTAAATACCAGATCTGTTCTGAAGCTTTACCATTGTAGCATAAAAAATGTACAGCAAATTAAGAAGCTGATTTATCATTTTTTGTCAGTCTTTGGAAATGTCACCATGGGGGAAAAAAATCACTCTAGCAACTTTTTTTTATAACACTTTTTTTTTTTCTGGATCACTAGAATATTTATGATAAAAATTGAATTGGAAAAGCTTGATCATGTTAAGTCAAGGAAAGGAACAGTCTTATTCCATCTGCTTTCTATAGCAGCTTGACATGTTTCATCTGCCAACATTTTAAAACAACATTATAGATAAGCAAATATCTTTTTATAAAATAGTAAATAAATAATAAAATATAGGAGTAAAATGTAAAGGGATTCTGTCACCGGAAAACATGTTTTTTTATAAAAGCATCGGTTATTAGCACTCCTCCAAAAGAGCAAACCGGTTTTTTTTTAATATTTATTTTGAAATCTGACATGGGGCTAGACATACTGTAAGTTTCCCAGGTGCCCTCAGTCATGTGCTCTGATAAATTAATCACTCTTTACTACTACTATGCTGCTAGTTAGAGTGATATCACCTTTCCCTCCCAGCAGTCCATTAGCATAACAATGGGAAGGTAACCAGATAACAGCTCCCGGACACTTGCATTGCCAAAGATGCCCCACCTAGTGGTAGACATGAGATATGAGAACACCACTTATTAGTAAAATCCACATATGGCTAACCAAAGTCATGTCTCCTCCAGTCACATTGAGTAGGAGAAACAATAGCTTATCTGAAAGCAGTTCCATTGTGAAGTACTCACTCTTTCTGAAAGCACATGACCAGGCTTAATTACCTGGGATGGCTGCTTACACACCAATATTACAACTTGAAAAAAAATAAATTTATTGGTTCAAGAATAACATTTTAAATGGTAGAATGTTATTACATTTAATGTTATTAAATGTAGAATTATTATGTACACAGTGTAATTTAGTACTAAAATCTATACCATAAAATAATGACAGAATCCCTTTAAGTTACCTTCAAATGTAATTATCTCTAACAGTCCTGTACAAGTAACTTTATTCTTGCTATACCTTTTATTTGGATACTGGCTTTTGTTTTGGAGATGCTGGTTTCACAAGTATACTCTCCAGAGTCCTTTGACGTGACTTCATGAACTGTCATTCGGGTTTCAATTCCTTCCTGGAAAAATTCATATTTTTGGCTTTTCTTCAGCACCTTTCCATCTTTGCACCATTTTACATTTGTGTCTTCTTTAGACAGTTCACACTTCAAGACAATGTCTTCTCCTACTGGAATGGTTTTATCTTCCAATGGTTTGATTATTTCAGCTGGTTTTTCTGAAGGAAAAAAGGTAGGATTATAAACTCACATGGCTCTTAAATAATTTTGGGAGAATTTGTGTTTTTGGCAAAAAATTTGCGAAACGCATTGAAGTAAATGGGCGCAAAATTACACGTGTCAAATTCAACGGCAGGAGCAAATTTTATACGCACGCCTATTTTGTCCAAATTTTTGCCGCAGTTTGCGAAATGCGCAAATTCACTGCAAATTCGCGCCTGGCAAATTTATTCGCCAATCACGATTTTCATCCTTGAAAAAATATTAAATGTTCGAGTTTTTGAAAATATCGTTTGATTTCATGAGTTTAAGTGCAATAAAATTTGAATTGGGGTAAACATTCTAATTCGAACGTTGATAAATCAACCTTTTAAATAAAAAATTTTCTGCAAGTTTCACATTGAAAATGACGCCCAAAGATTCCAATGGGTTAAAAAAAATTGTCGTTCATCAAAAAAAAATTGTCACCCATAGATTTCAATGCATTTTGGTTGAATTTTCGCCATTTAGAAAATTTTCACCAAAGCAAAATAGGTCAGATTCACCCATCATTCGCCCCATCATTCGCCCCATTATTCGCCTCATCATTTGCCTCATCATTAGGGGGTTATTTATCAAAATCCGAAAGTATCCCATTATTTTCTGAAATATACTCTGACCAAATCCGCACGGTTATTTCCCGTTATTTATCAATACATTTTCAAGAAAAAATCCAGTTCGGGGAAAAATCGGAAAAATCTTCAGAAAATTCCACTCATATCAATTTTTCAGATTTCTGCCTGAAAACCACAAAATCTTTAGATTTTTGCACGAAACCCAGCACAGATCAGGATTCCTTCGGGACTTGATTTATATACAACCTTGGTGGGTCTGAGATGAAAGATCTTTGGACTCTGACTTTTTCCATCCTCTGGGTTTAATAAATACCAAAAAATTCAAGGTTTTTTTTTCACTAAAATTCAGATTTTATAGTAAACTAAATTCAAATTCTTCAGGTTTTTGGCATTCAGACTTAATAAGTAACTCCCTTAGAGCCAAATCCTGAAAAGGAGTCTACTATTTGCGTAAATACAAAGGGGTGAAGCTTTGGCTACTGTTTCAGCTCTGTTTTGGGAGGGCAGTAGTATTAGCGCCATTACCTTTAACAGTCAGGGATGCCTTGGAGTTCAGATTTCGAGCTGTGAATATGATTTCCCCAGCATCTCTCGCTCTCACTTCTTTTATATGAAGCACATATTTCCGTCCCCTATTAGAGACATCGAAGCGTTTGTCACCGTCTACACTCTGTCCATTCACTGTCCAGGAACATTCATCGATGCTCTCGTGAGAAAGAATGCACTCAAAGGTACAACTCTCACCCTCTTTAGCCTCGGAGCTCTTGAGACGTTTAGTGATTCCAATGTTGAGCTCTGTTAGAATAAGTTGAAATGATAAATTGTGGAACGGTTTTTAATCATATTTTAAAATAAGCATTATTGGTCAATTAAATACATTGCAAATGTTATCTGTGCCCAATTTCACCTGTAAAATCCCATTATTGGCTGCCTTTTTTTTAATTGGATTTCTGATACTTTTTTTTAAAAAAAATGCAAAGTTTTGAAAAACTCAAATTCAAAATATTTGCTGAATTGAATTTTAATAAATCAGCCCCACTGTTTCACACATTTCTTTTAATTATAACAAATTGCTTTCATCAAAAATTGTTTTGTTTTTTTTTACTTAATGAAAGAAGCAAGTTTTTCTATTCTGTCGTTTATCATTTTTTTTTGCCTATGCATCTTCACTTTTTACATAAAAGTGTTTTTCTGGCAAAAAGCTGTGTGCCATACCTTACCTATTTTGATGTTGGAAACAATTCTTTGAAGTAATTCTTGAGAATAATGTTATCTTTCTAGAAGGGCAGTGAGAGTCAGCAAATGGCAGAACTGGACACAGCAACCTTATGTCATATGACTTTTCAAGGGTTATTTACTAAAATCAGACTTTATCTTATTTCTTAAAATCAAATAAACACGACCAAACTCTAATGCCCAATTTAAAAAAAGCTTGATTTAATCGCTTTGGGTAAAAACTCTGCAAAATTGAGAGAGAAAAAAAGTTTTTTCTGGAACCGCTCAATTTTTTCAGGCTTTTTCCCGGCAGGTCTGAGATGGTGGATTTTTGGATTTGGGCTTTTTGCTGCTTCGGGCTTTAATAAATCTTGAAAAATTTGAATTTAAAAAAAAACAAACTAAAAATTCATGTTTTGTCCCACAAAGCCCGACTGGAGTTTAGTAAATAACCCCCTTAGAGTTGAATTCAACTTTCAGACAACAGTCTACATACCCTGCACACTGATTTTGGACTTTGCAGTATCTGTTCCAATATCGCAGATGTACAGTCCTGCATCAGACTTGTTAAGGTCATGGATGATCAAACATATGGTTTTTCCTGCCTGCATCTGCTGATATTTGTCTCCATTAGGCAGGACTTGGTTATCTTTCTTCCAGACTGGTTTTACTTTGGCCTTGGAGACTTCACACTCTAAAGTAACTGATCCTCGTTCCTCACCTACGGCATCATCTAAGGACTTCATGAAAACAGCTGTTTTTTCTGGATAAAACACACAGACCATTTTATGTTTCCAACTATACAAGCAATCAGTAAATCAAGAAAAGCCTTTTTATGTTATATTTATAAATAACGATCAGTACAAGATTACCACACTTGCACACCCTGGCTCTCCACGATAAGATGACCCGGTGCACTGTGATGGAGGCCTCGGCAACCTCAACAATACGAATACAGGAAGAATTCACTGGCACACAAGGGTTCTTTCAAGCAGGTACAAGCCCTTGCTATATTTTATTTGCAGAGGTGCAACGTTTCGGGGTAAACCCCTTTATCATGCTTGATAAAGGGGTTTACCCCGAAACGTTGCACCTCTGCAAATAAAATATAGCAAGGGCTTGTACCTGCTTGAAAGAACCCTTGTGTGCCAGTGAATTCTTCCTATATTTATAAATAATACATGCAGAATAAAAAATTATCTTGGAGTAGGAACTTTTGGGAAGAAAGTCATGGCTGTGTTTGTTAACCACCAAAAACAGTAAAAGACAATGACATAAAATTTTGCTGTAGAAGAATTCATGTCATAAAGGCAAAACAGAAATAATTTGGATTTTCTGACACAAGATTAATCAACTTAAGTGATTGTTAATACACAATTATGCCAATATTACTCAGATATCAATAGACTTGCCTACTAGTGATCAACACCAAATTGTAGGAAATCAAAGAAAGAAAAAATATATATATATATATGAACATTTATAATAATAAAAATGAAACTAAAATGGCCCTTACTTTCAAGACTGCACGTTCTGATATAAAAAAGCAATAAGATATAGAGTTGGCTATTGGTCCAGTATGCCAACAACAAATCAGAAGGTGGCATTTATTGGTCAGTAGTGAAGAGCCAAATTTTTTGCCAAGGTTCATTGTGAAAATAATGCCAAAATTGTTGTGTGTCAAAAAAAAATTGATGTGCATCAAAATAATTTTGTTGCCCATGGGCTTCAATGCATTTTGGTGAATTTTCAGGGAAGTGAAATGGGTCAGATTCGTCCATCATTGCGTGTTCAGCTCTTTGTAAACAAACTACGGATGCACCAAATCCAGGATTCAGTTCAGGATTGGGCCAGGATACAGCCTTTTTCAGCAGGATTTGGATTTGGCCGAATCCTTCTGCCCAACCGAACAGAATCCTAATTTGCATATGACTTTTTGTCACAAAACAAGGAAGTAAAAAATTTTTCCTCTTCCCACACCTAATTTGCATATGCATATTCGGTTCAGTATTCGGCCAAATCTTTCGTAAAAGATTCTGGGGTTCAGCCGAATCCAAAATTGTGGATTCGGTTCATCCCTAAAACAAACACCTGATTCATTGCTATGCATTACTAAACCCAGGCAAGTGTTCTACATTTAATTACATTGCTTCTAGTTGAATTAATATTTTGGGGAAACTATGTAAATAATTCAGTTATCATTGGCTATATCAACTAAAAGCCATCAGACAATGGCAGTCATTACACCAACCTTTAACTTTCAGCTGTGAACTGAAGGAGAGTTTCTTAGTCTTCACACTCACTGTTCCAGAGTCCTCGGGGGCCACCTGTTTCAGAGTAAGAGTGTGAGTGGCCCCAATTTTCTGGATGTCATTGAAATTATTGGAGTACAGGAGAGTGTTGTTCAAGAACCATTCCACATCCTCATCATCGTGGGACAACTCACAGGAGAACACAGCACAGCTTTCTTCTTCAACCTCAACATCCTTCAGGGGCTTCAAGACTTTCACATCACGGGCTGTTATAGAACATGGATAGGGGAATGTAAAATCCTAGTTGTTTTTTAAGGTTTTACAAATTATATATCTGGTAAATGTATCCTAGTAGTTTGGTTGCGTTGGATCTATCCATAATGATGACAATATTTTGTATTTGTTAGTAGGAGCTGACATTTTATTTATTTATTTCATGTATATAGGCCCCCATACACGGGCCGATAAAAGCAACAGACAGACCAAGTCAGCAGCTTATTGGCCCACGTGTGGGGTCATCGAGCGGGCTTCCCCGATCGATACCTGGCTGAAAGTTGGACAGATCTCGAGCGGGAAGGTTAAAAAATCCCGTTGGATAGCCATCATGATCCGATCATTGGGCCCTAGGGCCAATGATTGGATCAGCCCGATATTGCCCAATTCAATGTGGGCATATCGGGGAGAGATCCACTCGTTTGGCGACATGGATCTCTACATCTATGGCCACTTTATGTCTGGGTCCTTGGACGGTTAACTGACTTTAAACCATGTCAGGTAGTGATGATAAAATAATGAGAACACCCTATTCTATGACGGGTAATGGCTGGCAAACAGGGATTAATAATAATATAAACAAAATATGAATTCTAAGACCCCCCATCCTGATGCCCAAAGAGGCCAGACCTAAGGCAGATAGGGGAAAAGGGAAGGCTGATGGTGGTCCCAGGTAGATGGTGGTCTCAGGTAATCATACAAAAGGTCAAGACTCTGCAGACAGAAGTCAAAAGTTATGCTACAAATACAGAAGAGTTGCTTCAGAACTGCAGGTGCCCATTCTGTCTCAAACTAGCAGATAAAGATTTTATGGTTTGTGTATGTTGGAATCAAGGGACCATAAATGGTGCAATAGGTATTGGAATATTTACTATAGTAAGCTTACGTGCCTTCCAATATAGAAGGAGGGCTTTTGACCATGGTATATCCATTTACTCTTTACTCTTATTTATGGTAAAAGGTATAAAAGCTTGTTGTAAGAGGAGTGTCTTTGGGAAGTCCTCGTGTCACACTTTAGCGCTACACTGTGGTGTGATTGCGACAACTTCCTAAGACCCTTGTATTACTTTTCTTTGTCTAATAAATGACCTCACTTATTTTGAATAGCCTTCTCTCTGAGTTTTGCTTTATAATGAGGTCTGGATACTACAAATATCGACATATATGGTGACGTGCCTGACGTGATTTGTAAGCCGGTTGCTGGACGGCCGATGAAGTTAGCGAGCGATCTAAAGAGACGCTCATGTAAGTAATCCTGCGCAGAAGACTCCTTGAAGTGAGTGTACATGTTTTATTCTTTCCTTGTTTCTTGTTTTATCAATTGTTGTATTAACGTGTTCAAATTATTTCCTTTTCATGATAGGAGTACGCTTTTTTCCTTACTGTTTTTGTACTTTATACATATCTTATTCGTTATCGGGAAAAGTTTGACGAGTCTACATAGATCTTGAAATAGAAATTACACATGTTTGTTGATTGATGGATGAAAAGGATCCCTGCCTATGTCTCACCATCTGTGGGAACCTTGACATTCTCTTGCTTGAAATATCCAGATAGAGCCTTGTGATTACATGCAATGAACATACAAGCCAATTTGACCTGTTTGTTAGTAATGGGCGAATTTATTCGGCAGGCATGAATTCGCGGAAAATTCCTGTGATTCGTCGCCGGTGAATAAATTTGCGAAAAACGTTCGCATTTTCTCCAGCGAATTCAGAAACGGATGCCTGCGTTAAAAACGAGACACCAGCGCCGTTTAGCAAATTTTTCGCCGTTTCGCGAATTTCACAGGAAATTCACATATTTTTCAGCAAAGCGAAACGCCCCAAATTTGTCCATCACTACTGTTTGTAACTAATCCACCATATGGGGATTACTTTAACATGGGAATTGAAGGGTTATCATTACCTAATACTAATGGCAGTGCTTAGAGACTTTTTTGAAGACAATGCAACCAGGCAATGAGGTGCAATCATATGAAACATCTGACCAGAGCATATTAGGAGCACCATATGGGAAGTACCATAGCATGTTACGATGGCTTAGCAACTTTACGACCATGAACTTGTGACTAAAACATGCAAAGGATGACTAGTAAAACATGGAGCCAGGGAATCCCATTTTTGTAACAATGGCTTGTGAAGTTGGTCTTCTAATATTGGAAAACCCAAATGACAACAGATACAAACATATATATATATATATCTAAAGCCTTCCATACCATGTACATTTAGTTTCCCTGATGTCTCTGCATCTCCAGCTTTGCAGGTGTATGTTCCAGAATCCTCTGGAGTCACGTGTAAGATTTTGAGCTCTGCCATGTTCCTCTCCAGCTTCAGTTTGAACCTCTCTGATGCTTCAATTTGGCGTTTATCTTTAAACCATTCCACAAACTTGGGAGGAGGCTTAAATTCACAGGACAGTATCACAGTCTGGCGCTCATTGGCAGTCTTCTCCTCAATATGTTGTGTGACCTTAACAGGGATTTCTAACAGAAAAATGAGAAGTATAAATGCCTGAGCTGATTTACTTTAGACTCCTTGATGTTCTTCAAACCATAATGTGAAGGACTGAAGTTATTCTTCAATATAAGATTCCCTTATGAGACTCCTTTACTAACAATCTTACCTTCTCCATATGGAAATGTCCTAGTGCTGCTTAGGATTTGCACTATATAGGCAATGTTGCACTATATTATATCTTTTAAAGAAAGACTAAAGCTGGTATTCTAAAAAAGGGTGGAGTTATAAAAAAGAGTAACATATAACTTAATTAACTTCTGCTTAATTGAATTAGAGGGCATTTTCCAAATTGTGGATATTTGGGTTTCTGCATAACAAGGAAATCTATTGAGTGGGTAGAAGAAGAAGAAGGCCATTTCAAACCTCTTAAAGGAGAACTAAACCCTAAAAATGAATAAGTCTAAAAATTACACATTTTATATACTGAATTTATTGCACCAGCCTAAAATTTCAGCTTGTCAATAGCAGCAATGATCCAGGACTTCAAACGTTTAGACAAATACAAGAAGTCCTCTGCACTCAACCCATTATCAATATATTTAAGACATTGAGATATTTTCTGCATACAGCTACAAAAAAAATGCCATACCCTTTAAACAAAACAGGGATTGTTTGTCCATATATTGCAATATATTTAAGCAATATTTTAAGCATATTTAAACTTGTCACAGGGGGTCACCATCTTGGAAAGTGTCTGTGACACTCACATGCTCAGTGGGCTCTGATTGGCTGTTGAGAAGCTAAGCTTAGGGCTCGTCACTAATTATCCAGCAGAAAATGAGCTTCCCTGGCTGTAATATAAGCTGATGCTACAGGTTTGCTGATTATTCAATTCTGATGCTAATTGCACTGGTTTCTGTGCTGCCATGTAGTAATTATCTGTATTAATTACTAATCAGCCTTATATTGTGACATATCTATTCTATGTGTACTGTATATTGTGAGTGGGTCCCTAAGCTCAGTAAGTGACAGCAGCACAGAGCATGTGCAGTGAATCAGCAGAAAAGAAGATGGGGAGCTACTGGGGCATCTTTGGAGACACAGATCTTTACTGCTAAAGGGCTGTGGTTGCCTTGGGCTGGTACAGAAGCACAAAACATCATGTACAACATTTCTAGCTACTTCTTTAGTTAGGCTTTAGTTCTCCTTTAAGTTGCAATCATTTGCAGCCTCTTTTAGGTACAGTATGTATCTTTGTATGTTTTTCATAAGCATTTTATAACACAGCAACAACACCTTTAACCGCCTTACCTTTAACCAAAAGATTGGCAGAAGACTTGGACTTTCCGATGTGAAACTGGACAGCTCCAGACATCTCAGGAGAAGTCTTCCTCAATGTCAGTCGGTGGATGGTTCCATCTTGTTCTATGGTGATGCCTTTTCCATCACAAAGAACTTTTCCACCGAGGGTCCATTTCGGGGGCTTCACTGACACAATTGAGGTGACACATTCAAATGTAGCAGATTCTGGCTGCGTCACTTGTACATCTGCCAGCTCCTTCACAATATTAATTGATTGTTCTGAAAAATAAATGACCTGATGTAAAATACAAGGACCTATAAAAAGTCTTTAACTTTTATTAGTCAAGGAAAGTTGATCTGTGGGGAGATGATGGAAACATGTAGTACCCACCTCTCTAGTAGTGGTGCTAGATAATAACAGGTTCCTCACAATAAGATAGTTCCTTATTCTGTATATCAGGGAGGCAGAGAGAGGAAGGAGCCCACACAGAAATTGAGCAGGAGACCTTGAGCTCTACATTATACATCAATTGGGAGTCCACATCTGATTTTCATTTAGTTAAGCCTAAGGGACTCAACCCAGTTCTCAGGCGATAACATATAAGAAAATCCTTTATCCAAAGATAACTGTCCCAAGGCTTTTTTTCATAAAAAATTTTGTTTTATTAAATTAGCATTAAAATTCAGTTACAAACAACCCCACCAGGTCCACCTTACGCGTTTCGCACCCTCCGGCGCTTAGTCATAGGTGTATGACTAAGCGCCGGAGGGTGCGAAACGCGTAAGGTGGGCCTGGTGGGGTTGTTTGTAACTGAATTTTAATGCTAATTTAATAAAACAACATTTTTTATGAAAAAAAGCCTTGGGACAGTTACCTTGAGCTCTACCACTACTCTATCACTACCACTGTTGCTGAGAAACCCAGTCCTGCACAGCTGCCTGAGGTCTCAAGTGAAAGTAACCAAGTTACTACTGGGAGGGAACAGGCAGAGTGAAAGTCACACAGGGATGGCTCCACTACCTCTAGAGTTATTGCCGTGAGACTGCTACATAAAGTTAGCTGTTATAGTTTACTTTTATGTATATAGTATTTTATTTCCTAATGGCCCCACCAAATTTTTACCCTTTTTGACGGGGTTCTCAGGTTTGGTCTGACCTCCCGTAAGGTAAGGGGTGGGGTCCCTAAACTTGTTCATTAACAACTTAGGGGAGGGTATTGTATGTAATGTATCAGTGTTTGCAGATGACACAAAACTATCAGCCCAATTAATTCCATCCAGGATGTGGCAAATGAGATTCAATGTTGATAAATGTAAAGTCATGCACCTGGGATGTAACAATATCCACTTATACCCTTAATGGGACTGCACTAGGCAAATCCATAATGGAGACGGAGCTTGGAGTCCTTGTAGATGATAAACTTGTCTGTAGCAAGTAATGCCAGTCAGCAGCATCAAGGGCAAATAAGGTCTTGACCTGTATTAAATGGGGCAGAGAGTCACGGGAGGAGGAATATGCCGTACAGTTTTGGTCTCCAGTTGTAATATCCTGCCTGGAGTTGAACTAGGGACTTGGTGTTTCTGGGCAGTCTGACTTACCATTGCTCTATGTGAACAGACAGCTCAGGCCCTGGTTCACTCACATTGCTATACATGTAACTGCAAGTAGGGCAGGGCTATGTTCAGCTGTTATCTATTTGGCCCATCTGGTCCCATGTGATCAGTGTAAACCATTAGGCTGCCTATAAAGACCCCTGCCATGCACTGAATCATTGCCCAATTTAGGTTCTGTTTACTAGTTTGTGGGTGCGATTATTATTATTGATATCTGTGTTTGACCCTGTGCCTTATTGACTCTGATGTTTCACTGCCTGTCCTGACTCTGGCCTGTGACCTTGACTAAGCTTCTGTTCCTGATTTGGTACCGTATTGTCTGATCCTTGTTATTGACCCAATCTGTCCCTTGACTACGCTTCTTGTCTTCCGTTCCTGTACCACATGCAGTTCCCTTGCCTGCCCAGAACTCTCCCCCTGGTCCTCTCACACTAAGACTTGGTGGCACCCGAGTAGCGGAAGGCTCCTCCAGAAGTGAAAGATGGCTGTTAAAGGCAGAAGACTGGGGTTTGTTCTGGGTTTGGGATGTCAATCGTAACACCAGTGCTCAAACAGGACATTATTGTATTAGAGAGGGTACAGAGAAGGGCAACTAAGCTGGTAAAAGGTATTGAAAATCTTATCTATGAGGAAAGACATGGGTGACATGATAACTAGGGATGCACCGAATCCACTTTTTTGGATTCGGCCGAATCCCCAAATACTTGGTGAAAGATTCGGCCAAATACCGAACCGAATCTTAATTTGCATATGCAAATTAGGGGCAGAAAAGGAAAAAGTGGAAAAAATTCTTCTTTTGTAACGAAAAGTCACGCGATTTCCCTACCCACCCCTAATTTACATATGCAAATTAAGATTTGGATTCGGTTTGGCCAGGCACAAGGATTCGGCCGAATCCGAATCCTGCTCAAGAAGGCCGAATCCTGGCCGAATCCCGAACAGAATCCTGGATTTGGTGCATCCCTAATGATAACTATGTATAAATATATAAGGGGATCATATAATAATCTCTCTAATGATTTATTTAGCAGTAGGTCTTTCCAGCTGACACAAGGTCACCCATTCCGATTAGAAGAAAAGAGGTTCCTCCTAAATATTGGGAAGGGGTTTGTTACAGTGAGAGCTGTGAAGATGTGGAATTGTCTCCCTGAATCAGTGGTACAGGCTGATACATTAGATAGGTATAAGAAGGGGTTGGATGGTGTTTAGCAAGTGAGGGAATACAGGGATATGGGAGATAGCTCATAGTACAAGTTGATCCAGGGACTGGTCCCATTGCCATTTTGGAGTCAGGAAGGAATTTTTCCCCCTCTGAGGCAAATTGGAGAGGCTTCAGATGGGGTTTTTCACCTTCCTCTGGATCAACTGGCAGTTAGACAGGTTATATATAGACTGAAAAGGTTGAACTTGATGTACATGCGTCTTTTTTCAACCTAATTTACTATGCTACTATGTAAGGTATAATCCCACTTTAGAAGATCGCACCAAGAGATCTATGTTTAGTATGTCATCACACTCTTGCTGGGAAAACATTACCTTTGCATCTTTCAAGTCACTCTTACTTAAAAGGGTGATGTAGAGAGTGATATTCTGAGAAAATGTGCAATTGGTTTATTTAGCTTTTTATTCAGCAGCTCTCCAGTTTGTAATCTCAGCAATCTGCAAATTCCCCTAGCAACCATGAATTGATTTGAATAAGAGACTGGAATATGAATAGGAGAGGCCTGAATAGAAAGATGAGTAATAAATAGTAGCAATAACAATACATTTATAGCCTTACAGAGCATTTGTTTTTTAGATGGTCAGTGACCCCCATTTGAAATCACTATTTTTGCCAGTGGGAAAGCGAGATTAGTCACCCACAGAAGCAGAGATTTATCGATGATGTGCCATTGCCCTAAAGATTAACTACCCCTTTCAGAACTAAAGTATTTTTTTTTAGCAATCCTAATGGTTCTCACCTTCAATGAGAAGTTTAGCTGAAGTCTTGTCATCTCCCGCATCGCATGTGTAGGTATCTTCATCCTCAAACTCTGCTTCATTGATGATGAGTTTTCTGTACAGTCCCTGGCTCACAATCTCGTATTTATCACCTGGGGCAATCTGTTTGTTCTTTTTGTACCAAGTCACTTCTGCGTTCGCTCTTGAAACCTGGCACTCAAGGAATGCCCTGTGCTTCTCTATGGCGATCTTATCACGTAGGGGCTTCACAATTTTAACTGGAAGTTCTATAATGAGATTGATACAGTCATAAGGTTTCATGTGAAGAAGGGTCCATGTGTTTTTTTAAATTATGATGGACATAGATGAATATGTAAAACTCAATCAGGACTATTTTTTGCATCAGTTTAGGCAAAACAAATCCACCTAATTTATACCAAATCAGGATTTCTAGTAATCTATAGAGTGTCTATCTTATAAACAATGATGGTGATGATTTGCTTGAAAATATTAGCTTAACCCATCCAAGAATATTTGATTATGTCGTTAGTAACATGAACGTACTACTTAAAATATTTTTTTATGGCAACACTTCAACTCTCAATACATTAAATATAACTCAGAGGTCTACAATGCTTATTTTCAAATGGATGGGATAATCCATTCCTTGGCTCTATGATCCCATCCAAGTTCATTTCATTGCAAGAGAACGATTAAATAAACATAAGCTTCAGTCAAAAGTTACAGATCACTTGTAACATAATTATATACTCAGCTCCAGTGAGTGCCTACAAGATCAAACCAATTTGTCCCTAGACATTGGACACTGAAACATAACTTCCAATATTTACTGAGCATTATGGATGAACAGCATCATTCAGTTTTTGGATATAGTCCTTATATGACAAAGGGTGACATCTCTTCTGGGGAACTGGGGCAAACTGTCCACTTTCTGATCAATATGAAAAATAACAGTTCAATTGTGTCCTACCTTTTATTTTTAGGTTTGCTCTAGATTCAGCTGTTTCAGCCACAAATTTGATTTCAGCTGCATCCTCAGCCTGGACACTCTGGAAAAACAATGAATATGTTCTTCCTGAATGGGAGAAAAGTCAAATTCAGTCATGTGAAGATCCATTCTGGATTGAGGAACATTAGCCTATCATGTGTGGCCACCTATGCCAACCAGGCTCACCTTCTTGACGCATCTTTACATTCTCTCCTGCTTTCAGCTTGATGTCATTTTTATACCACTGGGTTTGCACCTCATCATGAGAAATCTGGCACATAAATGATGCACTCTCCTTTTCTACCACTTCCACATCTACAAGAGTTTTAATGATCTGGATGTCTCGAGCTATGGTTCAAATGGAGTTGAATGGGGGATGAGTAACCATACAGTAGGAATGTGACAACGTAACACAAATAAATACAGTGAACTACCACGTATTATGTAAACTATTTTATCACCACCTACTTCATGTTCTCTTATTTACATCCATCCAGTCCTCTTTTTATTTGACCTTAGGTATTCTCTTGTAAACATTACTCAATATTTTTCAGACAAAAATAGAACACAAACATGAAGGACTTAGTCTATGAGTAAGTGCCCACCCTTGGTTGGAAACAGGTCAGGCTTGAATATGTCCTAATAAAGATTTTTCTACTTTTTATATATCATCTGGGCTCCTTTTTCAACCAACATTCAATCCCGTTTTTGCTTTTTGTTTGATTTCACTTAGTCTTAGTAAGTTACCTTACTCTACATTTATAGTGTCCCATAGTATTTAGTACATACAATTAGCATTCACCCCAATTCTATATCTATTTTTGCACACCCCCAACTCCATCAAATGTCTATGCACCCATGGAAGCAAGCCCCATAGTTTCCGAATTAACTGTAATATGTAGTTAGCATATATTGAAGAACTCTTACCATGAACAGTCAAGTTTGCAGAGGTCTTGTCTTCTCCTGCATCACAAACATATGTTCCTTGGTCTTCACGCTCACACTTGTGAATTGTCACGCTCCTTTTTTTGGCTTGTGAAATAATGGCAACTTTTTTACTGGGTTTTAAAACAGAACCATCCTTGAACAGAGAAGGTGTGAATAAAAGAACATTAAGCAATGGGAAGATGCGAAAAAGTATCAAAGCCTGTAAAGTTGATAGGATTGGTGGATATTTCCTAGCAAGAAACAATTTGTAATGGGGCTTCTTCTGTATCTAAAGCAATCCTTACCCAAAAAGTGTCTCTTGGAACAAACTAGGCAAGGCATGTTGAGTGACTGCTCTACTTTTTACTAACTGATGTGTCAAGTGACAACAGCCTAAATCTACTGACTGATCTGAGCAAGATTATATTTATCTAAATGAAGCTTTGCCATAAGATGACTCTGTGGGAAGAATCTGGCTACAAGTCACATAATTAACAAGAAGGCAACTTTTATTGGCAACCAAAGAAACATAATCCTTTAGAAAGATTTTTAAATAAATTGGACAATCAAAAGAGCTCTGTTCTGTGATTTTAATGATAGTAACCCAATAAGTCACAATGTATTTATTTAACATATTGAATTGGCCAGAGCCAACATTTTAGAAATACCATCCTACAAAAATGCTATTGCCAAAAAACAACCGTGCTATCACAGGGAAAAAACACAATCCAGGAAAAACAATTGGGATGCCTTGATTTAAACGAAAATCTCAGAATTTTATACCTCCTAATTCCTGGTTTCTTAAAACCATCCTAGTGCACAACCAAGAAAATATTTATCATTTAAAGGATAAGTAAACCATTAAAATAAGTGAATGTAAAACTGACGAGGGAGCTATTCTTAGCACTTTTGCAATGTACATTTATTATTTATTTTCTTTTAATTCCAAGATATTAAGGGATACATGTGCTGTTATTTTGAATGAATTTTGTTCCAACAGCGCCACCTGCTGGTCAGTTTCCCACCAGTCTGACCACCAAGTAGTCAAGGAAGTTGTCAGGAGAAAGAAAGAGGCTGCTCTGATGTTCTCCTGCTTAGGAAAGATTTGAGAAAGGTTTCTAATTGGTTTCCTAAGCAGAAGAACATCAGAGCAGCCTCTTTCTTTCTCCTGACAACTTCCTTGACTACTTGGTGGTCAGACTGGTGGGAAACTGACCAGCAGGTGGCGCTGTTGTAACAAAATTCATCCATATTAACAGTACGCGTATCCCTTAATATCTTGGAATTAAAAGAAAATAAATAATGAATGTAAATGGCAAAAGTTCTTAGAATAACACTCTCATCAATTTTACATTCACTTGTTTTAAAGGTTTACTTATCCTTTACCTTTCACCATGTTTTCTATGCTTTCACCAGCAGTTCAGAAGCACTATCAAGAGCAAATACAATTCTTTTGTATACAGGTAGGGGATCCTTTATCTAGAAAGCTCAAAAAAAGCTCAGGAAAGGCCGTCTCCCATAGAATCCATTTTATCCAAAAATATTAAATCTTTAAAAATGATTTCCTTTTTCTGTGTAATAATAAAACAGTAGCTTGTACTTGATCCCAACTAAGATATAATTAATCCTTATTGGAAGCAAAACCAGCCTATTGGGTTTATTTAGTATTTACATGATTTACCAGTAGACTTAAAGCATGAAGATCCAAATTACGGAAAGGTCCATTATCTGGAAAACACCAGGTCCCAAGCCTTCTGGATAACAGGTCCCGTACCTGTACTAATGTCAGTAACTATGTTCCTGAGTTTTGAGAACAAGTGGCCTTTGGAATGTTTGACCTCTTTGACAATCTACCAAAAGGATCAAGAGCTGACCAATTGCCCACATTAATATACTTTAAAACACATGGCACTAAAAAATCTTTCTGTGTAAAGTATATAAAATAATTAAAGATAAGAAAATATACCTTCAACCATTTCACTTCGGCATTAGGTCTGGACACCTCACATTCAAATGTCACCTTCTCCTTCTCTGGTGCTTTGATGTCTTTCAGAGGTAGGGTGAATTTTACTGGTGGTTCTGCAACGATAAATTCCACAAATATTATTTATGGAAGGGCAATGCTAGACACAAAAAATGTCTGCCAAATAATCCTATGTAACATAAAAACAGATTGAACTGGCAAAAAAGTAAAAAAAAAAGTCAGCATAGCTTTTTATTTGTAAAGAATGTCTACATCAGGGTTGCTTCCAATGAAGATGATGCACTTATAGTTAAAGTCAAATCCTTAACTTGCCTATAAAACATTTGTTTGACCAGGAAACGGGGTCTAACATTGCCTTCTGTTCCTTTAGAAGTTGAGTAGTTGTTAAGTGGGGAGGAAGTTCTCATAGCTCTCAGGGCAGCCTAAAAACATAATTATTCTTGCTGCTCTAAACCACTGTAAGGATTTTGACAGCCATATAAAGTGTGTGTACCCCAGTATATAAGAGAAATAGTTATGGGAACCTACCTGGAAAAAAAAGGTGTTTCCACATGTAAAAGAAAAAAGGGAAAGTAAAGGCATGAAAGACCTTTAAGGGAGGGTTTAACGCCCCATAAAATAAGGTGGTGAAGTAATGGTGAATCACTAGGATGTATATAAGAAAGGCAGGCCCCCTCTCAGAGAGATGGGTGGATGTGTATACAGATCCTGGAATAATGAGAACTTGGAGATGGTTGTTTTGGGGAAGCAGACCTTGTGAGAGAGGTTCTGGTGCTGTAGCAGCAAAAAAGCTGAGCCCACTTCAAAAAGATAGTGGGGGTCAATATTGGCAGTTATTCCCAGTACAGGCACCAGATTGTGAAAAACAAGGGTAGAGGAGATCACTGATAAAGAATTCCAGGAGCGCTGCTGAGAACTAAATGCACTAATATCTAATTCCTTCACACGGTCATGTGAAAAATCTATAATTTTGGTTGAAAGTGGAACTATGCAAGTTATATATCTCCCTTGACTATACTAGCAGGAAACAACTGAGTGCAAGGTTTCTCATATAACCCATGTTCTACCATAGAGTAGCCAAAAAGAGTGTTTCGAAACAATGATGTACTTATAGCCATGCACCATAGAATAATCATACAAGATATATAGAATACTGGGAAGATACTACTAAGAGTTTACTTATCATTGACATTTGCCCAAACCATGAGAGTGCTAGTGTTGAGATAAAGAAAACCAACCTTTAACTGTGAGCTTGGCAGAAGATTGTAATCCTTCTGATTTAAATACCACAGGGCCTGAATCGTCCATCTTCAGAGAAGACAAAGTTAGAGAGTGCTTCTTGCCCTTAACAGTAATTTTACATGTATCTGATGGTTTCAATTTGATTCCGTCTTTCATCCAAAATCCTTCCACATCTTCATGGGACAGCTCCAACTCAAATGTGGCACTATCTTTCTCATGGACTTCTACATCCTTTAGCCCTTTGGCCACTTTCACTTGGCGCACTAAGAAGCAACAAAATTACTGGATATTAGACTCTGGGGAAAATGTGTATAAATGTGATAACCATTTACCTGGGATGACAAGCTTGAATATCTAAACTGTGACGTTGAACTAGAAAAGGAACAAGATCTTACTTTCCACATTGAGCTTGGCCTGTGTCTTGTCATCCAGAGTCTCACAGCAGTACAGGCCTCGGTCGGTGTACTCTACATTCTTAAGGATGAGGATCTGCTTGGTTCCTTCAGACTGGATCTCTATGTTCTCAGAGGGCTGCAGGACAATGCTGTTTTTCATCCATTTCACTTCCTTGGTAGCCTTAGAGAGTTCAACTTCAAACCGGGCCATCTGTCTTTCCTCGATAGTGATAGATTCCAGCTTTTTCTTGAAAGTCACTGGTTTTTCTGAATTCAAAAATTGTAAAACACAAAAAATCAAAAAGCTTTGCCACCAATTATAATAAAGAATGGCTGAACTTCTACTGGGGGATTGGAAAAGTTTATGCTTTTTACATAATATTTCTCTTCCCACATGGGAAACCACAACAAGAACAGGTCCTACTGCCGGATCTTCCCTATCCTAAGACCAGCCCTTCTCCCAGTTTATGCAAAAAAGCAAGACTACATCTTATATTATAACATAATTTAATACCTGTTTATTGTATAATAAACCTGGTTGCCCCTCCAACTTGTCCTTTCAAAGCTGTCTTACCTCGGACCTTGAGAGATGCCTTAGTCTGTATCCCTTCTGACTCTGCCATAATCTCTCCTGCATCTTGCAGGACCAGCTGCTTGATCAGTAGACTGTGGTTTGTGCCTTTTTTATTGATGGTGTATTTTTTGTTGCTTTCAATCTTGACCCCATTTCTATGCCAAGTCACCTCTGCATCTTCCAAGGAGATGGTACATTTCAAGGTGGCTTCACCCCCCTCTTCCACTACTGCATTGCTGAGTTCTCCAGTGAATTTCACTACTCTAGGTGCTTTAGGAAAAGAAGCAGAATAAGTAACCAAATAAATCATTCATACTTTTGGATTTAGCCAAGCTGATGTTCATTAAATAAGTAGCACTGGGAAGGAAGTCTTAAAATAGGCATTTAATTTCACTTCCTTTCATTTCGCTTCACTTCAACACAAGTTGATTTTATGACTTTTTTTACTAGTGTATAGCGGCTTATGATTGTTTCTTAAAGACACTATTCCTTTAGGATTACACATATTTATAAGGATATATTGGTATATAGTTTTCTATATATAGTTTAAGCAAACCAATAGGTTGTTATTTAGAATAATGGAGTACGCCTTGGGAAGTAGTGCCACACTGGAGGTCTGTGAAGATGGCCAGATATATGGAATAATGTAAACAGCAGTATAAGGTTCTCCTGATCTAATAAACCAGACATATACATTTATATCAAATTTATACCAAACAGGCACCTTTGGTCGTCAGTTGGGTGATGGTCTTGTCATTTCTTGATTCGCATGAGTACTCTCCTTCATCATCTGCCTTGAGCCCTGAGATGGTCAAAATGCGTTTGGCCCCATCGCTTCTGATCTCAAAATGTTTGCCGGATTTAATCTCCTGTCCGTTTTTGTGCCAAATCACATCTCCTTTGGCCTGGCTTAGCTCGCAGGTCAAAGTGATGTTGCTTCCTATTTCCCCAGTGACAGCTTCTAATTTCTTCTGAAACTTCTGGGGGATTTCTGAGAAGCAGAGAATTTGAAGTAATAGTGGAACGGAAATAGCAACTCCTACCGGCAGATTAAAAATGCACACACGCTATACCCGTGGGTAGTGATGGGCAAATAAATTCGGCAGACACAAATTTGAAGTGAATTTGCAGTGAATTTCCGCGCTTCACCGCCGGTGAATAGTTTTGCTAAACTGAGGCGAAAATGAATGATCGACAAAAGAAATTTTCACGCATCAACATTATTCAGACACCCATTGACTTTAATGCATTTGACAAAATAGTTGCACGTATAAAAATTGTCGCTCGAGCCAAAATAATTTTGACGCCAATTGAGTTCAATGTGTTTCGCAAATTTTTTAGAACAAATTCGCCCATCACTACCTGTGGGCATCAAGATACTGCAAAATGTTTTCCCTTAACGTAGCATGGAATGCAGGAGATACAGATTAGAGACCAGACAGGGGAACTCTCTACCAATTTTATTGAGCCATAAGTCCAATCCTATAAACTGTATTTTAGAATTTACAAGCTAAAGCTCTGAACTTACCTGCAAAGGTGAGTACTGAAAGAGCTAACAACTCTTAGCGGCATATTATTAAAATCAAATTTGAATTAGAGATTTATCATACCTTGACCGTGAGAACAACTCGGACCTAAAACCTGCTGATGTAGAAGTCAATGGCAGAGGTTCTGTGACCCATTTGAAAATGTTAATAGCCTTCCGGACATTCAAGTTTATTTTTCGGAGAAAAAACTCGATTTCTAGTTTTCGGGTTCGTAATATTCGTTCACGTTTTAGATTTTCAGGTTTTTTCTTAAATAGCCTCCCATTCGGGTTGTGAGTATATTCAAATTTATTAAAGTAAAAAGAAATTCACATAAATTAGAAATACGACCTGTGATAAATCTGCCCCTTAGAGGTCAATTTATCAATCCTCGAAATACTTCAAAATTTGAACGTTAAAAAAAAGCTATAAAACCTGTTAAAATCTTTTTCTGCTAGTATATTTATGAAAAACCTTGCTCTGGTTAATTAATGAAACTCTATTGCTACAAAAATAACATTATTCCACTGATTTCAACAAATTAGACTTTTTTTAAAAAAATCCATCTTGAATGTTCAAAATACACTGCCCATTGACTTCTACAGAAGCTCCCAAAATTTAAGTTGTCCGTTTTTTAAATTCTAATTTTCAAGATTTTTTCAGTTTTATAGAAGTTGGAAGTTCACATTCATTGAACTATTATTTGTTAGTGTTTATTTTCTAATAAGTTTACCCCTCAGACTGCCCCATAATAAATGAAACGATCCCATTATTTTAGCGGTACTGAACTCTTAAATGCTTAAATGCTCTTAATGCTTTGAATATATTGACTGACTGGTCAATATGATTGGGATATGTTTGTATCCCGTTCTACTTTTTCATCTCTACCACCTCTCCTCTACTCTTTTCTCCCAAAATGAATCAAGAAATGGATGTACTGGTTAGCGTAGGTTTTTACAAACACTTTAGTCTATCATCCATTAATAAATTATGTAGGTGATTTAAATATTAAAACAGTCAAATAAAAGATACAGTAGAACAATTTAGTCCCAAAACAATATCTTTTTTTATTTAAAAAGATGTTCTATTATTTATCTAAAAATTCTCTTGGTTGATAACCAAGAAACCTGTGCTCCCCCTCCCCCAATTAAGTTTCACTAGCGTTCCTTTGGAATCCCAATCTAATATTTAAAATCCAAGGGGAAAAATTATTAGAGATTAGTTTTTGCTGAACTTAAGAAAATCCAATTCCATTTGCGTTTTTTTCTTAGAAAAAGTATCTTGCATTTAAAAATGTCTCCCCAGTGCATTATTGATGGTACACACTGGAATTCTATTGAATGCATTTAGGGCCTCAGTACCATGGTTGTAGGAGGAGGTTTTGTGCATTTATCAATCACTCCGTTGCATCTTCAGCCTCAACTGATTGATTTTTTCAGAAACGGTATACAATTCTTGATTGATTAAATTTAGAAGATCCTTATCTCCATATTTAACTTTCAACTTCCCGATAGTTCCCCTTTAATAGCAATAAATCTGATATAAAAAGTTCTTCCCCAGAAGAAAGCGTTCAGTTCACTTTTCACCTGTATGCAAGTTGCAGCCTCTTAGTTTGGTAGTTTGGTGTTATTGCCCTGGAATGGAGCACAGTTAAAATGATGTGCATCTTACCTTTAACCTGCACTTTGAATTCTTGTTTGTCATTGTTTGTTGTGCAGGAATAGTTTGCGCTGTCTTTGCTCTCTGCCACCTTTACTACTAGGGTTCTTGTGGCTCCTTCAGCAGATATTTGGTACTTCTTTGTTGCCATCAGCTCCTTTCCATCCTTAAACCATCTAACCTCAGTATTTTCTGGTTGGACAGAGGTCTTCAGTATAATGTCTTCATCCTCTTGGACAAGGATGGGCTCTTGCTTTGATGGCTTCTTCAAGAATTTGGCCTGTGGTTCTGAGGGGAAATGTAAGGTGTTTTACAGTCATAGAAATAAGTTGCTTTGTGTTTTTAGCATTGGTTAAAATTTGCAAAATGAATGAATGAATTACAAATATTAATCATAAAATATTAAGTAATTATTCAATCATTTTTAATTGTGCTGAAGAGTCTAGGAGACAATATGGAAGCCATGACGCATCAAAGCAATGTAAATAAATAAATAAATAAATAAATAAATAAATAAATAAATAAATAAATAAAATAAAATAAAATAACAGGTAGAACAGAACCAGAACAATTTATATTATCTTGGTTAATAACCAAGAATCTTGTCCCTCCACATTCAGGTTTCACTGTAAGTCCTCTTGGGGTCTAAAAAATATTATACAGGTATGGGATCTGTTAACTAGAATGCTCGGGACCTGAGGTTTTCCAGATATAGGATTTTTCCATAATTTGAACCTTCATACCTCAAGTCTACTAGAAAATAATTTAAACATTAAATAAATCCAATAGGCTGGTTTTGCTTCCACATAAGGATCAGATAAATTGAGATCAAGTACAAGGTACTGTTTTATTATTACAGAGAGAAAGGAAAAATAAGAAAGATTAATAGGAAAAATAAGATTATTTGATTATAATGGAATCTATGGGAGATGACCTTCCCTTAATTATATTTAAAGGTAAATAATTCAGCCCAATACAAGCTCTTCTTACCAACAGTATTGATCTTGAAATTGATCTTCTGCCCGGCAGCTTCACAGCTGTATTCTCCAGCATCTTGTTTCTCTACCTTCTCCACCACTAAGCGACGAGATTTGCCCTCAGACTCCACCCTGACCCTCTTGCTGGAGGTGATGAGTTTCCCATCCTTGTACCACTTCACCTCAGTCTTGGCCTGGGACACCTCACAGCTCAGGCTGGTGCTCTCTGTCAGGGTGGCCTGAACCTCCTTCTGTACCTTCTCCTGGTTGATGAACACTGGCTCAGGTTCTGAAAAGTAAGGCAACGACAATGTAAAGTTGGACAATATCATACGATAACATTTTTTTCAATACAGTTTCTATTTCTATCTAAAAATAACATTTAGGGCCCGATTCACTAAGAGTCGAATATCGAGGGTTAATTAACCCTCGATATTCGACTAGGAACTAAAATCCTTCGACTTTGAATATCGAAGTCGAAGGATTTAGCGCAGATAGTTTGATCGAAGGATAATTCCTTCGATCGAACGATTCGAAGGATTTAAATCCAAAGATCGAAGGAATATCCTTCGATCAAAAAAAGTTAGCCAAGCCTATGAGGACCTTCCCCATAGGCTAACATTGACTTCGGTAGCTTTTAGATGGCGAACTAGGGGGTCGAAGTTTTTTTTAAAGAGACAGTACTTCGACTATCGAATGGTCGAATAGTCGAACGATTTTTACTTCGAATCCTTCGATAGTCGTAGTCGAAGATCGAAGTAGCCCATTCGATGGTCGAAGTAGCCCAAAAAAAACTTCGAAATTCGAAGTTTTTTAACTTCGAATCCTTCACTCGAAGTTAGTGAATCGGCCCCTTATTGTTAAGTAAAGTAGAATAGTTTTATGCTGGAACAGGAAAATAGAAAGCAACAGTCGTGACCTGTGTTGATATTCTAGCTATCTTTATAAGTAAGCATTGTCACTGTGGACCTATCTCTCTTTTGGGTTGGCTAAGATTCGGAGGGCCTTAATTAGCCTTCCCTTTTGATATCAGCAATGGGCCTCACCTTTGGTATTGATTTTGAAATTGATTTTCTGTCCAGCAGCCTCGCAGCTGTATTCTCCAGCATCTTGTTTCTCTACTTTCTCCACCACCAGGCGACGAGATTTTCCTTCAGACTCCACCCTGACTCTCTTGCTGGAGGTGATCAGTTTCCCTTCCTTGTACCACTTCACCTCAGTCTTGGCCTGGGACACCTCACAACTTAGGGTGGCACTGTCATTTAGGGTGACCTGAACCTCTTTCTGTACTTTCTCTGTATTGGTGAAGGTCGGCTCAGGCTCTGAAAGAAATATTGAGGTTTCCATGTTTTTGCTTTGATTTATATTATTGCATATATTTCATGATTTATTTTTCCACAAAACGCTAGAAAATTGGAACAGAATAATAATGTACAGTTTTTACCTTCATGTTTGTACCCAGATAGAAGATCAATCAGCATGACTACCTATAGGCCCTGCAGTCACATCATCATAACATGAGGCTACTGCAGCTACAGGAAAATTTGAAAGTGGTGGTATGTAACCAAAAAACCTTCTCTGTTTTTGAAGATGTTATAGACTCCCTTTTCCTACCTTTTTATATACAATCCCTTGGCTGCTCTTCTAAAATTCTACATTATCCTTCCCCTTCTGTTAATTCTGCCCCTTACTCTATGCTCTGTGCCTCCATTCTAATTACCATTATCCATATTTAATATTTATGTTGCACTCTGTTAATTAGTTGGGTTTTCCATTTCATTTAGGCCTTCCATCCATTTTATCACTACTATTCCAGGTTCTTTCTGGATTTCAACCTGCACCATGTTCTTTTGCTTCATAACCTTTCCTATTCCCTCTGCTCCTTGCCACTCAGGACTGAATTTAGAGGAGTGGGAATAAAAGGAGAGTAAAAGATTATATAATTCAGGAATGTCCAACCTGTGTCTGTCCAACTGTTAGTGAACAATAACAGGAATAGTCTTAGTTTTGGGCTTATGTGTGAAGCATGAGACATGTGAATAGCTTCTGTTTTAGCAAGACTTTTACTACATGACCTACAACTCAAAACCACATCTCCCAGCCTTCAGCTGTTGGTGGGATGATGTAATTTGCATTTCAACAACAGCTGAAAGGACATGTATCCCTGAATATCCCTGAATAATAAATGCAGCATTACACAAGTGAATATGTCCTCTTAAGTAAGTTTTCTCTCAAATGGTCCTTCTTGTACTGATGGCCAATGGGCAAATGCTCTACCTAAAATCACTCCCGTTTCCAAATGAATACATTTTATATTATCTTGGTTAACAACCAAGAATCTTCTCCCCCCACATTCAGGTTTCACTGTAAGTCGTCTTGGGGTCACAGTTTAAAAAATATTATACAGGTATGGGAGCTGTTATCTAGAATGCTCAGGACCAGAGGTTTTCCAGGTATAGAATTTTTCCGTAATTTGGACCTTCATACCTCAAGTCTACTAGAAAATCATTTAAACATTAAATAAATCCAATAGGCTGGTTTTGCTTCCATATAAGGATCAGTTGAGATCAAGTACAAGTTACTGTTTTATTATTACAGAGAAAAAGGAAAAATAAGAAAGATTAATAGCAATAGACGATTATTTGATTATAATGGAATCTATGGGAGACGACCTTCCCCTAATTATATTTAAAGTTTAATAATTCAGCCCAATACAAGCTTTCCTTACCAACAGTATTGATCTTAAAATTGATCTTCTGCCCGGCAGCTTCACAGCTGTATTCTCCAGCATCTTGTTTCTCTACCTTCTCCACCACTAAGCGACGAGATTTGCCCTCAGACTCCACCCTGACCCTCTTGCTGGAGGTGATGACTTTCCCATCCTTGTACCACTTCACCTCAGTCTTGGCCTGGGACACCTCACAGCTCAGGCTGGTGCTCTCTGTCAGGGTGGCCTGAACCTCCTTCTGTACCTTCTCCTGGTTGATGAACACTGGCTCAGGTTCTGAAAAGTAAGGCAACGACAATGTAAAGTTGGACAATATCATACGATAAAGTTTTTTTTAATGCAGTTTCTATTTCTGGCTAAAAATAACATTTATTGTTAAGTAAAGTCGAATAGCATTTATACTGGAACAGGGAAATAGAAAGCAACAGTGGTGACCTGCTTTGAGATTCTAGCTATCTTTATAACAAAGCATTCTGTCACTGTGGAACAGGTCTTATCTCTCTTTTGGGGAGGCTAAGATTCCGGGGGCCTTTATTAGCCTTCCCTTTTGCATATCAGCAATGGACCTCACCTTTGGTATTGATTTTGAAATTGATTTTCTGTCCAGCAGCCTCACAGCTGTATTCTCCAGCATCATGTTTCTCTACTTTCTCCAACACCAGGCGACGAGATTTGCCTTCATACTCCACCTTTACTCTCTTGCTGGAGGTGATCAGTTTCCCTTCCTTGTACCACTTCACCTCAGTCTTGGCCTGGAACACCTCACAGCTCAGGGTGGCACTGTCATTTAGGGTAACCTGAACCTCTTTCTGTACTTTCTCTGTATTGGTGAAGGCCGGCTCAGGCTCTGAAAGAAATATTGAGTTTTCCATGTTTTTGCTAGAAAATTGGAACAGAATAATACTGTATAGTTTTTACCTTCATGTTTGTACCCAGATAGAAGATCAATCAGCATGACTACCTATAGGACCTGCAGTCACATCATCATTACATGAGGCTACTGCAGCTACAGGAAAATATACTGGAAAGTGTAACCAAAAATGGCATAACTGTCCTTCTCTGTTTTTGATGTTATAGACTCCTTTTCCCTACCTTTCAATATCCAATCCCTTGGCTGCTCTTATAAAATTTTACATTACCCTTCCCTTTCTGACAATTCTGCCCCTTACTTTATGCTCTGTACTTCCATTCTAATTACCATTATCCATATTTAATATTTATGTTGCACTCTATTAATCAGTTTGGATTTTCATTTCATTTAGGCCTTCCATCCATTTTATCACTACCATTCCATGTTCTTTCTGGATTTCAACCTGCACCATGTTCTTTTGCTTCATAACCTTTCCTATTCCCTCTGCTCCTTGCCACTCAGGTCTGAATTTAGAGGAATGGGAATAAAAGGAGAGTGTGGCACCATATAAGTAAAAGATTATATCATTCAGGAATGTCCAACCTGTGTCTGTCCAACTGTTAGTGAACAATAACAGGAATAGTCTTAGTTTTGGGCTTATGTGTGAAGCATGAGACATGTGAATAGCTTCTGTTTTAGCAAGACTTTTACTGCATGACCTACAACTCAAAACCACATCTCCCAGCCTTCAGCTGTTGGTGGGATGATGTCATTTGCATTTCAACAACAGCTGAAAGGACATGTATCCCTGAATATCCCTGAATAATAAATGCAGCATTACACAAGTGAATATGTCCTCTTAAGTAAGTTTTCTCTCAAATGGTCCTTCTTGTACTGATGGCCAATGGGCAAATACTCTACCTAAAATCAGTCCCGATTCCAAATGAATACATTTTTTTCCCTTCCCTTCTGCATACTTCATCCCAAAGAATTTGTTAAAACAAATTTACGTTTTTTTCTCTTTGTCATCTCTTTTTCCTCCCTTATCTTCTACCCTGAATCCATCTCATTTCTTCTTCATGGCATATCCTACACTTGCTAAAGTTCTACTCCCTTCTGCTCCTTTGCTTTGTTACTACAACACACACATTCCCTTTCTTGGTGGGAATCATAAAAACCTCTGAGTAACACCTGTACTAAAATTTAGATAGGAAAGTTTATTGAAATAAATCCAACTGCTTGAATTGTCTATTTATCTCTATTTTGAAAAAAACACATTAAAATTGTCAAAGACAGCTCCCATTGACTTCTACGTGAACCCGGCAGTTTTTAGAGGGGGAAGTTTTACATTCGAGCTGCACAATTTTTTTGTGCTTATTGTACATAAAAATGTTTCTAAGCATAATTCAAATCAAGTTTTTGCACATAACATTTTGATTCGAAATTGAACATTGATAAATCCACCTCCCCTTGGTTTTTAAACTGAATCCTTTATAAGCAACATTATTAATTAACATAGATGTTATCATTTCATAGAATTCAATTTTTTTTTAAATATGAAGCTCCATCACCAAATTAAATTAGGCTCCAGACAGAAGAGGTGTCAAATTCAAATCCTGTGATATGTACTAATGCAAAAAACCAAAACAATTAACAAAAATGGTTCAGATTAGATTTTTTCTTGGAACTCCAGTAACACAGAAATGACCCTCACCTTTAGTATTTATCTTGAAATTGATCTTCTGCCCGGCAGCCTCACAGCTGTATTCTCCAGCATCTTGTTTCTCCACTTTCTCCACCACCAGGAGACGAGATTTGCCCTGAGACTCCACCCTGACTCTCTTGCTGGAGGTGATGAGTTTACCATCTTTGTACCACTTCACCTCAGTCTTAGTTTGGGACACCTCACAGCTCAGAGTGGTGCTCTCATTTAGGGTTGCCTGAACCTCCCTTTGAACCTTCTCTGTGTTGATAAAAGCTGGCTCAGGCTCTAACAGAAAAAATCGGGGGTATCATTGGAATTGTAAAGTGCAAAAATAAAAGATACAATGGGGCTCATTTATCAACACTGGGCAAATTTGCCCTTGAGCAGTAATCCATAGCAACCAATCAATAACTGGTTGTTTTTTAGCTAGTTTCAGGTAGAACAATGAATGCATTAGTTGCCACAAGTTGCTGGCCAGCGTTGATAAATGACCTCCAATAAAATAAATGTAGAAGTTTATCATTATAAAAAGTAAAGGAACTCACCTTTGACGGTTATCTTGAAGCTGATCTTCTCCCCAGCAGCCTCACAGCTGTATTCTCCAGCATCTTTCTTCTCCATTTGCTCCACCACCAGCCGACGAGACATTCCCTCAGACACCACCTTAAATTTCTTGCTGGTGATGATTTGTTTCCCATCCTTGTACCATTTCACCTCGGTCTTAGCCTGGGACACGTCACAGCTCAGGGTGGTGCTTTGTGTTAGGGTGGCCTGAAATTCCTTCTGTACTTTATCCTGGTTGGAGAACACTGGCTCTGGATCTAATAAAAGAGAGATTTGGTAGTATCTAACTGACTTATTGTACCTCAAACTAACAATTTTCGCTTGGTACCAACAGTTGCTCCAGCTAACAATCTTTGGGGGGTTATTGATCAAAATCGGAAATGATCTCTCATTTAGGGTTTGCCTGAACCTCCCTTTGTACCTTCTCTATGTTGATAAACGCTGGCTCATGTATCGTTGGAATTGTAAAATGCAAAAAAAAACAACACAATGGGGCTCATTTATCAACACTGGGCAAATTTGCCCATTGGCAATAATCCATAGCAACCAATGAGTAACTGGCTTTTTTTAAGCAAGTATCAGGTAGAACAATGAATGCATTAGTTGCCATGAGTTACTGGCCAGTGTTGATAAATGACCTTCAATGTACCATGGTTTCTTTTCACACAACTGAGCAGTTACCCCAGAATTGTAACAAAACATAAAAGTCATCAAATACATAAAAATATATGCGTACAATACATTATTTAAATTCCTTGTCTGATTGTACCATAAATTAAATCAAACAGTGAAGGGTCCTGCTCGATGACCAGTAAGGCAATGAAGTCAAAGAATTACGCTAGAAAAGTAGAAGTGACTGATAATCCTTCGAGTACTATCAGTTTACAACTGGCGCGTTCATCCTAAATGTCACGTCTTTACAGCTGCACATGTGTGACCTATACTATGGCTAACACAAAACTCTTCCACTCTCCACTCATGGAAAAACAGGAAGAAATGAAGGCTAATGCCAACAAGACAGTAATATATACCATGCACTGCTAATGCCTTCATATTTCCTCTGGGGAGGGTGCCACACTAAACACTTTAGTTTCCGGAACAAATAACTGACCCTTTCCATATAGAAGCAGATTATGGAAGGCAACTGTCACATTAAAGTGCCACTGTACATTGTATGTTAGGCAATGCACTATTCACATAGGGACCTAAGAGGCAGGCTGGGGGGGGGAGGGGCAAAAGGATAAATAACAAAAATAAAAGTCAGTTATAGTCATAGACAGATGGAAAGGTTAGATGAGTAGGCAGAGGGATGACTGCACCTCTGTATTAATATCTAATTTTTATGTTCTCCAAAAGGATGACAAAAAATAAGTGGGGCATGGACAGGATAGGCTAAAACTATCGATGTATATGCTTGGCAAATTCTAGGAGCTTTTTGTGGTGTTTATACAAATGGTCTGTAGATGTCACTGTGCCCAGACTTATACTATGCATACTTCATACAGCTTAAAAGTGAAAGTGAAAGTGTTGTGTAATGGCTGCATGACTCTGCTAATAAAGCACTTTTATACTCTACTCATCCTCAGCTACCCAAAACATAACACTCTTCCTGGCTGACTCGGAAAAGAATATGATCAACTAAACTGTACTTGTTTATGGAGTTGACCTGGACGTTAAATTTCACTCTGGGTTGTGCTCCTTCCCATACAAAGTATAACAGAAATGAGTCCGTTAGCTCCACCTATTTCATCAGCAAAAAAAGATGTTCATTTGTCAGCCATGGCCTTCCTGAACTTAGATGTTCTAAATACTAGTATTATTTTTCTTTCCTCTATTGTGGGCTACTTGTTTGCTTGGGCTGTAGGACCAACAATGCTCGTGTTCTGGACTGAACCATGTCAGTGGGAGTAAGCTGAACCATTGTGTGGAATAGTCTCCAAATAAGAAATAAATGTAGATGTTTACCATTATAAAAAGTAAAGGAACTCACCTTTGACGGTGATCTTGAAGCTGATCTTCTGCCCAGCAGCCTCACAGCTGTATTCTCCAGCATCTTTCTTCTCAATTTGCTCCACCACCAGCCGACGAGACATTCCCTCAGACACCACTTTAATTTTCTTGCTGGTGATGATTTGTTTCCCATCCTTGTACCATTTCACCTCAGTCTTAGCCTGGGACACGTCACAGCTCAGGGTGGCGCTCTCTGTTAGGGTGGCCTGAAATTCCTTCTGTACTTTATCCTGGTTGGAGAACACTGGTTCTGGCTCTAATAAAATAGAGATCGATTTGCTGATTACTAAATCTAAATGTAACTTTAATATGTAGAGACAAACACAGAAAAATACAAGACACTGGAGGAATATTTGGTTAAGGCAGTATCTATCTGACCCATTGTACCTCAACCTAATAATTTTCACATGGTATAAACAATTGCTCCAGTTATTTATCAAAATCTGAAATTATCTGAGTATTTTCTGAAAACTACTGAGACCAAATCCGCACAGGTTTCTCCCCCTTATTTATTAATACATTTTTCTGAAAACTTTTTGTGTTGGAAAAAACTGTTTTGCCTGAAATCCACGAAATCTTCGGATTATTATTATTAACCCAGTGCAGATCAGGATATCTTCAGGACTTCTCCCCTTGACTTATTTACAATATCGGCAGGTCTGAGATGCTGGCTTTTTGGATTCTGACTTTTTCCATCCTCGAGGTATAATAAATCCCGAAAAATTTGAGTTTTTTTCCCCCACCTTAAAAAGGTTGTTCACCTTTCAGTTAACTGTATGTATGATGTAGAGAGGGATATTCTGAGACAATTTGTGATTGGTTTTCATTTTTTATTATTTGTGGTTTTTGAGTTATTTAGCATTTTATTCAGCAGCTCTCCAGTTTGCAGTTTGAGCAATATGGTTGCTAGGGTCCAAATTGAATTTGAATAAGAGACTGGAATAAAGATTATAAATAAAAAAAATAGCAATAACAATACATTTGTAGCTTTGCAGAGCATTTGTTTTTAGATGGGGTCAGTGACCCCCATTTGAAAGCTTGAAAGAATCAGAAGAAAAAGGCAAATAATTAAAAAATTATAAGAAATAGAAAATGAAGGGCAATTGAATAGATGCTTAGAATTAGCCAGTCTATAACATACTAAAAGTTAACTTAAAGGTGAACCACTGCTTTAAAATTTGGATTTTATATTGAAAAAAACTCACATTTTTCTAGTTTTTGGCATTCGGACTTTAATAAATAAACCCCTTGGAATACGTTTTTCGCAGCAGATGGGTGGCTGCTGCTGATTCCATATAAAACATAGTTTAACATCTCAAAAAAGAGGAAAAAAATAATATCTTTCTAAAATAGGCTGAAATGTCCATGCTCATCTTATGTAACGCCTGCTTCATCTGTAGCGAGTATGTGTGCTGCTTATTGAAAAAAAGTGAGAAAAGACAAATACTGTATATGAGTTTTCATTTGCAACTATAACAAATAAATTAGTTATAATCCAGGTCACCTTTGACATTGATCTTGAAATTGATCTTCTGCCCGGCAGCCTCACAGCTGTATTCTCCAGCATCTTTCTTCTCCAACTGCTCCACCACCAGCCGACGGGACTTGCCCTCAGACACCACTTTAATTTTCTTGCTGGCAGTGATTTGTTTCCCGTCCTTGAACCATTTCACCTCGGTCTTGGACTGGGACACCTCACAGCTCAGGGTGGCGGTTTCTGTTAGGGTGGCCTGAACTTCTTTCTGTACTTTATCCTGATTGGCAAACACTGGTTCTGGCTCTAATAAAATAGAGATCGATTTTCTAATTACTAAATCTAAATTTCATATGAAGAGGCTCACACAGAAAAAATTAAAAGAAAGGAAGCCAAGACAAATGTATGAGGTATAATTTGCAACTATAACAAATAAATTGTCTATAATTCAGGTCACCTTTGACATTGATCTTGAAATTGATCTTCTGCCCGGCAGCCTCACAGCTGTATTCTCCAGCATCTTTCTTCTCCAACTGCTCCACCACCAGCCGACGGGACTTGCCCTCAGACACCACTTTAATTTTCTTGCTGGTGATGATTTGTTTCCCGTCCTTGAACCATTTCACCTCGGTCTTGGACTGGGACACCTCACAGCTCAGGGTGGCAGTTTCTGTTAGGGTGGCCTGAACTTCTTTCTGTACTTTATCCTGATTGGCGAACACTGGTTCTGGCTCTAATAAAATAGAGATCGATTTTCTAATTACTAAATCTAAATTTCATATGAAGAGGCACACACAGAAAAAATATAAGACACTGGAGGAATATTTGGTGAAGACAATATCTATCTGACCTATTGTACCTCAAACTAATAATTTTCACTTGGTACAAACAGTTGCTCCAGTTGACAGTCATAGTGGGACATTCACTAAGATTTGTAGTTGCGCTTCGCCAGGCGTATTTTTGCCAGCACTCCGCAAATTCACTAAAATCCGAAGTTGCACTCAGGGGTAGCGTAGGGTTGCGAAGTTGCGCTAGCATTAATTCGCCAAGCGAAGCGAAGTTAATTTGCATATGGCGCCAAATTCAATTTCCAATGGAAGTATTCGTAGCAGCACTACACAAGCCTGGGAAACCTTCAAAACAGCAAATAAATTTTGCCCTACACATGTGCCCACTGTATAGTTAAGTTGCCATGAGTTAGGAAATGTAGGGGGGAAGGAGGGGAGCCCCAAAAAATGCTTCGATTGTTTTCAGCCTATCACCCATAATAATGAAAAAACGCCAGCATTTTTTGGGACTTAGCAAAAATTTGAACTTTTTTAGAAGCAATCCCTATCTACTCTATTGCGCTTCGCCTGGTCTGAGGTGGCGAAGGAAGTCTAGCGTAAAAGGTAGCGTTCAGTACAATGCGCGCGTTAGTTAATTTGCGTAGTTACGTCCGTTGCGCAAATTCGCCAGGCGTAAGAGTGCGAAGTAACACTAGCGAAGTTACGCCAGCGTCCGTTAGTGAATCGGCGAAGTAACGAAAATGCCCAACGCTGGCGAATTCACGCTAGCGTTAGGCGCTTCGCCGCTTAGTGAGTTTGCCCCTTGGAGTCAATGAGATTCAATAAAGTGCGAAGTGGCCGATGACAGCGACAATTCGCCAGAAATCCCATCCGCAGGGACATCACCAATTCACTAACAGGCGTAGATGACAAGTCTCTAGCGAACAAGACCGTTGCTAGCCTTTGTACGCACTGTATCGGCAAATGACTATTTGCTCTGGTCAACCGTCGTTACTCCGCAAATTCACTAAGATGCAAATTTTACTGAACGTTACCTCTTTCGCCAGAGTTTACTTCACCACCTCAGACCAGGTGAATTGATAAAACGAAGCTACAGCCTTGTCAATCATATGTCAGTGACATCATATCCTGTATGCTGGAAATTCATTACAGTAATAAAAAACACTGGCGACTTTTACTTTTTTAAAGCAGGATCACCTTCAAAAGTCCAAACTATTAAATTACCATTTTTGTTCCTGCACATTTGAGGGTCATGGCGCGTTTGTTTTGGGTGGGCTCATGTGTAGGGCATTAGAGGGTCTGTTCTGTCATTGACTTTCATGTACCCGCCCTATTCAAATTGACCTATGCGTAAGAGTTCTAACGAAGTTCTGCTAGGCAGAAATGAACGCTAGCGAAACTTTGCAATGAAATTCTCGAACTACCAAAGTAGCCTTTGTGAAAATTCGCCAGTGTTAGGCTGCTGTGACGCAACTTCGCTTTTTAGTGAATTAGCGTACTGGTAACAAATCTGCGCCTGGCGAAGTGGCAAGAAGTGTGGCGAAATGGTCACTGGTGAAAATTCACTCTTTAGTGAATTTGCCCCAATGAGTACATTTTTGCAGCAGATGGGTGGCTCCTGATTATGCCATATAAAACATGAATTGACATCTCAAAAAGGGGAAAAAATTATATATTTCTAAAATGTTCCATGTTCATCTGATGCAAAGTCTGCTTTATCTGCAGCTAGTACGTCTGTATTAAAAGAAAGGAAGGCAAGACCAATGTATGAGGTATAATTTGCAACTATAACAAATAAATTGTCTATAATTCAGGTCACCTTTGACATTGATCTTGAAATTGATCTTCTGCCCGGCAGCCTCACAGCTGTATTCTCCAGCATCTTTCTTCTCCAACTGCTCCACCACCAGCCGACGGGACTTGCCCTCAGACACCACTTTAATTTTCTTGCTGGTGATGATTTGTTTCCCATCCTTGTACCATTTCACCTCGGTCTTGGACTGGGACACCTCACAGCTCAGGGTGGCGGTTTCTGTTAGGGTGGCCTGAACTTCTTTCTGTACTTTATCCTGGTTGGCGAACACAGGTTCTGGCTCTAATAAAATAGAGATCGATTTTCTAATTACTAAATCTAAACTTCATATGAAGAGGCACACGCAGAAAAAATATAAGACACTGGAGGAATATTTGGTGAAGGCAGAATCTATCTGACCTATTGTACCTCAAACTAACAATTTTCACTTGGAACAAACAGTTGCTCCAGCTGACAGTCAGTGAGTACATTTTTTTGCAGCAGATGGGTGGCTGCTGATGATGCCATATAAATCTTTAATTTAACATCTCAAAAAGAGGAAAATAGTCTATATTTCTAAAATAGACTGAAATGTCTATGTTCATCTGATGCAAAGTCTGCTTTATCTGCAGCTGGTACGTCTGTATTGAAAGAAAAGACAGGCAAGACCAATGTATGAGTTATAATTTGCAACTATAACAAATAAATTGTCTATAATCCAGGTCACCTTTGACATTGATCTTGAAATTGATCTTCTGCCCGGCAGCCTCACAGCTGTACTCTCCAGCATCTTTTTTCTCCAACTGCTCCACCACCAGCCGACGGGACTTGCCCTCAGACACCACTTTAATTTTCTTGCTGGCGGTGATTTGTTTCCCGTCCTTGAACCATTTCACCTCGGTCTTGGACTGGGACACCTCACAGCTCAGGGTGGCAGTTTCTGTTAGGGTGGCCTGAACTTCTTTCTGCAACTTCTCCAGGTTGGCGAACACTGGTTCTGGCTCTAATTGAATAGAGTTGAATTGAATTCAGAAGTTATAAAACAAATTATGATGACCCAATATAAAACATAATCATTTACTATCTCTAAAACTGTAAGCAAACATTATGCATTATATTTGTAAAACTGAATATGAATGTTCATCAAATGGATCAACAAAGCTTGCTCCATCTGTAGCTAGACTCTCTGCATCATTTTAATAAAAAGAAAGGCAATACAACCCTATGATTAATAATTTGCAACCATAACAAATCCATGAATTCCCACTCACCTTTCACATTGATCTTAAAACTTATCTTCTGTCCTACAGCCTCACAGCTGTATTCTCCAGCATCTTGTTTCTCTACTTTCTCCACCACCAAGAGACGAGATTTGCCCTCAGACTCCACCATGACTCTCTTGCTGGAGGTGATGAGTTTCCCATCCTTGTACCACTTCACCTCAGTCTTGGCCTGGGACACCTCACAGCTCAGGCTGGTGCTCTCTGTCAGGGTGGCCTGAACCTCCTTCTGTACCTTCTCCTGGTTGATGAATGCTGGTTCAGGTTCTGAAATGTTTGTCAAAAACAAAATGACTATAAGTCTAACTCAATTTACAGTAAATTGTTTAAATACTAATGGACAATTCTTTAGACTAAAAATAAAAGATGTTTATATCCACCTGAGGTGGTCTTAAAGGACCCTTTATGGCATCATGACTGGTTTCTGCCTAGGACACAAGCTTCTTACAGTAAGATCTCATTTTGTGGGTTACAAGGACTGAAGCAAATTCTGAAACTATGACTGGAACCATTGTAACAAAAGGTATACAAATATTGTTACAGGTCTAATAAAACCCAAAATGCTAGGTAGAGTTTATTAGACTGAAGTTTAAGAACATAGGAAAGAAAATTAAATGTCTGATTGGTTGTGATGGGTTATGAGTTCTGAAGCAACTTTTTGAACCATTACACCTATTCTACAAAGGTTACAAATGTAACTCAGCAGCTAACCTGCACAATCTGTAGCTATGGGGTTTAGCTTGCCTACAAAGACTACCCTTTCACCAACTTTTTTTTACCTTTTACTGCAATTTTAAAATTGATCTTCTGCCCGGCAGCCTCACAACTGTATTCTCCAGCATCTTGTTTTTCCGCTTTCTCCACCACCAGACGACGAGATTTGCCCTCAGCCACCACCCTGACCCTCTTGCTGGAGGTGATGAGTTTCCCCTCCTTGTACCACTTCACTTCAGTGTTGGCCTGGGACACGTCACAGCTCAGGGTGGCGCTCTCATTTAGTGTGGCCTGAACCTCCTTCTGTACCTTCTCCTGGTTGATGAATGCTGGCTCAGGTTCTGAAATGTTTGTCGAAAACAAAATGACTATAAGTCTAACTCAATTTACAGTACATTGTTTAAATACTAATGGACAATTCTTTAGACTAAAAATGAAAGATATTTATATCCACCTGAGGTGGTCTTAAAGGACCCTTTTTGGCATCATGACTGGTTTCTGCCAAGGACACAAGCTTCTTACAGTAAGATCTCATTTTGTGGGTTACAAGGACTGAAACAAATTCTGGAACTATGACTGGAACCATTGTAACAAAAGGTATACAAATATTGTTACAGGTCTAATAAACCACAAAATGCTAAGTAGAGTTTATTAGACTGAAGTTTAAGAAAATCAAACATATGATTGGTTGTGATGGGTTATGAGTTCTGAAGCAACTTTTTGAACCATTACACCTATTCTACAAAGGTTACAAATGTAACTCGGCAGCTAACCTGCACAATCTGTAGCTATGGGTTTAGCTTGCCTACACAGACTACTCTTTCACCCACCTTACATTGTGGAAACATAACTCCCCAGGTAGTCCTCTTTACCATCTCTAATGATGATATGATATTTTTACCTTTTACTGCAACTTTAAAATTGATCTTCTGCCCGGCAGCCTCACAACTGTATTCTCCAGCATCTTGTTTCTCCACTTTCTCCATCACCAGATGACGAGATTTGCCCTCAGCCACCACCCTGACTCTCTTGCTGGAGGTTATGACTTTCCCATCCTTGTACCACTTCACCTCAGTCTTGGCCTGGGACACCTCACAGCTCAGGGTGGTGCTCTCATTTAGGGTGGCCTGAACCTCCTTCCGTATCTTGTCTGTGTTGGTGAATGCTGGCTCAGGCTCTGTAAAGAAAATTCAGTTTTCTCATTCATATTTTAAGAATACTATTATATTTGATTGCTGAAATGTATTTCAACGATTCACCTATGAATTTAGTTATAACCTTTTAAATGGCTTCTTAGAATCTTCTAAAAATGTCAAAAAGAGTGTAATTTAAAGGGATGATAGCATTAACATTAGGAAAAAAACTTGATTTTGCCTAAAAACATGCTGGTTTAGTAAATAAGAGTGCAGTGGGACAAATTTAACATGGAAACATTATAATAAGTTTTCTGCTTGCACCTGAACCTACTTTCTTCCACTCACCAGAAGAGAGACAATTGTTCAAACTATAACAATGATTCAACTGACCTTTAACATTAATCTTAAAATTGATCTTCTGCCCGGCAGCCTCACAGCTGTATTCTCCAGCATCTTGTTTCTCAACTTTCTCCACCACCAGTCGACGAACTTTGCCCTCAGACTCTAACCTCATTTTCTTGCTTGAAGTGATCTGTTTGCCTTCCTTGTACCACTTCACCTCAGTCTTAGCCTGGGACACCTCACAGCTCAGCGTGGTGCTCTCATTCAAGGTGGCCTGAACCTCCTTCTGTACCTTCTCTATGTTGATAAATGCTGGCTCAGGTTCTGAAAATGCAATGGAGTCAAAGAAATGATATAACCCAACAGTGGCACAAATATTTCTTTCACTTACACAACTAAGCCCCTAAACCATTTTTCTGTCATATAACCAAACCACTGAATGATACAATTGAGCTCATACATGAAGTAACCACTTGTCCTGGCTGAGCTCTAATGCAGTGATCCCAACAAGTTCCATGTGAGTAACATGTGGCTCTCCAACTCCTTGGATGTTACTTTCAGTGTCCTCAAACCAGGGGCTTATTTTTAAATTCCAGGCTTGGAAGAAAGTTTTAATTGCATAAAAACTAAGTATAGTGCCAAACAGAGCCTCCTATAGGCTGCAAGTCCACATAGGGGCTATCAAATAACCAATCACATCCCTTATTTGACACCTCAAGGGACTTTTTCATGCTTGAGTTACTCCCCAATTCTTTTTATATTTGAATGTGGCTCACAGGTAAAAAGGTTGGGGACCCCTGCTATAATATATCTATAGTAGTGTCCCACACTCACTTGTGCACACTGAGCAGCTTACAAGTTAATCAGCCCTAAGCACTACATCATGGTAGCCACCTTTGGTGGTTTATGTGTAGCTTTTATAGGGAGAACTACTTTAACTAGAGTATTCCTTAAAAGAACAAGACCATGATTGTGGAAATGCCTGTCTACTGTGTTATGGGACCAGTCAGTACCTCCATAGTCCTATTAATATATCAAAACATAAATCTATTAATCTTATCATTAACGTATCCTTTGTACTATGGCACTCATTGTTTGCACCTCATATGTTCTCATCTTATATCGCCCACCTGTAATCAGTGAGAGTTAATTTCAAAAGCTGTAGGTCTAGTGCAGGGGTCCCCAACCTTTTTTACCTGTGAGCCACATTCAAATGTAAAAAGAGTTGGGGAGCAACACAAGCATAAAAAAGTCCCTTGGGGTGCAAAATAAGGGCTGTGATTGGCTATTTGGTAGCCCCTATGTGGACTGGTAGCCTACAGGAGTCTCTACTTGGCACTATACTCAGTTTTTATGCAATTAAAACTTGCTTCCAAGCCTGGAATTCAAAAATAAGCACCTGCTTTAAGGACCCTGAGAGCAACATCCAATGGGTTGGAGAGCAACATGTTGCTCGCAAGCTACTGGTTGGGGACCACTGGTCTAGTGTAATTCCTAGTTTCATATCTTGATATTCATAAACATTATTTACCAATAACTTTGATTCTGAAGTTAATTTTCTCTCCAACAGCCTCACAGCTGTACTCTCCAGCATCTTTCTTCTCTAACTGCTCCACCACTAGGCGGCGGGATTTGCCCTCGGACTCCACTCTCACTCTCTTGCTGGAGGTGATGAGTTTCCCATCCTTATACCACTTCACCTCAGTTTTGGACTGGGTCACCTCGCATTTGAGGGTAGCGCTCTCTGTCAGTGTGGCCTGAACCTCCTTCTGCACTTTCTCTTGGTTAGTAAACACTGGCTCAGGTTCTTAAAATAAACATATGTAGATATGAATATTAGCATAGGAAGTCAAATAATGATAAGGAGTATAATTGGCAAGAAAATGGCAAGAAAATGTGAGCAGACTTGGCATTTCTTAAGCGGTTCTTTAGCTGAACACTGATTTGTGTGTTGAGTCAGACAAGAGTGCTGATTTCAGGTTCAATAAAATAATGAAAGAAACATATGTACATGTCACTAGCCCACAACACCACAACAGTCGCCACCCTCTACCTCAGGGGTCCCCAACCTTTTTTTACCCATGAGCCACACTTAAGTATAAAATAATGTTGGAGAGCAACACAAGCATGCAAAAAGATCCCAGGGCTTCCAAATAAGGGCTGTGATTGGATATTGGTAGCCCATATGTGGAATTTCAGCCAACAGGAGGCTCTGTTTGGCAATATACATGTTTTTATTGCAACTAAAGCTTGCCTTTTAGCCAGGAATTCAAAAATAAGCACTTGCTGGGAGGCCAGTGGGAGCAACATCAAAGGGGTTGAAGAGCAACATGTTACTCATGAGCTACTGGTTGGGGATCACTGCTCTACCTTGTTCCTTTATCATTGCCTTGCCTGCTCACTTATCATCCAGCACCTCCCATTGTTTCTCGGTTTACCCAACTCAATCTCAGAACTTCATTATTATCTTTAAGCTCTTCGATCATGGCAAGACTCACCTGTAACTTTTAAAGTAAACACAACTGAGTCAACTCCAATTTTGCAAGAGTACGTCCCCTCATCTTCCTTCTTGACAGCATTGACAAGCAGTTTGTGCTGTTTCCCTTTAACTTCCAGCGAGAACTTTTTGGAGTGTCGGATCTCTTTGTTGTCTTTGTACCACAGAACCTTCACATTCTCCTCTGAAGTCTCTGAGATAAGTTCTGCCTGCTCTCCAGCGACCACCTTTACATCATTGATCTTCTTGGTGTTGGTGAACTGTGGAAGAGCTGCAGAAGACCAGGGTTAAAGGCAAGCATGAATACATAACTATATTGACTTGGGAAGAACTAAAGTTTGACACTCTTCTGGATTCCATCATACTCTAATTCAGAAATTGGAATGCATAGTCTCATCAAGCCAATCAATTCTGATAGAAATGTATCAGCACATATTTTATAATTTCATCTGTTATATTACCCTTGAAGACCAACAGTGCACATGGCCCTAACTAGCTTAACTGCCATTGAACTCTGTTGAATACCATTTTGGTATGGCATTTCTGTCACTTATCCGTCCATCATTTACTGTCCTTATGCCCTGCAAGATCAGCAGTTTGATGACATTCACATGATATAGGCTGTATGAACATTCTTTGCTATTCACACTAACATTACTCTATTCAAAGAGCATGTAGAGGGCACTACATTTGTTAATGTGCTCTATTAACATTAAGGCGAGAACAAATGGATTCCTCAAAGCAGCAAATCATAGCTGCCATTAAATCACCCTAATGGCATCTGTATGTGATGTTGTTGACATACATTGGAATGACAGATGTTCTTTTCCAAGAGGGAATTTAAAGACTGAAATGATGACTAGTGATAGGTAGTTGGATGGACACAAGTTGTTAGTACAGAGGGTACTCATGAAACATTCCTTCCACTCAATATTTATAGTGACGCACAAAAGCTGGATCTTCCATTATGCTTAGCCTGCCAATTTTCCCTATAATAAAATAAATATATATGAAAAAATATGGGTATAAATAATGCTCAGTGTACAGAATAACATGTCAGTGGAGCTAATTTATCATAGGTGTTAGTGGGAGCAACTGCAGTTGCCATTACCAACCATTCAGCAATTCTTTTTGAACAATCCACTAGAAATGAGAACATTAAAGTAAATAAAAGTAAAGTAAATGATAGCAAAGACCTGATTTATTTCTATTGGTAAGTGCACTTCTGTACTGTAGCATATTTAAAGAGGAGAAGTAGTATAGTTTAGGAATTCTATATGATTATTCTAGAAATGGAATATATAGGAATTCCCATTAGCGATGGGCGAATTTATTCGCCAGGCGTGAATTAGCGACGAATTTGCACGATTCGCAGCCGGCGAATAAATTCGACCACGAAAATTTGCTGGTAAAAATTTGCCGGCGTAAAAAAAAAGTTGCCGCGTCCAAAAAAGCAGACGCCGGAGTCAAAAACGAGATGCCGCCGATGTTTTGCGAATTTTTGGCCGTTTTGCAAATTTTGCGGGAAATTCGCAAATTTTTCGGCGAAGCAGCGCAAATTCGCCCATCACTAATTCCCATTAAGGTGCCTATTTGTGTTTTATACAATAAAAAAGAAATCCTGTTATGTTAGCTCTGATGAGATAAAGAGACAAAAGGGGGTCATCCATGAACCCTGGGGGCATAAGCATGAGAGCACTTAGGGCAGAGACACACGTGGAGATTTGGGGAGATTCAGTTGCCCAGCGACTAATCGCCTCTTCTTCGGGTGACTAATCTCCCTGAACTGCCTTTCCACTGGCTAGAATCTAAATCGCCGGTGGGATGGCACTCGGGGCGCTTCGTTTTCCAAAGTCGTCCGAATGAAGCACTCCGAATGCCATACCGACAGCAATTTAGATTGTAGCTGGCGCAAGGCAGTTTGGGGAGATTAGTTGCCTGAAGAAGAGGCGATTTGTCGTCGGGCGACTAGTCTCCCCAAATCTCCACTCTGCCTTAGGGAAGCAAGAGCTGATTGTGGCCTTTTTGTACTTTGTACACTGCATGGGGCATTGCAAATGAGCTCTACAGCCTCCATAACTATTTAAAATTGCTAAGATGCTTTATTGGCTTATTTTAAAGGGAAGAACTCAGGGCAGTAGTTTTTTATGGCAGAAAAAAAATAATTTGTTCCACAGAGAAGACCTCCTTCAATGTAAGTAGTGTATAAATTGCCCTTGATACATCATAACACTCAACAAAGTTAAAAGAATTTAACTGTATGGGATCAACTACTGAGGGGGTGCAAGCAGGGAAGTTGGGTGCAAGCAGTGGATGGCCTAGGGGTGCAGCCTCTTGAAAGACAACCCTGGCTCCAAACCAGTCCCACAGCTTGGGAGGCGCTGCCTTAGAGGGGTTCAAAGAAGTGTAAGGGGTGGCCTGTTATAATAGGGTGTGTTATGGGGTGAACGTTTATTTACACTCCTAAATATCCAGACTAACATTCTGGGGTAAAGCTACAATAAAAGCATATTGGGTAAAGCATTTAAATGTAGCAGTGTAAATTGGTACAATGGTATAGTTTAGATTTGAACACATTCTTCTGGTATAAAGTTTATGTGTCAATAAATAATGAATATTTACCTTTCACCCTAAGCCTAGCGCTGCTCTCGATCCCATTACTGGTGAATTTCACTTCCGTTTCATGGTCGGCCTGGGTGATGCTCTGAATAATAAGGGTGTGAGTATTTTTCACCCGCCTTATTGTGTACCGCTCACTGTTCTGAATTAATTTTCCATCGATCAGCCAGACGCCTGAAGAAACAGTGCTGAGGTCAATTGTGAATGTTGCCTCTCCACCCAAAGTGACTTCTGCAGGCCTTAGTGGAGTTTTAACAGAAGGTACAGGTTCTAGAGGAAGAAAAGTAATGGAAAAACAATAGTTATAGTATAGTAGGGTCAACCAAATCAATCCAGACAACAACCATAAATATATCCCTGCTGAAGATCTAGGAAAGCCAACCATTTTGACCAATTCACCTGTTACATTAAATAGACCACAGGCCAGATATGGCCCTCAAAAGCATTTTATGGCCTTCAGCCTGCCTGCTTTATGAGTTTCTTTAAATGGCATTGTAGTCAGGGCCGGCCTTAGGCCTATTGGACCAATTGGGCCCAATAGGGTCCCGCACCTCTGGGGGCCCTGAACCACAGGGCAGCACAGATAATATTTCCCTCAGCACATGATGCTGCCTGGCCTGCCCCCAACTTTGAGAGTTCAGCCCATCCCCAAATCCATAGGTCCAGCCCACCCCCAACTCTGATAAGCCAGCCAACTCCATAGGTCTAGCCTGCCCCCAACTCTCATAGGCCCAGCTTTCCTCCAACCTTGATAGGCCCTGCCTGCCCCCAATCCAACCAAGCCTGCTCCCAAGCTGAATCGGCCCAGCCTGCCCCAAACTAATTGGCCCAGTCCACTCTCCTATTTCCTCCCTCTCTCTCTTACCCTGTGTGGCCCTATTATGTGCCCCTATTTCATCCCTCTCATTCTCTTACCTTGTCTGCCCCTTTCCTTTCTATTTTGTGCCTGTATGCCCTTATTTTCCTAAATACTTGGTGTGTCAGTAGCCAGCAACACTTTGTCTAGGGGCCCCACCAACATGGTCCCAATTGGGCCCCACATTTCATAGGATCAGTCCTGATTGTAGTGCAGCTATGGGTTAGCAGGTAATAAGTGTGGAAAGGAAACTCACCAAGATGCAGAGTTCCTGGGAATTCGAGGTAAGGGCTCTGCCCATAGGTGTTCACAGCACTAACACGGAACTGGTAACTTCCTTCATCAAAAACATTGTTGACGGTGAACTGTGGAACAGGCACATTGGTTGATTCGTGGCATCTCAGCCAGGTGGTGGCTCCAAGTTTCTTCCGTTCTACGATGTACCCGTCAATGGGTACGGGCCTATCCATTGGGGGAGGGGACCAGACTAATGTAACTGATGTTTCTGTTTTATCCTTCACCATGGGGTTAGTGGGTGCATTAGAAGGTGGTTTCCTTAAACCTGCAAAATTAAAAACAATTTCGAAAAATTACATGCTTGGAATAATGAAACAAAATTTAATTCTAAGAAGTCTTCCAGTTTAAAGGGGAAAAACTTTTTCAGGTACAATGTCAAACTGCAGCAATTAAAGTAGATGTTGAGGACAACCTCAACGTGCCTTTCAACCCTTTCATTCCAACAGTATTGTATATATGTAGCCCTAGTACCACTTAATACATAAGAAAGAAAACTGTTTTTGCATTGATGTTTCACAATATAGGAGCTTCACCAGAATAGAGGACCAGGTAGCCATAGAATGGTGGCCAACCCCGACATTAACTTGAATAGAGAATATTTTTGTATGCGAGTCACCAAGGCCAAATCAAAGTCTAAATGTACAAGCTGTAAAAATAGTTTCACATGGATCGGTTTCCTTCCCATGATTCTGAAACATACAGTTGGATGCAACATGACACTGTGTGTCATCACCCAATAGTAATTGAGAAATGTGCTTCTGACACTCAGCTTTACTGGTCTGCAAGGGCCAAGTATCAGTAGATCTGTTTCTCTGCAGAGCAAGTTATACGTTAAAGCTAATGTAGCATGTTCCAAACATCCTAATTCTGGAATATTATCAGAAAAGGAGCTTTACTACATGAGGGTCTGGATTCAGAACCTAGGACCTTAACTGGAAGAAGCAATTTGATTGGGACCACAGGCAAATCTTCAACCTCAGCCAATGAGGCTCTAGTTAAAACAATGATAGTTAATGTTTACTTTAGATTTTTAAATCTAAGGCAGGGGTCCCCAACCTTTTTTTACCTGTGAGCCACATTGAAATGTAAAAGAGTTGGGGAGCAACACAAGCATGAAAGAAGTTCCTGGAATGTCAAATAAGTGCTGTGATTGGCCATTTGGTGGCCCCTAGGAGACTGGCAGCCTACATGAGACCCTATTTGGCAGTACACCTGGTTTTTATACAACCAAAACTTGCCTCCAAGCCTGGAATTCAAAAATAAACACCTGCTTTGAGGCCACTGGGAGCAACATCCAAGGAATTGGGGAGCAACATGTTACTCATGAGCCACTGGTTGGGGATCACTGATCTAAGGTGACCAACAGCTGGAGCAAAGTGTCTTTGGAGCAGAGGGGAGAGAAAAAGGTTTTGTTGAAGTAAACACAACCCAGAACTGTAAAATACAGGTCATAGCCATAAGAAAATCCAGGGCCACCCTGACACAACCATATAACATAAGGGCATAAGCTTCCAAAGGAGACAATATATTCATGCTACAATGGCCTTAGTGAACAAACATCTATATAGTATAAACAACTAAAATAAATAATTTTTTTCACCTTTATTGTGCAATTACCATGCTAAATGTCATACTAAAGGAGACCTGAAACTAAGGAGCTTCAGATGAAGCCCTACCATTTTTTTCATCAAAGATGCATAGGCTTCTAGAAAGGTTTTAATTGGTCCTTTATACAGTTATATCATTTAATTGTAGACCCCCAACTGATGTCAGTTCTGTAATGTAAACAAACCTAAGTTTTCCAGCCTGGGGATCCACCATTGCTCTTGTTCCATCATGTTCTTTTTGTGAAATTGAGCCCTAAATTGTTTCAAATTTATTCCAGTTTTACAGAGTATTTTCATTTCTAAAAAAGGATGCTTTCCATAAATAATTACTGTACATACCGTTTGTAGACGCACTAGTATATAAGTTGGGAGCTTCTATCATGATTCTCTACAACTGTAACTGAACAGCAACACTTAACAATCACGGGTATTTTAGGGCCAGACCACCAATGTTTAAGGGTTATTAAAGGGATACTGTCATGGGAAAACATGATTTTCAAAATTCATCAGTTAGAAGTGCTGCTCCAGCAGACTTCTGCACTGAGCAGACTGATTTTTTTTATATTTAATTTTGAAATCGGACATGGGGCTAGACATATTGTCAGTTTCTCAGGAGCCCCCAGTCATGTGACTTGTACTCTGATAAACTTCAGTCACTCTTTACTGCTGTACTGCAAACTTGAGTAATATCACCCCCCTCCTCTGATAAACTTCAGTCACTCTTTACTGCTGTACTGCAAACTTGAGTAATATCACCCCCCTCCTCTGATAAACTTCAGTCACTCTTTACTGCTGTACTGCAAACTTGAGTAATATCACCCCCCTACCGCAGCCTAACAACAGAAAAATGGGAAGGTAACCAGATAGCACCTCCCTGGTAGATCTAAGAACATCACTCAATAGTAAAAATCCAGGTCCCACTGCGACACATTCAGTTACATTGAGTTTCAACAAAATACTGTCAGAAAGCAGTTCTATAGTGCATCACTGACTCTTTCTGAAAGCAGATGACCAGACCTGAGATGCACCTACACACCAATATTAAAACTGAAATAAAAACACTTGCTGGTACAGGAATAACATTTTATATTGTAGAGTGAATTATGTGCAGTGTAAACAGTGTCATTTAGAAATAAAAACTACACCATAAAAATCATGAGAGAATCCCTTTAAGGTTAGTTAAATATAGAGCCATTGGCACCATGTACTTGCAATTATCTTTTGGTTTTAAAGTACTCTCAGCTTTCTGCTGGACTGGCATTCTTTGGATAAGGAGAATGTTCTGGCCTTGGATCTTGGAGAAGGACCATGTATTAAACTTATATCAGGAACGCAATAGTGTCCTTCATCCAATTAGACTTTATAACTCGGAATATTTCTAAGATCACGGTTTGCAGTTTCACAGCAAGATTCAATTCAGACAAGCATTAATTATTATACCTCATTATGTAGCCAAAAGGAATATGACATACATAGATAGACATACATATAGATAGATTCCATAAACGTCCAGCCTTGCACCTCCAATCTACCAAATAGTACCCAAATATACAATGTATTTATGAATACTTACTGGTGATGGTGAACTTGGTGGATGTCCTACAATCATCTGCTATGAAGGTTATCTCTCCGGCATCGCTATTCTGACATTCACGGATGGTCATAGTGTGCTGTTTCCCAGAGGAAGTGATGGAAATCCGTCCTCCGGGTTTTACTTCTTCACCATTGTTTAACCACTTGAATTTCTGGCATTCGTTATCCAGCTCCACACAGAACATGGCTGTATCACTAATCGGAACTGATGTCCTTCTTGGAAGCTTTTTGATGATGTTTCCTTTCAGGGAAAGATAAATAGTTTTTTTATACTCTGGTCTGAGTAGAATGTGGTATCATTTTTAGAAGGTGGAACCAGGCAAGTTCTTGGAATGCTGGGAGCCTGGAAAATAATGTAAGCCATGACAACTTCTACATACCTTGAACAGAGAGCTCAGCGATTGTCCTGCTGCCTTCCTTCATTTCACAGATATACACGGCATCATCATCAGCGGTGATATTTTGGATGGTGAGCCTTCTGATGGATCCCTGATCTTCAATATTGTACTTGGAACTTTGCTCGATCTGAGTTTCCTCCTTGTACCAAGATGATTCTGTGATGGCGCTTGGAACCTCGCATTGGAAGGTGGCCGATTCTTTCTCTCTGACCTCCAGATCTCTCAGTTTTGTTCTGAAAGGTATTCTAGGTTCTTGGAGAACAAGTGAAAGAATATATAATCAGAATGGTAAGGTACAACATACAGTAGATGCATTGAGGGTATATAATTGCAAGCAAACAATACTGAAAATGGAATTGCTGGGACTTATTTATCAAACTAGAATCCACAATTGACCTTATTTATTATTTAAAAAGCACAATTTAATCGAATTGGGGAAAAACTTGATGAGATTGAGCGAAAATCCGAATTGTACAATTTTTAAAAAAAAAAATTCCCAAATCACTCAATCTTTTCAGGCTTTTTCCTGAAAAGCCTGAATTTTTCAGATTTTTGCCAGAAAATTCAGAAATAGTCGGATTTTAATTTAAAGTTTTAATTTTAGCTCAGACCACAGAAACTTCAAAATAGGACAGGGACCTCTCCCTTTGACTTATACTTAACCTTATAAACATTCATGCAACCTTGGCAGGTCTGAGATGCTGGATTTTCAAATTCTGACTCTGGGTATAAAAAATCTCGAAAAATTAAATTTTTTTCCCACTAAAATTTGTATTTCATTGCAATAAAACATAGAATTTTTCGAGTTTTTGACATTTGGACTTTTATAAATAACCCCCTAAGTGTCTACATAAAATAATACGCTGTAATGTAATGTTGCTCAGCACTTTATTTCTAATTTATATCAGTACTTTCATGAGTTGCATTCATTCATTAGCAAAAGACATGAAATTATGTGCCAAAGTCCAGGCAGTTTAGGCACCAGTTTTCAAGATAATCATTAAAGGGATCCTGTCATCATAAAACATGTTTTTTTCAAAACGCATCAGTTAATAGTGCTACTCCAGCAGAATTCTGCACTGAAATCCATTTCTCAAAAGAGCAAACAGATTTTTTTATATCCAATTTTGAAATCTGACATGGGGCTAGACATTTTGTCAATTTCCCAGCCTCCCCCAGTCATGTGACTTGTGCCTGCACTTTAGGAGAGAAATGCTTCCTGGCAGGCTGTTTTTCTTTCAACTGAATGTGTCTCAGTGGGACATGGGTTTTTACTATTGAGTGTTGTTCTTAGATCTACCAGGCAGCTGTTATCTTGTGTTAGGGAGCTGTTATCTGGTTACCTTCCCATTGTTCTTTTGTTTGGCTGCTGGGGGGAAAAAGGGAGGGGGTGATATCACTCTAAATTGCAGCACAGCAGTAAAGAGTGACTGAAGTTTATCAGAGCACAAGTCACATGACTTGGGGCAGCTGAGAAATTGACAATATGTCTAGCCCCATGTCAGATTTCAAAACTGAATATAAAAAAATCTGTTTGGTCTTTTGAGAAATGGATTTCAGTGCAGAATTCTGCTGGAGCAGCACTATTAACTGGTGCGTTTTGAAAAAAAGTTTTTTTCCCATGACAGTATCCCTTTAACTGCAACTGACTAAAAACTTTTAGGTGTGATTTCAGAGTTTGCAAACTGCAGAGTTGATATCAAAACCATCAAGTCATCATTAGGAACCAATGGATGGAAGAGTCATGGCCAAGGCTTGGAATGTCTTAGCAAGAGCCACTCAAGACAGAAGCAATAGAATGGCACATCAGCTTTGAAACAATTGCCAGTAGCATTTTCAATTTGATTTCAATAGTCTACTATACACTGGAAAGTTAAAGCAAAGACCTACTTGGTTGCTATTAGCAACTGCACTGCTACAAGCTAGAGTCAATGTTAGTAAATAAGCCCCTATGACTAAGATTGTGTTACATAACAGCAGAGACAAAAATAGGACTGACGACTTTTTGATAACGTCTGGCCTGGCCTTGGATTTCAAGACCTTTTTGTCCAACAATGAATCAATATATTGTGTATCAATATGGGACCTGAGACATCAATCGTCAAGTACTACAAACCTTGCAAACTGTTTACAGATGGTAGAGCTGAAATTGAGTACAATTTAAAATAATGTAAAATAATGTAAATGCAACAAAACGTACTGTAGTTCAGAGTTACCCAACTGAAGGCCCATGGGCCGGTAAAACTATACTGAAAAAGTTGGAAAACTACAATTTCACCAAAAGGGCAATTGCTTCAAAACAGGGGTTGTGTTGCTTCAAAATTCTAATTTGGAAAACCCTGAAATTTCTAGTGAGCTAAACTTAAAGTGGGTCACTCACCTGCACAGGCAGCGGACAGGCCTGACTACATTAAGGAATCTGCTAGCCTAACGGTAAATATGAAAAGCTCAATATATTTATTTCTTCCTATTTCTTTCAATTCCAAGAACCCAGGGGCATGGGATGTATTATCTGTCACTGCCCTCTGGTAGTAAAGAGAAGCAGGGTACCCAAATTATGAAAAAATATAATGTTTTTGTTTACATAAATAAATACTCAATGCGTTTCAACCCCCACCTTTTTAGGGGGGTTCGAAACGGGTTGGTATTTATGTAAATAAATATTTTCTGTTTTTTCATAATTTGAGTGCCCTGCTTCTCTTTACTTATGTACTTCTTGGGGATCTCACAGGTGACCACTGCAGAGAGCACCATCATCATTATTATTATTATTATTTTTATTATTATTATTAATTATAAATACTAAGGTGTGCACCACCAACTATTATACTGCTCTGGCAGAGAAGAGCTGCTGACAAAACTCTGCTCTCTTTCCTTGTCACCGCTCCTAATACCAGTGAATGGTAAGTTTCTTATTGGACGCACATGTAGCAGTGACAGTTGCACCAGATTTGTCACCTTGGTTTTTTTTTTGCAACAATTTTAACTTTTTGGGTATTTGCCATAATTGGCACCAATTAGTGATGGGCGAATTTGGGGAGTTTCGATTCGCCGAAAAATTCCTCGAAACTGCGAAAAATTCACGAAAGGGCTTTCGTCTCGTTTTTGACGCCACTGTCCGTTTTTGACACCAGCGTCCGGTTTTCACTGGCGAATTTTTGCAGCAGTTTCGCAAATTTATTCGCTGACCGCAAATCGTGGGAATTCGCGCCCGGCGAATAAATTCGCCCATCACTAGCACCAATGTTATAAAAATGTTGAGCATGATAAACTGAAACTATCTAAGCAACCATTAACAGTACATAACTCTCTAAGAGTAAAGTGGGTTCCTTCAGAGACTCAGGTGAAAGTTATAGAAAGGTGCCATTATATACTTTCTGTAGACATACCCTTATTTGTAGCGCTCCTAAAAACTTTTAGGGGGTTATTTATTAAAGTCCGAACACCAAAAACAGCAAAAACACCAAAAACTTTTTACTATAAAATCTGAATTTTTAGTGGAAAAAAAAACATGAATTTTTCGAGAATTATTAAACCCAGAGGATGGAAAAAGTCCAGATCCGAAAATCATCTCAGACCTGCCGAGGTCGTATACAAGTAAATGGGAGAGGTCCCAATCCTATTTGGAAGTGTCTGTGGTCTGCACTGGAATTAGCCCTAAAATCCGAATATTTCTGACTTTTCTTGCAAAAATCTGAAAAATTCTGGCTTTTCGGGGGAAAAAATGAGCGATTCAGGAAAAAATTCTAAAAAAAACCCTACGATTCAGATTTTGGCTTGATTTTTTTGTTTTTGTGCCCGATCTGATTCAATCATGATTTTTTTTTATAATAAATGTTATTTTTTATTTAAAATAATCAGAATAATTTGGATTTTGATAAATAAGGCCCCCCATGCTATGTAGTATTTTAAGAAAATTCGAACAGTTGCTACCTGGCAGACGTGAATCAGTCAGAATTTGAAGCATACATAATAAATTATAAATTATAAAGCCCAACTAAAGACTAAAGGGAGCCTTAGAATTAATGCCTATTCAAGGTAGGTGTAAATTCAAGGGCACTACGACTTTCCTTGTGTTCTGCAATGCAAGCCTAGTTGGCAATGGTACAAGTGAGTGTATGTTAGTGCAAGTTCTTTATTAAAAGGTGTTTTTACTGGTGCAAATTTGCTGCAATATTTGTGACTAGCTCTGCACCTTTAGCACTTATGTCCGGCTTGGCTGCTTGTACCAGATTTGGTGCTCAGACTAAGTTCTCTTTGTTCTATGCCAGCGATCCCCAACCAGTAGCTCATGAGTTGTTCACCAACCCCTTGGATGTTGCTCCCAGTGGTCTCTAAGCAGGTGCTTAAAGGAGAAGGAAACCTAGTTGGCGAAAAAACCCTCCCCCCGTGTGTTGCCCACCCTCCCTCCACTCCCCTGGCCTACCCGTCCCACTGGGCAAATGCCCCTAACTTGTTACTTACCCTTCTGCGCAGGTCCAATCCAGGGATTTCACAGACGACATCTTCTTCCATGCGATCTTCTTCCTGCGTTGACCGGCGTTTTGGCGCATGTGCAGTAGGAGCATTTCGCAGGTACGGATCTACTGCGCATGCGCCAAAAGTCACGAAGTTTTCCGATTTCACTTTGTCACTTTTGGCGCATGCGCAGTAGATCGTACTGGCGAAATGCTCCTACTGCGCATTCGCCGGTCAAAGCAGGAAGAAGATCGCGTGGAAGAAGATGTCGCCTGTGAACTCCCTGGATTGGACCTGCGCAGAAGGGTAAGTAACAAGTTAGGGGCATTTGCCCAGTGGGACGGGTAGACCAGGGGGTTGTACCATGTTAGCCATTAAAAAAATGCAGAAAATGTAAAGTTTTGTGATACCTTTTATCGTCTAACAGAATATGTAACAATTGCAAGCTTTCGGAGCACACAGGCCCCTTCGTCAGGCAAAATACCTTATGTATATGAACCCAACACCCTCTCTATTGAACAAAATACTAACTTATGTATATGAACCCAACACCCTCTCTATTGAACAAAATACTAACTTATGTATATGAACCCAACGCCCTCTCTACCTGAACAAGATCACCCTACATAGGACAATGAAAGCTGTCAATCACCAACTGGTCACAGAAGTTACTCCAAGCTTAACTTTATCTGATAATGTCCAAGTAAAAATCCTAAAATAAATGCATAACAATACCATTATGGACACACAGCACTTTGGATTCTGAACTTTTTGTGCTTGGTTTCTGAGAAGATCCATTGTTGTGAGTCAGCCAAGCTGGTGGAAAGCAGTGGGAGTGGAAAAAGACATTTAAACAATCTAACTATAACTACATGACTGACTCATTCCATTCTATTTTTAAACCAAAGGCAGCTTGGGAGCTGGACAGCCTGATGGAGTGGAATTTACATCAAGTATTACTTGATGGACGTCTACCAAATATATCAAGGGACAGAAGTAAGTACATACCAAGTTACAGAACACAAGGTTTTTACTAACTACAAAGCTTGTGGCAAAGTTTAAATTATAGCCCTGTCATGAAAATCTGGAAAATATTGCCCCCTTAATGCATAGCTATCACTGGAATGGGCATTTTTAGATATAGTTAAGCTGTGGTCTTCTCCATTGTGCAGGAGACCATTGGCTGGAATGTTGGCACTAGCTGTATCTCCCATACTTTGGCCTTCCAGGATCCATTCAAGTGTATGAAAGGTAAGTGGAAATCTGTGCTGGGAAGACATTTCAGGCAATATTCATTACCCATTGTACAGGCCCCATGCTCACATTACATTAGCACCCTCATACTTTGGAGTGCACCTCATCATATAGAGAAGATGATAAAATACTGGGAAAAATAAACTGACAAAGTAAGATCAAAATACTGGAACCAAACAACCTTACTCCTGTAGGACTTTTCTAAGACAAAGAAATAAATATAAAGTCGGGGATCTAATGTAAAGGCACGACTTGCATTTAGTATGACAGATATATGAAAACAATTAATCTATACTTCGTCCAAGGCTTAATGCGTCCAAGGCTTTTGTGATACTAAAATCTACAATAAGTTTAGATATTGGTATATATTGTATATGTGAGTGTATGGAGGGGTCAGTGTGAGTGTGTGTATGGATACAGGTTTCATTTGGAGGGGTTGAACTTGATGGACTTTGGTCTTTTTTCAACCCGATTTAACTATGTAACTATGTAACTATGTAGAGGAGATCCACAACTCTAACCTCAAATGGTCTTCAGGCTGGATCTTGAAGAGAGTATTCTGAACCTCCACTGGGGACCAGCTCAAAAGTTTGCAAAGCTCACAGACATAGACAATGCTAAGCTAGCTTAACCTGCAACTGATCTTCATTATTTGTTGAGTTGTTTTGGCTGACAGTTGTAAGCAGGCAAATCTAAATGTAGACATTAACACATATGCAAATGCCTTAACAGATAGATCAGCTTGGGTTTGGGAATTCCACCAGCATTTTAAATATAGTATAGTCTAATATTGCCGAGCTACTTAGAAAACATTGGGTAGCCCTGCTCAGTAGTGATGTTCTGGTCAACAAAAATTCAACATAACCCATCCGCTCCCAATCCACACCAAACCTGAACCTGGCAGGCCCTTCTTTTCATAGGCCCATGCCCGACCTGCCCATCTCTGACGTCACAATAGGGGCAGGTGCAATCCTATATATAGACACTGCTTGAAAAAGAAGACGGCACAGAAAGTTTGCAGGTAGGAAGAGAGAGGAAGGAGGAGCTCAACCCGAACCCATCTGCGACCCACAAACTGTGTGCGGAAGTTGGCCCGAACCTGGGTGTCCCGCATCCCTACTGCTCAATACCTGCTTATATAGGTTCACATACACAATGTTTTACCATGGTTAATTAACCTGCAGCTCAGCAGTTGAAAGCTAGGTTGAGAAACTCAAAAACCAAACATTAAGGGGGTTATTTATCAGGCCAGGTTGTGTTTTCCTGAAAAATTCTTGTTTTTTGAGGTGCAAAACTCAAATTTTTTGCGGTCTCTAATTTTAGGGATTTTTGTAAAAAAAAACAAAACTATAATTATTCAAGATTTATTATACCCGAAGTTGGAAATAGCTCCCATTTAAAAAATACTCCAGCAAAAGCCTGGCAAAGTCATGTAGAAGTCAATGGCAGAGGTCCCTTCAACCATTTGAACATGTAAACATGATGTTTGAGTTTTTTCCTTGGGATTTGCTCGAAAACTCTATTGATTAAATTTTTTTACGTGGGAAACGTGATTAAGTCGAGTTTTCAGGTTATTCAATCCGAATTCACTGACTCAAGTTTTTTCCATTTGAGTTTTAAAAAAAAAAATTGAGTTAGTGAGTTCATTCGAGGTATAAAAACTGCAACATCTGACCGTTGATAAATAACTCCCTAAATATCTAAAATAAACAGTAAGCAAAATTGCTGGGGATTATTTAGGGTTTAGCGGATATTATTATAATGGCTGCTTCTCTATTGCCCTTTTGAAAATAGTGGATAGGTGGCCAAGCTGTAAGCCAAAGACATTTATTACTCCTGAGCATGGAAGTAAAAATACTAGAGTAACAAAATATTCAAGTCCTTACCATTTACTATAACCAGCACTGAGCTGTAGGTCTGTCCCGCCAGATTAGAGGCTGTGCAGGTGTACAAGCCATTGTCGATTTGCTTGCAAAATAAAATTCTCAATACAAAGTTCTCTTGCTCATCCTCATAAATGACATGCCTCCGCCCCTCTGTGATAATGTCTCCATCCTTTTTCCAGACAATTTCAGGTTTGGGTTCCCCGGTTACATAGCAACTCATTTTGGCGTGCTTCCCCTCAGTCACCGTGCAAGTACGGGTAAGAACACCAAATGTTCCATCACGGCTCATTTTTGGTGCGAGGGAGGCAGCTCTTTCATAGTCAAGACTCAAGCTAAAGCCAAGGCTGGATAATGAATCCACAGCTCCATACGATGTGGCATTGGAGTCAACGGTACCGATGATTGATGTGTCTGATTTCCTCATTTCTTCCCGTCGTTTTTGAAGGTGGGACAACAGAGAAGTTGTTTTGGCATAGGTAGGCTCCAGAGCAGTTGTGCTGTTTGAAAAAGAATCAATCAACAATGATGCGGAAGCCGTGGCTTGTCCTACAGGGTTCTCTGCCCGACATAAATATGTTCCACTGTCTGAAAACCTTATGCAGTGTATTTTTACAGAGCTGGACTCACCATTATCTATAATCCGAATGCGATTGGAGTCAAAACCTTTGCCAAGAATTTTCCCATCCTTTTCCCATTTCACTGTTGGTGAGGGATTGCCTTGGACCCTGCACTGAAATGTGGCATCTTCTCCTAGACTAATCTTCGTGGTGATGGGTTTCAAAATAAAGAAGGGTGAGCATTCTGCAACAGTGCCTTCCTTTTCATCCCCTACTTTGATGGTCACGGCTGCAAAGGCTTCACCAATGGTGTTGATCGCCCTACAGATGTACTGACCACTGTCTTCAAATCGTAGGTCATAAATGGTGATTCGATACAGGTTGTCCTCTTCTATCATTTTAAAACGACCTTCCGACTTGATTGGGAGTTTGTCCTTCTCCCATGTGACCATGGGAGTTGGGTTTCCTATTATCTGGCAACTCAGGGTGGCATCTTTCCCCAAAGACATCATAAAGGCCTTGGGCCTGGTGAGGAACCGTGGTGCCCCGCTAAATAAACTGTAATCCATTTTGGTATTCTGAAAAGAGAACAAAAATACAGCTGGTTAAACAGCAGAAGACTCCCAGAAGAAGAATCTCACCCATCCTATCCTACCCCTTAAATACCTAACCCCTCCCTCCTACTTTCTTTCTTACTCTCTCTCTCTCTTTCCTTCTTTCTATCCTTCTCCCAGCCTCTCTTCTTCCTTACGTTACAATGCTGATTACTGTACTTTGAAAAATCAATAAAGCTACAAAAAAAAAGAGAACAGAAACAAGATGATGTTAGAGATTTTCATAATTTTTCGGTTAAACCATGCTTATGAATAACCAAGGGCATTCCAATGCTGGAAAGATCACAGCCTATTGCCTGAAATCTGAGATGTGGAATTCTTAAAAAGAAGGGATACTTTGCTACCTGATGAATATCCCAATTTAGCCATGGTAGATCTGTTTTGATGGCAAGGGACGGCTGATTTCCAGGGAAAACACTACCAAACAAGACCTACACAAAGCTTAATTGCATTGGGAAAGAAGCATTAAACCTTTATGGTACTGCTATTTTGTTGCTGAGGCCAATGGCAAGGGTAGACCTGTTACAATGGTAAAGGACAGCTGACTTTTCTGGGAAAATGTGGGGTCATTTGTATCTAGGTGTGACCTGTTTGGATCAAGCCAACAATAAGACTTATGGCTTTAAGGTGTAAGAGTACTTTGGCGTTGGGAAGATAGGCTTAAGAAATAGCCATGGGCAATCCAATATTGGAAAGATTTCCACCTATTTCCTCAAATATGAGATGTGAAATTCTTTAATAGATGGGATTCTTTGCTACCTGATGGATATCCCATTTTGGCAGGGATAGAATTGTTTCATGGCAAAGGATGACGGACTTTTCTGGGAAAATGCAGGGCCATTGGTAAATTGAGACATAACCTGTCTAGATCAGACCAACAACAAGGCTCATCATGGCATAAGAAGAAGAAATGTGGTTTAACAGTACAGGTATGGAACCTATTATCCAGAATGCTCCGGATTTGGAGTTTTCTGGATAAAGGATCTTTCCGTAATTTGGAGCGTCACACCTAAAGTCTACTAGAAATTAAACATTAAATAAACCCAATAGGCTGGTTTTGCTTCCAATAAGGATTAATTATATCTTAGTTGGGATTAAATACAAACTACTGTTTTATTATTACACAGAAAAAGGAAATCCTTTATAAAAATTTTGGATTATTTTTATAAAATGGAGTCAGCCTTTCTGTAATTCGGAGCCTTCTGGATAACATGTTTCCAGATAACAGATCCTATACCTGTACTTTGATGCATTCCACAATTAAACACTTTTCTAACAAACAAGCCATACTCTTGAGCTTTTGTAAAGTGGGAAAGAAACATCACAAGACCTTCTGACCTATTGATCTCCATGTAGATATTTGGTTGCTACGGTCTTTGACTACCGGCTTACAAAAATTAAGGTTGTGAGCGCTGAGGGTGGCTATGTTTTTGGAATTACTGTACTTTCTGTTGATACCCTTTCTTGTTCTTCTCCAGTCTGGTATTCAAACCACTATCTGATTACAGAAGTCGGTGACCCTAACAACCAAGTAGAATGTTTGGATCACTGCTATGGCATAGATACAGTTCATTATTATGTAGACTTCCTTTTAAAAAGGTTTTCTATTCTCCTCTTTGAAGGTCCAAAGCAAGATGCTACTGTGTGCTACAAGATGCTACTCTATGAAGAATTATTTATCCTCTATTAGATACAGATGTGAAGCTTTGGTGTGATTGCTCAAATCAGTAATGTAGGGCAGGTACCTCCATCTCTCCAGACTGCTCTCTTGTCCTTTCCCTATCCAAGTTGGATATAAAAGGGAAGATTTTTGGATGCCGACACAAAAACAAAGCAAGAGTTCGACACCTTAATTAATATCTGGTCTTGATTCAGATTTAGGGGAAGGCTTGTAGATTGTAGGAGGACAGGTTTGGGTTGAGTTTGCTGCTGAAATGATGCCCATAGACTCCAACGGGAAAAAAAATGTTGCGTGTCCAAAACATTTACTGTGCGTCAAAAATAATTTGTTGCCCATATTTTTCGCAGACGGGGAAATTTTTGGAGAATCGAAAGGGGTCCAATTCGCCCATCCGTTTATGTGCTCCACCACGAATTGAACTGCCCAGGCCCACCAAGGGATGTAACCAGTGCCCAAGCTGGAGAACAACTGGTTCAGCTCAATTTAGAGCAACACTTGAGAAGCCAAATGGGACAAAGACCTACTCGTTTGGTGACCTTGCTAAACAGCCTTTCCTATTAATGGATGACGTTAGCAATTAACATACTAATTCTGTGTCCTTGGAATAACACAACAATTTTATTTCAATACAGGCATGGGACCTGTTATCCAGAATGCTTTGGACCTGGGGTTTTCTGGATAAGGGATCATTCTGTCATTTGGAACTTCATACCCTAAATCTACTAAGAAATAATTTAAACATTAAATAAACCCATTTTACCACAAATATTGGTTCATGTAGTGCAGTTACCACCAGGTACAAGGTACAGGTATGGGGCCTGTTATCCAAAATGCTCGGGACCTGAGATATTCCGGATATCGCATATTTCCATTATTTGGATTTTCAAAATTTGAGTCTACAAAAAAAAATCATATAAACATTAAATAAACCCAATAGGCTGGTTTTGCTTCCAATAAGGATTAATTTTATCTTAGTTGGGATCAAGTTCAAGCAACTGTTTTATTATTACAGACAAAAAGAAAATAATTTTTTAAAAAAATTGGATAAAATGGAGTCTATTGGAGACAGCCTTTCCATAATTCAGTGCTTTCTTTCACGGGTTTCTGGATAACGGATCCCAAACCTGTACTGTTTTTTTTTTACAAAAGAAATCGTTACGTTACATTTTAATTATTTGATTAAAATAGAGTCTATGGGAGATGGCCTTCCCATCATTTGGAGCTTTCTAGATAACGGGTTTCCGCATATCGAATCCCACACCTGTGCTCCCTAAACGAGTGGTGTATTGAATTATTAGCCCACACGTAAGTTGTTAGAGATGAATGAGCAGTTGCATTGTGAGCAGTGAAACCTCAGTACATTGCACTGCCTGTTGTATCTATTACTGGACTTCATGCCAAGCCTAAAGTCACTTTCATTCCTGGAATGCTCTCTTGCTTTTCATCCTGCAGTTCCTCTATGCTTCTTCCCTTGGACTAGACTTTTGTATTACCAATATAAATATTTTATTTAATCTCTGTAACTCAAAGATCTCATAAAACCTTGTTCCTTTGCTTTAAAGGGGTTGTTCACCTTTAAATTAACCCTTAGTAAGATGCAGAGAGTGATATTCTGAGACAATTTGCAATTGGTTTTCATTTTTTATTATTTGTGGTTTTTAGAGTTATTTCGCTTTTTATTCAGCAGCTCTCCAGTTTGCAATTTCAGCAATCTGGTTGCTAGGGACCAAATAACCCTAGCAACCATGCACTGATTTGAATAAGAGACTGGAATATGAATAGGAGAGACCTGAATAGAAAGATGAGTAATAAAAAGTAGCAACAATAATAAGGGGCAGATTTATCAAGGGTCGAATTTTGAGGGTTAAAAAACCCTCGAATTCGACCCTCAAAGTAAAAATTAGGGATGCAACGAATCCACTATTTTGGATTCGGCCGAACCCCTGAATGCTTCGTGAAAGATTCGGCTGAATACCGAACCGAATCCGAACCCTAATTTGCATATGCAAATTAGGGGTTGAAAGGGGAAAATATTTTTTACTTCCTTTTTTTGTGACAAAAAGTCATGCGATTTCCCTCCCTGCCCCTAATTTGCATATGCAAATAAGGATTCAGATTCGGTTCGGCCTGGCAGAAGGATTCGCCTGAATCCTGTTGAAAAAGGCCGAAACCTGGCCGAATCCCAAACCGAATCCTGGATTTGGTGCAACCCCTGTAAAAATCCTTCGAATTCGAATATCGAATTCAAAGAATTTAGCGCAAAAGCTTTGATCGTAAGATCGAATAAAAATCGAACTATTCGAACGATTTTAATCGATCGATCAAAGGATTTTTATTCGATAAAAAAAAACTTAGAAAAGTGCTGGGAAGGTCCCCATAGGCTAACATTGAACCTCGGTAGGTTTAAAGTGGCGAAGTATGAAGTCGAAGTATTTTTTAAAGAGACAGTACTTAGATTATCGAATGGTCGGATAGTGGAACGATTTTTACTTCAAATCGTTCGAATCATTTGATTCAATCAAATTCGATAGAATTTGACAAATTCGATGGTCGAAGTACCCAAAGAAATACTTTGAAATTCAAATATTTTTCCTTTTCGAATTATTCACTCGAGTTTAGTAAATCTGCCCCTTCATGTGTAGACTTACAGAGCATTTGTTCTTTTACATGGGGTCAGTGACCCCCCCATTTGAAAGCTGGGAAGAGTCAGAAGAAGAAGGCAAATACTATAAACTAAAATAATTAAAAATATAAGAATAGTTAATGAAGACCAACTGAAAAGTTTCTTAGAATTGGCCATTCTATGACATACTAAACTTAATTTAAAGGTGAATGCCCCTTTAAGTTACTTTATAGTTATTTTTGAAAATGGTCTGTAGTGACTACAATCCATTCACTCACATGGTCTCTAGAGAGAAACACAACTGGATGGAACAGATACAAATTCCCATTCAGAATAAAGGTCGTCCCTACACAACATAAAGGTTCAGCGATGGGGTCCAACACTTGTATTCTAACATCTCCAAGAATTACTTAAATTGAATTAAAGGAGAACTAAAGCCTAACTAAAGAAGTAGGTAGAAATGTTGTACATTATGTTTTGTGCTTCTGTACCAGCCCAAGGCAACCACAGCCCTTTAGCAGTAAAGATCTGTGTCTCCAAAGATGCCCCAGTAGCTCCCCATCTTCTTTTCTGCTGATTCACTGCACATGCTCTGTGCTGCTGTCACTTACTGAGCTTAGGGACCCACTCACAATATACAGTACACATAGAATAGAAATGTCACAATATAAGGCTGATTAGTAATTAATACAGATAATTACTACATGGCAGCACAGAAACCAGTGCAATTAGCATCAGAATTTAATAATCAGCAAACCTGTAGCATCAGCTTATATTACAGGGGAAGCTCATTTTCTGCTGGATAATTAGTGACGAGCCCTAAGCTTAGCTTCTCAACAGCCAATCAGAGCCCACTGAGCATGTGAGTGTCACAGACACTTTCCAAGATGGTGACCCCCTGTGACAAGTTTGAAGTCCTGGATCATTGCTGCTATTGACAAGCTCAAACTTTAGCCTCGTGCAATAAGTTGACTATTTAAAATGTGCCATTTTTAACCATATTCATTTTTAGGGTTTAGTTCTCCTTTAAATTGAACTAAATCCCTCGCTAACGTTAAGGAATATGTCGTGAAACAACACAACCTATTCATTGCTGCATTTTAAAAAGAGGCAAAAGATTATTTTTGTATGAAGTGAGCGGCAGCTTGTGGTGATAGGGAAGCTGTGGATAGAGGTGGTAATGGGGAGGGTTACAGGGGTGCAGGGGGGCAAGTGGGTGGGGCCCTGTGCCAGGTAATGTCGCCTTTGGTGACAATATTACTTGAGCAGCCCTAGTATTGGAGCCCATGATGGCAGCCCTGGAGGGGAGTAGTGAAACATCACATGATTTATTATTGCAAGTGCATTGATTATTCTATATATAGTGAACAAAGTACCCCCTGTTGTAAAATATAAGGATATTATAAGTCACCGAGGAGTTCCGGCCAAGTATTTTTATACAGGTCATGGAACTCTGAGGTGACTTCTAATATCCTCATATTTTCCAACTAGGGGAACTTTATTCATTATAATACGCAAGCTTTAGTGAGTCATGTGACAAAAATGACATCACTAGTCACCATTTATAAGGATCTAATTTACAAGATATTCATGGCTTTTGTGTATTATATTCCGATACACTTCCCTATACAGGTAACGCCCAACACCAAGCATCTACTATAGGCATGAATGGCTCAAGCAGTGAGAGGGGTTTCTCTGCTGCAGCTGATAATAATGGTTCTGAACTACAAGTCACAACACTCTGAGCTCCAAAACACCCCACCTAAAGTTCCACCTTGATATTTGTGTAGGACACAGGGAGCTTGGGGTGCCAAGCACAGTCGGATCTGTCACTGCTCATTTCATTCGGACACAACTCCCTTGTCTCAGAAAGGAAATTCTGTACAAATCCCATCACCAAAATAGCCTTCTTAATCTCTCAGCAATGCCGGACTTCATATGTACATTCCTACTAATTCTCCTACACTCACGTCACTGACACTAAACACTCTACTTTCTACTATGCCGTCCTTCCTGAGATGTTACACACTGCAACACTGCAACACTGCAGGGGACTGTTCCTGCTGAATTGTGCTTAGTACAGGGAATACCTATGCTGCCATAGTTTTATGGAATCTCTCTGTACAGACTATGAGCAAACTTAGGGGCTGTTCCTGCTGAATTGTGCTTAGTACAGGGGATACCTATGCTGCCATAGTTTTATGGGATCTCTCTGTACAGACTATGAACAAACTTGGGGGCTGTTCCTGCTGAATTGTGCTTAGTACTGGGAATACCTATGCTGCCATAGTTTTATGGGATCTCTCTGTACAGACTATGAACAAACTTGGGGGCTGTTCCTGCTGAATTGTGCTTAGTACAGGGGATACCTATGCTGCCATAGTTTTATGGGACCTCTCTGTACAGACTATGAGCAAACTTAGGGGACTGTTCCTGCTGAATTGTGCTTAGTACAGGGGAATACCTATGCTGCCATAGTTTTATGGGATCTCTCTGTACAGACTATGAGCAATCTTAGGGGACTGTTCCTGCTGAATTGTGCTTAGTACAGGGAATACCTATGCTGCCATAGTTTTATGGGATCTCTCTGTACAGACTATGAGCAAACTTAGGGACTGTTCCTGCTGAATTGTGCTTAGTACAGGGAATACCTATGCTGCCATAGTTTTATGGGATCTCTCTCTGTACAGACTATGAGCAAACTTAGGGGCTGTTCCTACTGAATTTTGTAACTTTGTAAATACAATCAATTGAATATTCTGTATTGTTTCTGAAATAATCAAGTTTATCTTCACTATCCCTCTCTCAGCATCTGTTTCTCTTCATTCTCTCTTCATGCAGCAGTTGGGTGTCAGATATTCACTGACAGTTAGATCCAATATATCTTATAGGGGGGCTGCTTTCCTAGCAGATGTATTAGAGCTCACTCACATAACTGATTCCAGTACAAACAGAATAACTTTTGCACAAATTCTACATGTAGAGAGACATGATGTCTGGTGAGTTTAATAGAGTGAGCTCTAATACATCTTCTAGGCAAAAGGAGCCCCCCTATAAGATATATTGGATCTAACTGTCAGTGAATATCTGACACCCAACTGCTGCATGAAGAGAGAATGAAGAGAAACAGATGCTGAGAGAGGGATAGTGAAGATAAACTTGATTATTTCAGAAACGTTTTATTACTCATCTTTCTATTCAGACCTCTCCTCCAGTCTCTTATTTAAGTCAATGCATGGTTGCTACGGAAATTTGGACCTTAGCAACCAGCAACTGGAGAGCTGCTGAATAAAAAGCTAAATAACTCAAAAACCACAATAATAAAAAATGTATACCAATTGCAAAGTGTCTCAGAATATCACAAGTTAATTTAAAGGGGAACAACCTCTTTAAGGCAGCTGATACAATAGTTATTAATATTCCACAGATGCTGCTGAGAAATGTATCGACTAATGGAGGAAACAGAATCTGCACCGGGATCACCAAGCTGCCAGTCTAAAGCCCCAGAGACAGGAACATTAAACTTGAAACTAGTGATGGGCGAATAAATTCTCCAGCCACGAACTTGCTGCTAATTTCCACGTTTTGGAACCGGCAAAACTGCAGCAAAAATTTGGATGCGCGTCTGAATAGGCGCTTGCGCCAAAACTGTCTCGCGTCAACATTATTTGGAAGCCAATTGACTTTAATGCGGGCGTCAAAATTGACGGGGCATGCAAATTCACTTTTTCGCAAATTTTTTGCTGTTTCACAAATTTTGCGGGAAATTCGTGAATTTTTTGTCCGAAGCAAAACTGGACAAATTCGCCCATCGCTGCTTTAAACTACAATTTTGGAACAACAGTAAAAAATTTGGAAAGCAACTGAAAGATGTTTTTAATTCTGGTGAACAATCTGAAACAACTGAACTGAAAAAAGTAATTTGGAAGATGAAAAATCCCTTTATTTCCTAAAAGGACAAGGGATCACTGATTGTTGTTCAGGTTGTGGTCAATCATCCAGGAAATAATGAAGTGTTACACAAGACTGAAACTGCAAATAACGGCCTTTGTTACAAAAACAAATTCAAAAGCATAAAAAAGAAGGTTTAGTTACCCTTTAGTGAGTGAGTCTATGATGCGACAGAATCAGCATGTGATGGGGCTGAGAATAGTAATAAAAGTTACTGCCACATGTACATTGTGATAGTTGTAAAGTAATGGAAGCAATCATAGCACTATCACGTCTATAAGCATTCAGCCAACAGGGGGAGCTCTAATCCGAGTGTATGTGGAATTAAAGGATAAGTAAACCTTTAAAACAAGTGAATGTAAAATTGATGAGAGTGTTATTCTAAGAACTTTCGCAATTTACATTCATTATTTATTTTCTTTTAATTCCAAGATATTAAGGGATACACGTACTGTTAATATGGATGAATTTTGTTCCAACAGTGCCACCTGCTGGTCAGTTTCCCACAAGTCTGACCACCAAGTAGTCAAGGAAGTTGTCAGGAGAAAGAAAGAGGCTGCTCTGATGTTCTTCTGCTTAGGAAAGCAATTAGAAACCTTTCTCAAATCTTTCCTAAGCAGAAGAACATCAGAGCAGCCCCTTTCTTTCTCCTGACAACTTCCTTGACTACTTGGTGGTCAGACTGGTGGGAAACTGACCAGCAGGTGGCGCTGTTGGAACAAAATTCATTCATATTAAAGGACATGTCAACCCCCATAACAAAAATTTTATCAGTGAAAAGCCTCTTTGCATGATTTACATACCAACTATTGCAGTCCTAGACAAGTAATCCGATAAGCAGCTCTGTTGATTTCGGCTTCCTGCTAGTTTCCAGCACTATCAGCCTCTCTCCCCCTCCCTTCAGAATGTGTGCTGTTGTTTGGCGATACGCACATGCGCAGTTCACAAAAAATCTAGCGCATGCGCAGTTAACTTGATTAAGCCTGGGCAAAAGTATCCAGCCGCATAAAGAGTGACCTCTAAAGACACGCCTGTGTCTTCATTCAGCCAATGGAAAAAATAGTATTTCTTGTTGCTATAGGCGCTGTATTCTGCCAAAGCTTTAACTCTCTGCTCCGCTGCTTCTAGCCCATATTTCATCGTGCTGACTGCAGCGAGGAGAGCAAGGGAGCGGAGATATTAACTGTTGCACTGCCCTAATCTATGTAAGCTATTATCAATTTAAAGAAAGCATAATTTGCACCATCAAATCCTCTTTTGTTTTTTTATTTTTGTACTGTTATATTATATGTTTATTTCATTTAAAATGAATTTGAGCCCTAATAAATTCATGTAAAACGTTCCTGCGTAGGTCTTTGTACAAACTTTGTGTACATAAAGTTTTATTGAATCTGAAACCTCAGCGTAGAGGCCAGAAGGATGGGGCTATTGGTGCATGCGCATTGCTATAGGGAAGAGCGCAACCAGGAAAAAATGGCCGCCGCGTTAATCATTGCACAGAGATTGAAAGAATGCATCGGCGCAGGGAAGCTGGAGCGCTTTTCAACGCGAAAATAATGCGGTTCGCATGGGGCTAAGGTAGGCTACACAGGCATACTAAAAGTCAACAACAGCTTGACTTTTCCTTTAACAGTACATGTATCCCTTAATATCCATTAAAAGAAAATAAATAATGAATGTAAATTGCGAAAGTTCTTAGAATAACACTCTCATCAATTTTACATTAAAATCATGTAAACATTAAATAAACCCAATAGGCTGGTTTTGCTTCCAATAAGGATTAATTATATCTTAGTTGGGATCAACTACAAGCGACTGTTTTATTATTACACAGAAAAAGGAAATCATTTTTTTTAAACATTTGGATTATTTGGAAAAAATGGAGTCTATGGGCCTTTCCGTAATGCAGAGCTTTCTGGATAACAGGTTTCCAGATAATGGATCCTGTACCTGTAAAGGTATAGGACCTGTTATCCAGAATGCTCGAGACCTGGGGTTTTCCGGATAACAGATCTTTCCTTAATTTGGATCTTCATACCTTATGTCTAATAGAAAAATCATGTAAACAATAAATAAACCCAATAGGCTGGTTTTGCCTCCAATAAGGATTAATTATATCTTAGTTGGGATCAAGTACAAGCTACTGTTTTATTATTATTCGCTAATCGCCATATATCAAATTTTTCAGCGGGACAGATTTGATCGTCGCTAATATCGGGCTCTGGTATCACATACAATGACGTAGTGACAAGGGGGCACAAGAATGTCACTTATCATTATTATAATACAGGTATGGGACCTGTTATCCAGAATGTTCTGGACCTGGAGTTTTCTAGATAACGGATCTTTCCATAATTTGGATCTTCATACCTTAAGTCTACTAGAAAATCATGTAATCATTAAATAAACCCAATAGGCTGGTTTTGCCTCCAATAAGGATTAATTATATCTTAGTTGGGATCAAGTACAAGCTACTGTTTTATTATTACACAGAAAAAGGACATCATTTTTTTAAAAATTGGATTATTTGGATAAAATTGAGTCTATGGGAGAGGACTTTTCCGTAATGTGGAGCTTTCTGGAAAACGGGTTTCCAGATAATGGATCCTGTATAGGACCTATTATCCAGAATGCTCGTCTACTAGAAAACCATGTAAACATTAAATAAACCCAATAGGCTGGTTTTGCTTCCAATAAAGATTAATTATATCTTAGTTGGGATCAAGTACAAGATACTGTTTTATTATTGCACAGAAAAAAAATCATTTTTAAAAATTTTAATTATTCAGAGTCTATAGGAGACTGCTTTTCTGTATTTCTGAGCTTTCTGGATAATGGGTTTCCGGATAACGGATCCCATACCTGAATGTGAATTTCACCCCTTGTTCCTAAATAGATGGCTGAAATAGGCTAAATAGATGGAATTCTTCCCTCATCAGCCCAAGGGCTTTTTATCCACAGATCATGACCTGACAAATGGTTCGAATACTTTTGGCAAAAGGTTCAGGTAACGAGCTGCCTGCCCCCTGTGTGTATGTCGGTAGTTCCGCCTACTCACAACACGTGACACGGCTGCTTATCCACATACGTGGCCAGACAAACATTGATCTCATACATGGGAAGATCTCATTGGCCCAAAAACATAGGAAATGAGGGGAAATGAAAGCTCTGATGCCACAATTGTGGCAATCCTTCATTAAAGGGGTGGTTCCCCTTTAAATTAACTGTTAGTATAATATAGAGAGTGATATTCTGAGACAATTTGCAATTGGTTTTCATGTTTTATTATTTGTGGTTTATTACTTATTTAGCTTTTTATTCAGCAGCTCTCTAGTTCTGCCATCTGTCCAAATTACCCTAGCAACTGTGCATGAGTAATAAAAAAAAAGTAGCAATACCAATAAATGTGTAGCCTTACAGAGCATTTGTATTTTTAGACGGGGTCAGTGACCCCCAATTTGACAGCTGTAAATGATCAGAAGAAGGAAGCAAATCTATCTATCTATATATATATATATATATATATATATATATATATATATATATATATATATATATATATATATATATATATATATATATATATATAATAATTAAGTCTAATTGAAAATTGAAAAGTTGCTTAGAATTGGCCATGCTATAACATACTAAAAGTTAATTTAAAGTGGACCTGTCACCTAGACACAAAAAGCTGTATAATAAAAGTCCTTTTCAAATTAAACATGAAATCCAATTTCTATTTTTTATTAAAGCATTCGTAGCTGTTGTAAGCGCATTTAAAAATCTCAGCTGTCAATCAAATATTGTCTGCCCCTCCTCTCTGACATAGGGGCGGGGCAGACAATTACTTTCACTTTCCATTCAGCACTTCCTACATGTCACTGCTCTCCTCACATTCCCCAGTTCTCTTCACCATTTAATTGTGTAGCCAGGACATGGGGATGGACATCAGGTCCCCCATTCTGGTGCACAAACAAGATTCTGAGATGATACAAGACTTGTCTTAATAACAGGGTCCACAAAATGGCTCCTGCCTGCTTGTTATAATTATGAGTTCCCAGACTGATGGAAACAAGATTCAAATAATTTATATAGTGTTTATTTTGCTTGACATGTGATAAAATAGGATTTTGGATAATTATTTTAAAGGTGAAGCACCCCCTTTAATCGGGTGCCAATCAGGTGCACAGGTTACAGTAAAATTGCATTTTGCAGTTGAGGTTGTAAATGAGCCCTGGTCCCCACAACACATAACAGTGATCCCCATCAGAGCCTCTAATTCAGTGAATTGTAGTTCCAAACAGTAAAACATAAACAGGGAATCATTCTACATGGGGTATAAATGTAACAGCCAGAGAGAGAGGTCTCAGATTTCTATTAATACACCACAGAGGGGGGATTTGATCCCAAAAATAAAATGATGCCAGGCAAAATAATGAAATGATAAAAGGTTGCAAGACAATTGATTTCATTCTGGAGGAGACCTGACTCCTGTTACTAGTGATGGGCAAATAAATTCGGCTGGCACGAAATTGGCGGCGAATTTCCGCGTTTCGCTGCCGGCAAATAAATTTACCTGCGTCAAAAAAATTCTGAAAAGTCGCTCGCATCAAAATCACCGCGCGTCAACACTATTCGGATGCCCATTGACTTTAACGCCAGTGGCAAAATTGACACGAGTGACTTTTTTTGGTCAATTTCCGATTTTCACGTTTTTTTTGCAGAAAATTTAGATTTTCAAATTTTTTTTCGTGAAACTTTACCATTTTCAAGGTTTCTTTGCAAAACTTTAAGTTTTTCACGATTTTTCGTGAAACTTTCCGATTTTCATGCTTTTTTCCTGAATTTTTCGTCCTTCACTACCTGTTACATGTTATTTTGGGAGTCACAGAAAGGGATAAAGAGACACTAGCGATTACACTAACAAACCCCAGTGACAAAATAAAAGGAAGATTTACAGGGAAGTTGCATTACAATGAGATTTTCTTTCATCAGGTATAAATGCATTTTGGAGTTTAAATGCGCATCCATCTCCGTGTAACAGATCACATGGATTAAATCTCTTATTATCATTATTGTCAGTGTTACATGGAGATCATTCCTGTAGAGTGTGAGACTGAGGTATCGCTGTTAGACTGGGACACACAGGTCCTACTAAAGAACACTTAGGGGCACAGTCACAAGGCAAAGGGAAGTAGAACTGGAGACAAAAAGGATTAATGGAGTAAAAACATCAGAAAACATGGGGTGGAAGGACAATGGGGGGGGGGGGTTGTCCTGTCCACAGTCTGCCCTGCTGTCTCCATCTTGCCCTACAGTTTCCATGTCACCCCACTGTCTCCATCTTGCCCTACAGTTTCCATGTCACCCCACTGTCTCTATCCTGTCCTATAGTTTCCATGTCACCCCACTGTCTCTATCCTGTCCTATAGTTTCCATGTCACCCCATTGTCTCCATCTGGCCCTACAGTTTCCATGTCACCCCACTGTCTCCATCTTACCCTACAGTTTCCATGTCACCCCACTGTCTCCATCCGGCCCTACAGTTTCCATGTCACCCCACTGTCTCCATCTGCCCTACAGTTTCCATGTCACCCCACTGTCTCCATACAGTTTTCCATGTCACCCACCCACCATGTCCCCACTGTCTCCATCTGGCCTACAGTTTCCATGTCCACTGTCTCCATGCCTAGTTTCCATTCACCATGTCTCCACCTAGTGTCTCCATGTCACCCACTGTCTCCATCCCTACAGTTTCCATGTCACCACTGTCTCCATCATGTCCCATGTCCCACTGTCTCCATCCTACGTTTCCATGTCACCCCCATGTCTCACATTGTCTCATCTTCCTCCATGTCACCCACTGTCTCCATCTGGCCCTACGTTTCATGTCACCCACTGTCTCCATCGGCCCTAGTTTCCATGTCACCACTGTCTCCATCCGGCCTACAGTTTCATGTGTCTCCATCCGGCCCTACAGTTTCATCTTGCCCATGCCCTACAGTTTCCCTGTCACCCCTGTCCACATCATTCCATTGCACTGTCTTTTCATGTCACCCACCATCCATGTCCACCATGTCTACAGTTTCCATGTCACCCCACTGTCTCCATCTTACCCTACAGTTTCCATGTCACCCCACTGTCTCCATCTGGCCCTACGTTTCCATGTCACCCCACTGTCTCCATCTTACCCTACAATTTCCATGTCACCCCACTGTCTCCATCTTACCCTGCTTTTTAAGTCGCTCTACTGGATCCATGTATAGCAATTTCCATATCTGTAATGTACCAAGTAGCACTGGCTAAATGGGTGGCAGCAGGAATACTTCTTTTCTTAAAGGCATAAACTAAAGACTGGACGGGTCAGAGAGTTTTAGTGCTGGTGGCAGGCACAGGCAGGGTTAATACATAGGTCCAGAAGTGAGAATTCCCAAAAATCCTTTTAGAGTGACAGATTTGTCAGTTGTCAGGGAGCGGAGAGTTAACAGAGCTGCCCTGTGACTTGACTCTCCCAAAATAGTCCCAGCTGTCTGACTCCATCTCGGCCGCATGGCCATTTGTAGAAGCGCAGGGCTGAAGGGCTCACAGTTTGGCAGCCCAGACCGGCCCACCTACTGATAGCAGCAAACACTCAATAACAATAACACTCAATAATGTGTTTAATATGGATCAGGCTTGTTATCATGCTGCATGGCTAATTGGCACACCAGGAACCAGTGCAGTCTGCAGCACACATTTCAATGACGCTGCTAATTCAGCCTGTGCATTTCTTGTACATCTGCAGAAATGGATTCTTTATATTATGTAGGGGCAACAATGTGCTTTCACTTATAATTATAAGGTACAAGGTAAGGAAGAGTCTTTGCAACTCCCGATCTACAACTCCCAGCTCAGTGCACAAGGGATTCTGGGATGTGTAGTTCACCACAAGAATGACGGTGTTTTGCTTGTATAACAAATCATTTCCAATTTTGCCTCTGTTTCTCTTTAGACACACCCACTGCGCACACTAAACTGCAAGTGATTGGATATCTCGGCTATAATTCTATTTATATGGATTTAATCTGCTAAAGCCTCCTCAGCTAATTTTCAGTATTTCACCTGCCGCCAGTGTCAGTATCTGCCCCCCAGTATTACATAGGGGGATCCCCATCATTGCTCTGCCGTGATAATGACACCAGTGGCCCTTACTTGGGGCAGAAGCCTCAGACCACATATTTGTATTATTGTCTATTTGTTACTTTATTTATGTTTATAGTGGTGCTGCTGTGCATATATGTCCCATTCCAGCCTGGTATCAGTCATCCGCCATTCATTGTTTAGTTTATTTGGCAACAGACATTGTGTATCCCTCAACCCAGCCCACCACAGACCCCTGCTAAACCCCAAGTGCTGCACCCACAAACCCCTATACCACCAACAACAATCTCTGCCTGCTCCAACTGCTATATCCCAAGCATTGCACCCTAAAACCCCTGTACCACAAACTACTATAACACAAGCTCTGACCCCTCAAACTGCTAAATCTCTAGCACTGCACCCACAAACCCCTGTACCACAAAACACTATACCACAAGTTCTAACCCTCTAATTACTTATATCCCAAACACTGTACCCACAAACCCCTGTACCACAAAACACTATACTACAACTGCTAAATCCAAAGCACTGCACCCACAAACCCCTGTACCACAAAACACTATACCACAAGTTCTAACCCTCTAATTACTTATATACCAAACACTGCACCCACAAACCCCTGTACCACAAAACACTATACTACAACTGCTAAATCCAAAGCACTGCACCCACAAACCCCTGTACCACAAAACACTATACTACAACTGCTAAATCCAAAGCACTGCACCCACAAACCCCTGTACCACCAACCACTATACTACAAACTCTAACCCCTCCAACTGTTAATCCCAAGCACCGCAACCACAAAGTCCTGTACCACCAACCACTACAGCACAAGTTCTGCCCCAACAACTACTAAATCCCAAGTGCTGCACCCACAAACCCCTGTACCACAAACCACTATACCAAAAGCTCTGACCCCTACAACTACTAAATCCCAAGTGCTGCACCCACAAACTCCTGTACCCTTAACCATTATATCCAACAATTAAATCACAAATCAATTAAACCACACAAGCCTTGTACCCACAAACACTAAACTGTAAGCTCTGCACTCCCAAACCAGTGCACTGCAAAGTCTGCAATGACAGGTAACAGAACCCTCTGCACCCCCTAACTGCTACACCACAAGTTGTGGACCAGAAGTAGATCCCAGTACCTCTCTTGTGTTCTTGAGAAGTTTTCAGCCTTCTGTTTGGATGTGGAACAGCTGCGGCCGGGCCCCTCTGTACATGGGGAGCCTTATCTACAGAAATATCTCAGGGTTCAGCCAGAAAGGGCAGTAGATCCAGGATTTTGTAAAGACCCACTTGGTATGCTCCAGGTGTGGGGGTGCAGGGAGAGGAAGTTTGTAGTTTTAGACTGATCCCCCCTCCTACTGTCTCCTTGTGCTCCACTCCAGCCCCAGAGGCAAAGAAAGTCACATGAAGGTCCTGCTGATGGGAGTCTGTATGGGTGGGAGGTGGGCCTGTGTCTTCCTGGGGCTTCGCTCTGCTCCAAGTCCAAAATAGCCCAAAATAGCCCGGGTGTCACTTACTGTGCAGATAACATTTCATTAGATAAAGGGAGGGGGTGGGGAGAGGCCACAGATGCACTGGGACTATAGGACTGACCCAAGACCTGCCACTTTCCACACTAGGGGGCCCATTTACGATTGTCTCCTAGAGGATATTGGATTGTTCTCCTTTGTTATTATGTAAAGCAATATCTATGGAATATGTGTGTCAAACAACATCAACATTTTCTACTAAACATTTTTTAAAATTCAATAAACCTTTAACGAGAACAATTTGTTCAACCATTTTCGAGTGGACATTAACGGAGACTGAAATGGAGAGGGAAGGGAGTTTATTAAATAGACTATTAAATAGGCCCTGGTGCTTTAAATACTTCCCCGGCCATTGTTGGACTACATCTCCCAGCATTCCCTGAGAAGCTCTGCCTTGGTGTCTCTGTGCCGGAATGGATATATTGTTTACCGACATGACTATACACTATGGGTATAAACTATAATGCCATGGATATATACAGTATAAATTGACACAGCTATTTACTGTACTGGAGTGTACTTCTCTGTCTATTTGTATTTAGACATTTTGGTTGGGAGCTGCCATACTGTTTACATTAGACAGACCAGTATCATTTGCCTGGCAGGGAACATTCCTTCTCTGTTTATTTGTATTTATACATATGGCTGAGAGCTGCACTACTTGACTCAGTGGTTTATATATTTATATATATATGCAGACTGGGTTCCAGTAGGTAAGCAGCGCTGTCCTGTTGCACGGCTATAGCCGGGGGATACTGTGCAATAAAGTCGAACTATTAATGACACCGTTAACGCTTCTGGCTAAACAAACAGTGCATTCTACATGGACACTCCAAGGATCCCAGTGATTGACAGGGGCAGGAGGTGCGTGGGTTTTCCTTGCTCTCAGTCTCCAGGCTGGGATGTTGGACGGATGGAGTTGTAAATAAACTGCTGCCTATAAACATCCCCAGCTCCACTTGAATGGATTCTTGAAATTCACCATTGCTTCCCGGATAAGTCCATCTTAGCAGGGGAAATGCATCCCATTGGCCATTTGGAGAAATGGGGGGCTCGTTTATCATTGAGCCAAGAGCAATTACAAGAGTGCCGAGGGGTGCAAACTTGTGCCAATTAGGGGCTTAGAGGTTGCACCAGGCTAAATATCGGCTAATTGTCTCCCGTCAGCCTATTAAAGGAGTCAGTTAGGGCTCTTACAAACGGGCGGTTTTACCCTGCACTCCGTGCGTTATGATTTCTTCCGTTCAGCCGCAGGGGAGAGCAGGATTAGACGCACTCAATTATTATCAAGGGGGCTGTATTCACACAGACGCATGTATGCACTGAACGCAAGAAAAATGCTGCATCCCACCTGTCTTTGGTGCTTACATGCGTCTGTGTGAGTACGTCTACTCATGCGCTCCCCTGCGGCTGAACGGAAGAAAACGCAACGCAGGAAAAACCGCCCGTGTGTAAGAGCCCTTCATTATGTATCAATATGCAGAATAATTTACTGACTTCTCCAATAGGTGCGTCTATCCCCATGATTATTCTCACTATTTGGGAATTAGATGCGCAATATACAATAATTCAAGGATTTGTACGGTGCAGAACTATTTTTGTTCCTTTCATGTCTACCATTAGTATTGCACTGGGGTCTCCTGCCCATTAGGGCTGTAATCTGAATGGCCCCCCTTGTGACCTCAGGGGCCCCCTTCCGACGTCCATCACCCCCTGCTCGTGCAGCGACGCATGCATCCGTAGTGGCTGTAAATGGGCGCGGAAGTATTTGCAGCATCCACAGGGAGTAGATCTGGGCCAGAGGGGCCCATTGGGTTTTTTTCCCAGTATCCCCGGCCCAGTCCAACCCTGTCTCCCATATAGTTCTTGCACAAATACCGGGACACATGGATCCAGAAAAAGGAATAGGAGTCATCAGGAGAGTTTTGTCACCCATCCGCTAATCTGGAAATTGGTTGGGTTTCAAGATATCCTGAAGAACCCAACTGCCATTACCCTTGGGGGATCTATCCTCTTATCTTCGAGTAATAGGGATAATCGGCTCCTGGCACCATCCCCACTTCTTATCCATTGAATAAAGTCCAAAGATGACTAAATTAGGTTCCTCTTACTCTTTAAAGGTACATAAGTAGCCCCAACTAAAGCAACCCCGTGCCACCCAAGGTGCACCTACCCAGACAGAACCCACCTCTTCCCACTCCAACAATACAGGGCGAGTCCATCTATAGTAGTGATCCCCAACCAGTGGCTTGTGAGGAACATGTTTCTCACCAACCCCTTGGCTGTTGCTTCCAGTGGCCTCAAAGCAGGTGCTTATTTTTGAATTCCAGGCTTGAAGGCAAGTTTTGCTTGTACAAAAACCAGATGTACTGCCAAACAGAGTCTCCTGTAGGTTGACAGTCCACATATGGGCTACCAATAGCCAATCACAGCCCTTATTTTGCACCCCGCACATTTTTCATGCTAACTTTGCTCCTAAACTTAAAAGTTGGGGACCCTAGATCTAGGGTCTTCCCTATTGCAACTCCCCCAGAATAGAATAATAACATGTCCACTCTCTCTTCTATACCCTTAGCATAAAAAAACTGTGCCAAAATGCTTTACTATCGACAGTATTTATAGAATAATGAACAGAATGTAATGGCTAATGAGAGCAGGGTTAGTAGTACTAGAACAGTGGTTATCAGCAGGGTAAGTTAAGTGAATCTGAGTATTCCCTTTATAGAACACAATGTATCCCGCGCTTTGATGTGGAGCTTAAGCCGCCATTCTTCAGATGGTTCAATTGCACAAAACAGTTGGTGTATCATTAGTGGGAAGGAACAGCTTCAGGACAATGTATCAGATAAGATAGCGTGCCAGTGTAAACTGGGAATTCCAACCTGCTTCCAATATACAGTAAATAGGCACAGAGATTTGAAAAAACCCTTGATCATTGGTCATCAGGCAGACTATTATTTATAGGAATCAGCTTTGTACCACTTACACTTCCTCAGCTGTATATAAAGAGTCTCAGAGACTATTATCCACTGTTACTATAAAGACCATCTCTCCCTACTATACCTGCTATCCCACAGTCACACTCCCTTCCCAGAGACTATTATCCACTGTTACTATAGGCACCATCTCTCCCTACTATACCTGCTATCCCACAGTCACACTCCCTTCCCAGAGACTATTATCCACTGTTACTATAGGCACCATCTCTCCCTACTATACCTGCTATCCCACAGTCACACTCCCTTCCCAGAGACTATTATCCACTGTTACTATAGACACCATCTCTCCCTACTATACCTGCTATCCCACAGTCACATTCCCTTCCCAGAGACTATTATCCCACTGTTACTATAGGCACCATCTCTCCCTACTATACCTGCTATCCCACAGTCACACTCCCTTCCCAGAGACTATTATCCACTGTTACTATAGACACCATCTCTCTCTACTATACCTGCTATCCCACAGTCACACTCCCTTCCCAGAGACCATTATCCACTGTTACTATAGACACCATCTCTCCCTACTATCCCACAGTCATTGTCCCTTCTACATCCACACAAGTATTACATGTGCTGCTGCTCTGTTTGCAGAGTGCAGAGGTACTGTGTAAGTGTGTGGTTAAGCTTCCCAACACTCTTCCTGCCTACAACAGCTGATCTGAGAGCTGAGATTTGACATCCCTGCTTGAAGTTGGTTTTCCCTGTACTTTAAACAAGGTTTTAAACACAGGACTATTTCAATCTGAAACTATTTGAATTCTAAATATAAAGCTTGAAGCTGATGGAAAAAATAACATAGCTGTTGATTAAGGTGACCATAGCCCAGGGGGTGATAGAGATTCCATTCTTTATCCGTGTCTATCACTACACAGCCACCTGTTCCGTTCCAGTAGGGCTCAAGTCTCAGCACATGAAGCAAGAACATTCTCTACTGGAAATTGCTTCTCCAGCATCAACCCAATACAACGCAAAAAGAATTCTTTGTTTGAGAATTCTTTTCTCTTAACAAATCAATTTTTTCAGATGATACAAAAAAAAAAATTGCAAAAAATTTCAGAAACTATTATGTTCCAGTCAAGAACATGAAGATACAGATATTTAAAATCCAGAAATCTTTCATTGAGTAGCTATTGGTGCTGGTTTATAGGAAGGGAGATTTTGGTTTAGGACTTCCTAATTTCCGGCACAATTCAAACTGAGGGTATGAAGTGTTTGACTCAAAATACAGCATGTTTTTGAAAATTTTTGTGTTTCCACACCAGAATAGTGTTTTATACACAAACCATGTGCTATGCTTTCCAAGAGGATCTTTGTAGACCGGCAATCCCACCACTGATGGAAGAAATGCTTCTTCTTAAACCTTCTTTGTTCATAGATTGTAAGAACCCACTTGCTGAGTAACATTCTGGCGTTGTATGATGAAGTATTAAGCATCACTACAAGTGGTACTTTATGTGAAGCCACATAGTGAACTGGTCACAATGTGATACTTATTTTTTAAGTATTTGTACAATATTTGATCAACGAAAAGCGAGTGCATCATAAGTAGCTCAAAATACCTTGATGCTCTTTACTGATAATTTTTTTGGTACTTACCAGTAGGTCAGTTGATACCAACCTAGTGAAGTGAAGACCAAGAAGGTTAAGTGAAATATTATATCAAGTCTGAAGGGAATATTGTACTGGTTAAGACCAAAACTGATGCAATTTTTGGTGGACTTGAGATGACAGAATGGCTACACAACATCTCAACTGTCATATCGTAGTACTGATGACGATGTAACTTCTTTATAAGATTGCATTTGTTTTGTCTGGTCTTAAAAGCCATACTATGGTGCAAGACAAAGGTTGAATGAACTGGTCAGACTGTGGGATACTTATTTGTTAAGTATATGTACAATATTTGATAAATGAAAAGCGAGTGCACCATAAGTATCTCAAAATACCCACCGATTGAATTTGTTGGTACTTAGTAAGTTAATACCAACCAAGTAGAAGTGATGACCAAGAAGGTGAAGTGAAACAATATCTCAAGTCTGAAGGGAATATTGTACTGGTTAAGACCAAAACTGATGCAATTTTTGGTGGAGCTGAGATGACAGAATGGCTACACAACATCTCAACTGTTATATCGTCGTACTGATCATGATGTAACTTCTTTATAAGAATGCATTTGTTTTGTCTGGTCTTAAAAGCCAAACTATGGTCTAAGACTAAGGTCGAATGCAACACTAGACAAGACTTTTAATATTTGCCTTAAGACCAATCTTGAACCCTAAAAACCCAACCTTTCAGCTTATATATCAGTGATACTACAAAATACATCCAACTAAATCTCTGTTCCTTTTTGTGTAACATCAGACACAGAGGGGGAAATGTATGAACAGTGGGGTACTTTGCAACAAACAAACTTTGGTCAAACTGTAAGTAGGAAAATAAGAGCATACAGTATCTGTGATTGGTTGTGCGTTGCAATCTCCCGACCTACCACTTACCATTCAGATGAAATAATGTAGTAAAAAGAAATCAAACAATGTTCTGGCCATTACTTCACAGGCAAGAATCGTACAAATATGTCCAAAAAATAGTAGTGACAGTCAGCCATTGATATTGTCAGACAGGCAATACATGCAGAGATATTATTGCTAGCCGACTGAAATTTTCTAACCTGTCCTATTGATTAAACGACTGATCTCCATGGCAGAGACAAAGATTCCTATGACTTTATCTTTGCATCTATGGCCAGCTTTAGTCCTTAGTCTCACCACAACACCACAAAGGATTCTTCAGAACATTCTCCATAATACAGAGACCATATGGTCCAAGATGAGACCTTGGCTTTTTTAGCCCAAGTCAAGACTGAGGAGACCAAGTTTGAGCCTAAGAGAAATACTGCATCTGAGATATGAGTTTATTATAAAGCTCATGGGGTTCTACATCAAAACCTTTGCACAAATAAAGTACACCTACAGCACCACCATTATCCAAAGTTCTCCTCACATGCTCTTAGAAACAAATTCTGCCAGTCATGGATCCGAGTACTACCGATGATATACCTTTCCTGAACATGAAGTTTTCGCACCATATAGTGCAGATAAATAACCCTAAATGGTTCAAGAAGATTATAAAAAATATTCTAAAACATGAGAGGAAAGTACTGCACGTACTAACTAATCCCAAGCTTATTGCCTTGGTTCCCCGCCAGGTCAGTGTGAAGTGACAAGTAATAGTTCAAGGATGAAATTCAGTTCTCCTTGTGGCAGTGAACCTTGGATCAAATCCATAAATAATCTGGGAAGCAGCTAACAAATACGTAGATAAGATATCCCAGGTGAAGCTAAATAAAGGCCCTGGGCAATGGCAGAAAGCACCCTTTAAATCTTTATTATCTCTGTACTTCCAGGGATGTTGCATGAAGTCTTCTTGCCAGTGTTGCACAGTTCTTTCTGGGCTTAACATGACTGCTGCAAATTAAGACAAAATATTATATATTTGAGTTGTATCTGGGTCTATTGCCCCACACAACGATAATTTGCTGTCACAAAGTTTGTATCTAACAAAAATATATCTACAAAACAGATCATAGCCGGCCCCTACAGGAAACAATGAGATTTACTTGGAACAGTCTACAAATTTCCATGTGTAACAGCAGCCTCAAATAGACTTTTGTGCATGGAACATTCCTTCCCTTCATATTACATGTATACATAGTACTGCCATATTGTTTGCCTTCTTTATAGACAATACCCATATTGGGTTTTTTTTGGGTAAAATCACACTACACCTTCCATTTTGCCACGAGTTCATGGCAAAGTGGAGAAAACACTTCTTTCCATGAAAATTCCACCTATTGTGGTTGACCAGTCACAGCAAGCTCAGAAATGCCATGATTGTCCCCTTGGAACCCAAAGCCATGACTTGTAAGTCATTTTCCTAGGAATTAACATTGTCTGGATTGGGGGTGAAGTCCACTGTATTCCCTGGGAATGTTCAGAGTGGCTTTTCTCAAGATTAAGGAGGGAACCAAATAACCTGTTGTGCAAAATTAGCCTTCTAACATTGGTTCCTATGTTTATTGGGCTTATTTATCAAAAATCTAATTTATAAGGTTTTAGAGTTTTTTTCTACTTCAAATTAACTCACAATTTGAAAAACTCAAACGTTTGCTTACTTATTAAAAAATCAGAGCTTGATTGCATACAGTCCTCAGCACAAAAAAAATTAATTTGTGAATTTATCATCTAGAATTTGTGAGTTTACAAGTTCAGAAAACTCATTAAAAAAATGGCTTGAATTTTGCCTAGGACAACACTCATTGACTTCTACATGAACTGACAAGCTTTTAGATGCAAAAGTTTTACATTTGGGCTATTTGAGTTTTTGTGCTTAAAAAATGGCAAACAAAATCTAATGGCAAAATTTTTAGTGAAAAATCACTACCTATGTGTGTACATTAAACTACCCAATGACGGGTATGAGAGCAGATTGGGGTCATCCTATCAGGGTGATCATATGGATATACATATCTATTAATTTGGGACCCCCAATGCAGGTTCCTTATGGAACCCACTTATGGAAACATTTAGGCGGAAAACTGTAGTCCTCTACTTTATACTACCTACATTCACGGCTTTCGCCCCCCCCCCCAAAAAAAAGGCTATCAATAATTAAAATTTTGTACTTATTTATTCCAACTTTCATGTTTACTATTTTAGATCAGCTGGTCTCAACTTTTCAATTATTTAGTTGATTCTAAATTTATACATTGACACTGAAAATTTTGAACCATGAACAATTGAATCAAAGTTTTCACATTTGACCCATTGCAGAGATGTACAACAGTTATTAAAAAGCGAGGTAAGGGACGAAGTTGGGTTTATAGTCACTTCCTGCCGAAAACTAAATAAATTTACAGTTTTCAGGTTGTTTTCCATTAGATTTTTTTTCTTAAATTAGAAACCATTTGAGTGGAGTTCACTCGATGGATACAAAACTCTAAAATTCGACCTTTGATAAATAACCCCCTTAATGTTTTCATAAATACAATGTTATCATAAAATTTTGTTAATTCGTGGAAAACATATTTCCCTTTGTTTGAGCAATCACTTAAATCTGATGTATAGGTTCCAGTAAAAAAGTATCTGCTGGTGGTCTTATTGTAGCCTTTGAACTTCTCAGAAATGGATGGGTCTTAGTTTCTCTCACCCGAAACAAATTAAAGATGCAATTTTTAAATTGGCAACTTGAGAGCACTGATGAACTTTTTCCAGATGTCCATGTCCATTATCCTTTCATGATTATAGACATATTAAGAGTCCTTGGAGTTTGACCTCTGCAGCAGCGGAATGAAGAAATGTGCAGTAGTTCCATGTGGGGGTCTGGCCCTCCAAGGATAGCCAGGAGCATATGTTAGAAAGGGCCCAGGGTGAAGGTCAGTTAGGTTGAGATTTGGGAAAAATACTAAATGGTTTCTAGAAATTGAACTGGATTGTTAAGATTGAGAGTTAGGATAAACTTAAGGTCTTCATTGTCTGTGTTCATGGTATCAGCCATTCTGAAATATCCTCATGCATTTATAACCTTGCTAGGAGCAAATGGTGACCTGGCCGAATACTGGAGCTCAAAGGGGGCATGGGCCAAATAAAGTCTGAAACCTACTGCATTCAGTAGAGATCGCTCACTAGAAATGATAGACTTAAAGCTCAAATTTTCTCAAAAACAAATACAATGAAATAAAACATTTAGCTTTTTATTTTTCTAGTTGAATGTGCTAGTCTAGAGTTTTGTGTCGGCAAGAGAGAAGACCTTTCTACAAAGAGGGGTTGGAAAATAACCTTACATCGTTGATGCACTCTTTGTGATGTCTATCATTGCTTCAAAGAACTTTTTGACCGAAATACTGAAGGACGCTTTAAAGGGGTGGTTCACCTTTAGTTTAACTTTTATACATGTTATAGGACCAATTCTAAGCAACTTTTCATACGGTCTGCATTGTTCATCACAAATATTTGCTGTTTATTAACTGTAAAAACCACGAAAAACTCAATACAAAACTTGTCAATTAACGGGAGCTGCGCTTCTCCAGTTGTAATCTTTTTGTGCATCGAGCTTTTAGGTTTTTTTTTTTGTTTGTAATCACATAAAAATTTCTTATGAAAACGAGGATTTCACATTCTTCTCATTCTGCTTCTTTCCGCATTTTTAGTCATTTGGGCTTATTATATCCCGATCTTTTAATAAATAAGTGGACATTCATGTTTTTTCAGTTATTTGATTTTAACCTCAAACTACAGAATTTGCTCAATTTCCAACTTTTCTATTTCTAATTTTGAAAAAATGTGGCTCTTTTGCCAATCCTCAAACTTTACTGCAGATGGAGCACACATGGTATATAAAGCGATGGCCTTTTTCCGTCTAAATGGTTGTCATGTTGTAGAAAGATGAATAAGGAAAAGATCTGCTCCAACACGCAGTCTTGTATAAATAAGGACTCCATATTTGTAGGTTACGAGCACTTTACTGTAGGTCGGTCCTGTTTCAGTGTTCAATTCCCAGCGAGGCCGTATTAGAGCACAAGTCAGAAATGACACAGGCAAGTCGGAATAGTAGCTAAATGATTTTAATGTCATACACATAAGTTAAATTCTCATTTGGTTAGCAATAAAAACTTCTTAGGAATTAAGCACAAATTCAAATCCTCATATAAACTTGTCAGTAGAGACGACCCCTCCTTACTTTTTATTCTGTGACCTATACGACAATAGCACCTAATACATCAAAACACAGAACCAGTCTGCCTGCCGTTAACTGTCGGGAACCAACGAAATATCCGGGATCTAATGAGCGTTTGCGTATTTACCAATATATATTTATAAAAAAAAAACAACCTGTTAAACTTTCATAAAACTATTAGCAATAAACATATATAATTCTAGCTGTTAGGTTCAGCCTATTGAAACAGAATAACAGAAACTAAGGCATACTGGAATTGGTACAAAACCTACGGAGGAGTCACCTCTATATTTGGCTACGTTAGACACACCGTCCGATACAGCTAAAGTCGCAATGCCCTATATACTTTACTTTAGCAAGAAGTAATAAAATCACAGTGATTGTACATTTGAAAATACTGTTAACTCCATGGTTGGATACGTTGTGGCACACAAAATCAAACGTGCAAAAACACACACACAAAAAAAGGGGGGGGTGGGACGTAAAAGGTGCATCTTTTTTCTCCATTTAAGTCATCCAGGAACCAATCAGCAGTTATGGGACCGCTGTTTAAGAGCTGGTTGCTATGGACTTCCAGACATGGAGAAGAAAACATTAGTATTACTAAAAAATGGATTTCGTGCCGCTAAGTTTATAAAGGGCACAATTGGCTATTACAAGGATACGTGTGTACTGTGTGTTGTGCACACAAATACTTTAATGATGGGGCGGGGGTTACATATATTGCAAGGTTACATGTTCATTATTGAGACTTGCCGGTACATATTGCATTTCACGTTGCTTAAGTCATAATAACAAACATAACAACATCGTAACTGACACGTAATCTTAAGCATTTTCCACAAGACTCTGTCAGAGAACGAAAAGCAGCGAACTTTAACCTGTGGGTCTCACCCTGTTGCAGAACTACACTCCTCCTTGGAATTCTGAGAACTGAAACGTAGCTGGAGAATACGGAGACATGCCCCCGTTACGGCAGGAGAGCATAATCACTTGCCTCATTAACAGCCAATTCCATAACATTTCCCAACACGCGACATTCACCAAAACCTCAATACTACGCCCGTTGTCACTCCAGCAAGAGGTTTAACAAAAATCTCAAATGGGGGCGACTGATCGGAAAGTGTTGTCGAACGAGATCAAGAGGGCAACAATTAATCAGAAAGCATGGGAAGGTCGCGACCCTTTAATACCCTTTCTGAAGGAACCAACATTCCTATTAGTTCTTAACAGCCTTGCATTTCCCATCACTAGTTTACAGCTGAGGACTAAACCTTATTTCTTACCATCGTCAACCAGATTATATTTGGCCTCCTTTATTGATATGTTATAAGAATACTGAATCTGCCTCCCAATCTCAAGTGGGTCATTTGATCGGAAGATGTCCTAGAACGAGAACAAGGCGACTATTGATAATCAGAAAGCTTGGGTATTTAGCGACCCTTTAATATCTTTTCCAAAGGAACAAACATTCTCATTGGTTCTTAACAGCCTTGCATTCGCGGCCACTTGTTTACGAGTGACAATAAAACCTTATTTCTTATCGCCACCAGCCAGATTATATTTGGGCTCCTTTATTGATATGGTTATTAGAATACTGAATCCGCTTCCTCTACTGATTCAATGGCTTCTATTTTAGCGATGCCAAGTGGCGATCATGTTTAGAAGAAAGGAAAAAAAGAGGAGTTCGGACAAAGGAGCAAGCTCAGCCAAAAACACCATGGAAAATGTATCCAGTAGATACTTTCTGCAGATAAGGTCAAAAATAAACATCGTATGGGTTACCTTAAAATGGTAATGGGGTTATATAGTAAAAGGCACTATGTTTGTTCGGGTGCAGAAACCAATCAGCAGGTACTGGTGACCAGAAAACAAATAGGTTTGTACCAGTAGCGCGTAGGCTGCCTGTACCACAGCATCTGTCCCAACTTGAAGCGCTTTTAAATATACAAAAGAAGGAATTTTTTTTTTTTAAAAAAAATAGTATACATCGAAAAAAATGCAAAGACAAATTAAACTTTAAAATCGCAAAGCCTTTATTAAGATATAACTTACCGAAACTCTGCTTCAGAAAAGGTGACAATCCATTGTGCGGCACTCTATTTCTCCTCCCTGGCTATGGCCTATAAGGAAGGCAGGGAGGAGAAATCAAGCGCCGCACAATGGATCACCCGATCGCTTTCGGTAAGGTTTTTTTATTAAGAAATAACTTACCGAAACTCCGCTAGTGCTCCTCTTCAGAAAGCGATTGGGTGATCCACCAGGCGGCACTCGATTTCTCCTCCCTGCCTTTCTTATAGGAGATAGCTAGGGAGGAGAAATCGAGCGGCGCACGATGGATCGACAACTTTTCTGAAGAGGAGCGGAAGCGGAGTTTCGGTACGTTTTTAAAGTTTACTTTGTCATGGTGTTTTTTTTCGATGTATACTAACAAATTTATTTTGACACTTCCTTCTTTTGTATATTGACATGCGTCCTTTAACACAACATGTTTCCAGCAAGGTGGCGCTTTATCAAATGTTACTGGCGAGCAGCAAACATATTATTGGATGCTATAAGCTACTGTTATTGGGCAAAACGTAGTGCCTTTTATGCCATAAGGGGATTAGTGTTCTAACACACAAAAATACATTTGCTCTTAAGTGCTACTCGGTGTACATTAAGCAACTCGTTTTACCATCTTTTACAATAATTAAGCCACCTTAATATGCAAATTTTTGGCAGCTTCCATTCCAAAGGGGGGGGGGTGAGAAGAATACAGCTTCATAATTAAATAAGTAGACCATTTATATATGAAAACTAATAACAAGAAGCTGGTGGCCATGGAAAGAGATTGGATCAGGAAAAAATATAATACATTTCAAAACAATTTTGCACTTGAATTCAAACAAAAATGAAGGAACCCTATACATACTCCCCAAATACAGGCAAGGGATCAGTCATCTGGAAACCCGTTATCCAGAAAGCTCTGAATTACAGATTTGCGTTCTCCCATAGGCTCCATTTTATCCAAATTTTTAAAAATGATTCCCTTTTTCTGTGTAATAATAAAACAGTAGTTTGTACTTGATCCCAACTAAGATATAATTAATCCTTATTGGAAGCAAAACCAGCCTATTGGGTTTATTTATCGTTTACATGATTTTCTAGTAAAATTTAAGACATGAAGATCCAATTTATAGAAAGACCCCTTATTCGGAAACCCCCGGGTCCCGAGCATTCTGGATAACAGGTCCCATAACTTTGCATGAAATCATTGTATTATGGTTTATTTGGGAAAGATTTTTTTATTTTTAAAAGATTTTTTTGATGTTAGGTTAAGAAGGGGTTTGTAGAAACCTTATACTAAGGGACTCGTATTAGAGAGGGTTGGGATATTTGTGATAAATCACACTTTAAAAACATTTTTTAAATTAAGGTGTTCTTCTAAAAATGTAAAAATAAAAAAATTCCACCACCTAAAACCTGGTGTGTTTTTAATTTTGTTTTCAGGAGAAAAGACCAGCGTGGAAAAATAAATGTGTTCAATTATAAAGAACAATTTTTAAATGAACATAAACAGAATATATTTATTACGACCCCCCCCCACGAGTGAACACCAGGCACGAAGCGTCAACAGAGAGCACCCTTATATCAGTACCAGGTAGGGATGCACGGAATCCAGGATTCGGTTTGGGATTCTGCCTTTTTCAGCAGGATTCAGCCCCATCCTTTTGCCTGGCCGAAACAAATTTGCATATGCAAATTAGGGGCGGGAAGTGAAATTGTGTGTAAAAAAAATGTTTCCCACTTTTTCTTTTCCTGCCCCTAATTTGCATATGAAAATTAGGGTTTGGTTCCGTATTCGGCAAAATCTCTCACAAAGGATTTGGCCGAACCCCAAATAGTGAATTCGGAGCATCCCTAGTACCAAGTGTATATATACTAAACATGTTAGGGGCAGGGCACACAATCAGATTCCGGGAGATTAGTTGCCCGGCTACAAATCTCGTCTTCTTCGGGACGACTAATCGCCTCAAACTGCTTTCCACCGGCTAAAATCTAAATTGCCAGCGGGATGGCAATCAGATCGCTTAGTTTTCTGAAGTCGCCTCATGAGGAAACTTCGGGCGACTCCGGAAAATGAAGCGCTCCGAGTGCCATCCCGCCGACGATTTATATTGTAGCCGGCAGGAGGCAATTCAGGGAGATTAGTCGGCCTGAAGAAGAGGAGATTTGTCGCCAGGCGACTAAACTCCCCGAATCTGAGCGTGTGCCCTGACCCTTATAGGATATTGCACAGATTATATTCTAACTAGATTTATTCAGATCATTCAAGCTCAAGCATCTGTTCTTTGTTACTTTACGTCCCACAACAACTAACGATCTCCGAGTAAAACCAAAGACACACAATAAAAAACAAAAAAAAACACACAGTACCACAATCCATAAAATATCATGTCACACAGGTTTGAAGAAACATTTAACAAATGAGGTAAAACAGACAAGCCTGCGAACTTCAGCTTTAACAATCGACTTTGCATAAATATAGAACTTCATATAGTATTAGAGTGAATATACCGACTATACATTACGTGATACATTATTAAACGTTCCATTCACATAAATACGCTTCATACATTCTGTATTAGGAATACCGGGCGTTAAAGTTAGCACAAATTCTGCTTACGAACACATTAGGACTCTGAAATCATTCGACGATATAGATCTATTACACATCAAACACATTATTCTAAGGAATACAAAAAGAATTAGACTGAAACGTTCTGAACTGTAACTGCAACACAAAACACGACGGATTTGGCGACCATACTGGAGACAGTTACTTGCCCTTAAGCGGGTGTAGGAACGCGTCATTACATGGGAAGCCTTGGTCAGATAAACTCCGAATGGCGCCAAGCTTTACGGCAACACTGTATTTTGCACCTCCTCGTTATTCGGCATTTACAAGTTCATCGTGTAATAGAAACGGATGGATGAGCAAACGACATGCATCATATATCTGTAAGAAGGCAAACTGAAACCCAGCCTTAAAAGGAAAAATAAATAAAAATTGTGTATTATAATATATATATGCTCACTAACTTAATTTTCTGAGCAGAGACGCATCACAAGACTTTTATTTTCTCGCTAACGTAATTTTCTAGCCGTGTCCAATCGACTAAAATGAAAACCAGGCTGATTTATTAATGGTTGAATGTTACGTTTTTTGTTTTTTTTCCTTGAATGGTATCTTATTTGAGAAAAAACTTAAATGTCTAAACTTCGAACAAACGTTACCGACCTCAAAAATCTCGAATCCAATTCTAATCAAGCTTTTGTCTCAGAAAAAAATGCGATGTCAGGAAAGTTCTTCAAATAGGTCAGCGGACTTTTGCATTCAACTTCTACATGAACATCGGTAGGTTTTTAGGTGGCGACCTATCGAATTCGAGTTTCTTCCAGGGTAGGGGGATGATACTGTAAATCTCAAATTCGAATTGGTGGTTTTAAAATGGAAATTGTTGACCAAAAAAAAAAATAAAAAACTTGAAAATTCGAATTTCCCATTAAAAACCTTAGTAAATCTGATCACTGGAGTCGGGGTTTTAAAATTCATTTCTAAGAAAAACTAGGGTGGAAAAAATTATTGTAAATTGCAAAAAAAGTGATTGAGGGTTTACAATAATTTCCAGTGAAATTAAATTGGTCTGGATTGGAGTTCGCTTTCCTTGATTTCCCTTTTTACCGATATACAGTGTCGCTCCTCCAGCAGAAGCCATGGGCAGTTGCACCTCCCCAATCCCGATCACTTCTGCAATTTTTTTCATGCCTCAATCGATTTATACATGATCATGGGGGTTATTTATCAAGCTCTGAATTTCTCAGTATTTCCAAGATAAAAATCCGAGCAACGCCGAATTCCCGAATGGACCTTATTTATCATTCAAAAAAATAGGTAGGGCAAACTTGGACCTTTGACTGAAAAGTCCTAAATTTTTAGGATTTTTCTGCAAAAACCACAAATTTTTCTTCGGACTTTTTGGCACAAAATCTCCGAAATCTTCGGATATCGGTACGGACAGCAGCGCAGACACTGGGACCTTCCCCATTGACCAATACAGGACGCAGAGAGCTTTGAGATGCCGGGTTTTCGGAATCAGAGTTTTCATACCATCTGACTTTTTTTTTTTTTTTTTTAAAAGGACGGAATTACAGGTATTCGGAGCTTAATAAATAATCCCCTAAGCATGTGTATTTGTGATGTGCAGGTCTACAAATTATTGACCAGTACCGGACCCTAAAACGGCTCTCTGCACCCGCATCTGACCCTAACCTGCTTCTCTGCTTCCCTTTATTTACCCTTCACCCAGTCTCTGATGGGGCGGTGGGGTGGTTAGGCATCCGTCTATAAGGGTAGGACTACAGGATCCGACGCGCTGCGACAAAACGCCTGTGACAAGCATCCAACAGTCGTGTCGGATCAACGTTGCGACTTTATCCGACATTTCTATCTCTTACTTTATTTCTGTCACATGCGTTTTGTCGCAGCGCGTCGGATCGCGCCGAAAATGTCCATGTAGTCCTGCCCTAAACAGACGCCGCTGGAAGCATACTTAGGTCGAGGGTATCGTGAGCTCGCAGATCGCTAGCGTGTATTCCTGGAAATATTATATTAAGAGGCACATAACAAAAAAAGCTTTTCTTCAACTACTTTTGTGATGCACAAATTCATCCATTTCCAGATTGAAGATGATCTGCCAACATGTGACTTTACTCCCCCTATGTGTAAAGTCATTGTAATGCAGAACTACAGATCCCCCCATTGGAGAACATCATGGGTTCGATCATGACTGTACTTTAGCAGTTGCAGGTCTATGATGAGGGTCCAACCCAATTAGACCCGAGCAGGCACCCGAGACCAAGCCAAATCACAAAACAGACTAACAACAACAGGAACATCAGTCTGGAACCTGCTGTATTAGCTGCTACATTTACAGCACAAAACAATAACAAACACACCAACAATTCAAATTCAACACAAACCATCGTCCAAAACAACAACAAAAAATTCAACACAATCCACTCCAAATTGATTTAAAAACCGCAACTGAAAAATCGTTTTGAAGAAAAAAAAAACAAAAAGATAAATCTGACCTATTGCAACTGGTTAGTGCAAAAACAAAAAAAAAACCCAAGTCTAGACAAGCTACATTGTTCGGAATGGAAACATGCTTTCCCAGGAACTCTGTATAAGCACCACTTCCGCCATCTTGTATTGTTATATATATATATATATATATATTTTTTTATCTTCAAGGGATGAAAACGACTGAATTATACTGCAAAATGAGCAATATGGGATAGTTGACTCTTCAGTGACACCCTGTACTCCTCTTTGCCATTGGGTTTTATCCACTGAAAAATAAAAAATACTCCACGAACTTCAATGGACAAAAATCCTTACAGATGATCGCTGCACCTTATTCTGATGTTTGGAACTGACCAGAGAAACGTTCGATGGCTCTTTCTGGCTCACTAGCGATCCATTTATCGACAGACAGCTTAATTACGGTTTTCTATATATGGCACCACCCAGAATATCATAGAATACAGTCTGTTGATAGAATACATGCATAGATAATACCTTATTCATGACAAATTTTTTTTTCTTTAATACAAGCATTTTAGATATTTGCCAGAATTTTCAACAGCAGGCTGTGTGACCAATACACTTTCATGAATATATATATATATATATATATATATATATATATATATATATATATATATTTTGGCTGTTACTGGCCCTTTAAACATGGACTAAGGTAATTACCATTGAAACGGGATTCGGATTTATCGCTGCCATCACATTCAATGACCACCCACTACCTGCGCTGTCGGTACAGCCTGCTGAGGTCACACATCGGCACACTTACAAAATCCACTCCAGACAGGGAAGACCTTGTCTTATTAAGCATGTCAGACCAGCTACAGTGACCACATCTAACAGCATCCTCAGCCAGCCAAGAGTGTTGAGAGCTGCACGATCACGTGACACCCCTATGTTTTCTTTAAGTAACACTTAAAGTAAAGGCTGAACCCTAACTGATCATAATCAGTGACTTCTATTAAGCCAGTGATCATTAAACCTGTGTAGATGCGGAGTACAGCAGGTTACGACAAATTTCAGATTCAAGCCTGTATCGTATCAGAGCAGGGGTCCCCCAACCTTTTTTGGCCTGGGGACCGGTGGAAGGGGGTCGGCGTCCAATTCAGAAGCGCCGGCGTCCAATTCGGGCGCACTGCGTTAATTGTCCGCTAGGCTCGGCAGCCCAGTTGCAGACTGTCCACGGCCCGGTACTGCCGGTTGGGGACCCCTGTATTAGAAAAAAGAGCCCTGCATTGAGTTGAGTACCTGTAGAATACCTGCAAAGTGGTCAGGGCTGGAGGAGGGGTCAGGGAGCCAGGTGGATACCCTACCTGGGTGGGTAGAGCGTAGGCACTATTCCAGCCCCCACACACCTCCCCCTGACCTGGTTAAGCCACCTCCAAACTGACATCACTCACGTTTTCACGATTTCCAAGTCGGGAGAAAGAAATTTTCACATATGGCTGGGAAGCCAGTTGGGGGTGAAGGGAGTTTACCGCTTTTAGCCCAACTGGACCTATGCCGAAGTCTACAATGCAAGAAACAGTCAGCAATTTAATAACCTGGAATGTAAGACAAAAGGGAGGAGCCATCACTGGCCTATCAAGGAGCTATCCCTGGGTCATTCTCCCATAACCCCAATTAATACTAACAATTAGTATAATAATAATACAAATACTTGAATACAACAGTTACACAGCCTGTGATCTCTACAAGATGCAGATCCAAAGACGCAGAGGAAAAAGCGCATTTGTTTCACTTGCACAAAGTCAAGACGACGTGCGATTGACCCTAAGTGCTGCCGTAGAGTGGTTTCCTATTATAAAAAAAAAAAAGACTAAAAATAAAATGAATAGAAAGGAATCGGCGAACATATTCTGAACTGGCAAGCCCAGCATTAAACGTCTTATAAACAATATCCCGTGTAAAACACTATGGGTTATATCTCTTTATATAAACGATTTTATAAACGGCGATAAAAGGCTCTTCTGCATGAAACGCACATTTGTGGTTAGCACTTTTAGAATTTAGGGACAGAACTTAAATGTAAACTATCATTTCTAAGGTTATCAAGCTAGCACCAAATAAACAAAACCATAATATAATCTTTAAAAAAAAAAACGAAAAAAAACCACACATTGAAATGATACATTTGATTACAAAAACAACGAGTACCACGCATTACGTATGGAACCGAGCAGCACGTTCCAGAGCTACAGCTTCCGGTATTCAGCACCTACATAATCGGTGCACGGTGTGAGTTGTAGTTCTTCCAGAGGCACAGCAGCCCACCATTACAATAATCTATATCTAGAGATGTGGAAGGCCGTCCCCTCTGTCTGCGACCGCTACAGATATTTCGTATCCCTGTACGGACCCCCCCCGCCCACACATTCACAGTAACAAAGAAGACGTGATTGTCCAAGCCACACGAGAAGACACAAAAAAAAAACAAAAAAAAAAACGGTAGAACAAGCGCTTTGGTACTCTAAAAACTACGATGGTGAAACGTCACTTTACACCTGTCCGATATCTAGTGTTGTTAGTGCACACACACACACACACAATTTATCTATAGACAATTTCCTGAGTATATATTACATTGCTAAAGGTAACGGAACAAAAAAAAAAAGAAGTTTTACATGGATTAACCTAGTAAATTCCTTACGAGAATAATAAATACAGGAAAACGCATTTCCTTTTAAATTAACGGCTATCTCACCAGCTAACTAGATCGATTAAGTGCAACCTATAACGCAATACAAAGTTTCATTCGCCTCGACAAATATTACATTTGATAAATCCTGAGTGATGAGTTTTGTAAGTCGTCCGTGTAAATCACAGGCCGGGGTGGAAGGGGTATAATTAGTAGACGTTATCCCGTAGGATAGGGGGTATAATGCGCTATAATATACAGTATTACCTAGAGAACAGCCATGTATTTGCAGTAAGCTTATGTAAGATATTTGCTGAAAAACAGGTCCCAGAAGCCTCAGCCAGCAAATCCGATCTAGCAGGGCATGCTGGGAGCTGTAGGTCAGCAACAGGCTGAATTATGCCTATCGGCAACAGTAGGGTTGCCAGCTCACCCCTTTATTGCATATGCAATAGTGCATTTGGGGATGCACCAAATGCACTTATTGCATAAGCAATTTAGGGGTGGGAAGGGGAAAACATTTTTTACTGTGACAAAAAAAAGTCACGAGATTTCCCTCCCCACCCCTAATTTGCATATGCAAATTAGGTTTCGGTACGGCTGGGCAGAAGGATTCGGCCGAATCTGATTCCTGCTGAAAGGCCAAATCCCGAACCGAATCCGGGATTCCGTGCATCGCTAAAATGAATTAGTCATGCAGGCTGTGGATTCCATATGTGTTCGGTTTTAAAGGGGTGACGTGGTAACCCTAGGCAACCGGAAAGTTTGGTATGATGTGAGCCGATTATAGCAACCACGCCCCTCTAGCAGCAAATGATTAACTGTTTGAGTGCCAGACAGCAAGAATGATAAGCTATATTACATGCAACATAAACAGGGGCAGCTTGCAGTGAATACCCAGCCATCCTCGACGGTGTTGCTAAACGACAAACGGAGAGTGACCGTTTACTTGCTATCTTTGGCAAGGGTGGGGGCAATAAAACTATATACATAGAAATGTAAATCTGTATTGGATATAAAGGTGTCAGGAATCCTAGTGATGCAGCAGGGATCACAGTGACACAATCAGAACCGTGTTTGTTGCGCTCCTTTGTGTTTAACGGAGAGCGCGACCACAATAGCACTTGCAAAAAAAAATAAAAAATATCAATTGCTTTTTTTGGGTAAGGAGATACTGTACTCCCCCAACCGAAAAGGCTGTAACTACATAACAAAATGCTGTAGCAGATGCATATACAAAAACCATTAACTGCCATGTACTAAAGGCCAACACAACGTGTAACCAATAGCATGGCAGTTCAATACATTCCATTCCTTCCGTGGTAGAGAGGAACATTAGCTCCTATTCATTGGGACTCTGGAAATGCAACTGCCCACTTTCTTTTTTTCCGTCTTGAATATCTTTGCTGATCACGGCATCCGCACCCAGGGTGTGTTTGGGGCACAGCTCCCGTAAGGCCCGCTCCACATCCTCTTGCCTTGCCGCAACACCAGACGGAGATTTCACCAGCGTCATTTGCAGGGCGCACCACAGAGCGGTTCGGGATTTCCGTGTCGATATCACCATTTCTTTGATAGCGGCTGCCAAGGCAAGCACATCTACAAAACAAAGATTATTAAATTATTACACAGAAATGAATCAGGAATAGGTAGACTTTCGGCAATAAAAAAAATAGCACATTACTGTATGCAGCAAAGTTAAAACTGACATGTTTGCTTCAGAAACACTACTATAGTTTATATAAACAAGCTGCTGTGTAGCCATGGGGGCAGCCATTCAAGCACAGGATACACAGTAGATAACAGATAAGTATAACTATAGTCTATATAAATAAGCTGCTGTGTAGCCATGGGAGCAGCCATTCAAGCACAGGATACACAGTAGATAACAGATAAGTACTACTATAGTTTATATAAACAAGCTGCTGTGTAGCCATGGGGGCAGCCATTCAAGCACAGGATACACAGTAGATAACAGATAAGTACTACTATAGTTTATATAAACAAGCTGCTGTGTAGCCATGGGGGCAGCCATTCAAGCACAGGATACACAGTAGATAACAGATAAGTACTACTATAGTTTATATAAACAAGCTGCTGTGTAGCCATGGGGGCAGCCATTCAAGCACAGGATACACAGTAGATAACAGATAAGTATAACTATAGTCTATATAAATAAGCTACTGTGTAGCAATGGGGGCAGCTATTCAAAGGAGAAAATGCTCAGGTTACACAGCAGATAAGCTCTGTAGAAAATAATGGTGTTATCAGTTATCCACTATTTAACCTGTGCCATATATAGCCTTTTTTCAATTTCCGCCATCGCTACACAGCAGCTTGTTTATATAAACTATAGTAGTACTTATCTGTTATCTACTGTGTATCCTGTGCTTGAATGGCTGCCCCCATGGCTACACAGCAGCTTGTTTATATAAACTATAGTAGTACTTATCTGTTATCTACTGTGTATCCTGTGCTTGAATGGCTGCCCCCATGGCTACACAGCAGCTTGTTTATATAAACTATAGTAGTACTTATCTGTTATCTACTGTATATCCTGTGCTTGAATTGCTGCCCCCATGGCTACACAGCAGCTTGTTTCTATAAACTATAGTAGTACTTATCTGTTATCTACTGTGTATCCTGTGCTTGAATGGCTGCCCCCATGGCTACACAGCAGCTTGTTTATATAAACTATAGTAGTACTTATCTGTTATCTACTGTGTATCCTGTGCTTGAATCGCTGCCCCCATGGCTACACAGCAGCTTGTTTATATAAACTATAGTAGTACTTATCTGTTATCTACTGTGTATCCTGTGCTTGAATGGCTGCCCCCATGGCTACACTAAAAAAGAAAAATAATGGAAGAACACAAGACTGCGGAAAAAAAGAACTCTGAGCAATTTTGCATTCATTTGTTTCAAGTAGGGATGCACCGAATACAGGATTCAGTTCGGGATTCAGCTTTTTTTAGCAGGATTCAGATTCAACCATACCTGGCCGAACCAAATGCAAATTTGCAAAATCACTTCACTTTTCATTGCAAAACAAGGAAGTAAAAAAATTTTTTTTCCACGTCCCTAATTTGCATATGCAAATTAGGATTTGGATTCAGGTTTTGTTTTTGCCCAAATCTTTCACGAAGAATCCCAAATAGTGGATTTGGTGCTTCCCTACTTTCAAGTGTTTATTGGGTGGGTATAGGGAAAATTCTGAAAGAACATACCGTATATACTCGCGTATAAGCCGAGTTTTTCAGCACCCAAAATGTGCTGAAAAACTCTACCTCGGCTTATACGCGGGTCATACGCAGAAGGCTGCAAAACAGGCTGCGCTTCATGAGCTCCTCCGTGTCCCCTGCAAGACTGCCCTAATCCAGCGCGTCCTACCGTAAGTAGTGTCTCCCGCTCCCTCGGAGCTTTTCTTCTCTGCAGCAGATTTTTCTTTTCAGAGCTTCCCTTGCTGCCGCTCCTCCTCCCTTGTCACAGTCTCTGCTGCCGGATCAAATTACTTCGGCTGTGACAGGGAGAAGGCGAGCGGAGCGCGCTCACTGTAAAAGTTTTAAACATCACTCCCATTGCCCCAGCAGAGTTTAAAATCTTTGGGCCCTAAACACACTAGATTCCGTTACATCAGGAGGAAAGAAACCAGCGCAGCCTGAGGTACTACGTCGGCCATCAGTTATTCTATATAAATCCACTTATATTAATAATATATTAATATGTGTGGAGTTGTTGTGTCCCATGTTCAAAGTTATTTTCTTCAGTCCCTTTATTATTATTATTATTATTATTAATTAGTACAGCAATAAAATGGAGCCAATATTATACAAGTGACTAGAACTTTCTTTGTTCTATTTTTCCGTATTGCTTTTATTTTATTATGTTCTCCTGCTCTTCTCTCCCTCTTCTATTCCCTCTCAGTTCTTTGTCCTGCCATTGCTTTCCTTTCATCCTCCTCCGCCTTTTTCTTCTGATACTTTGCAGCTTTCAAATGGGCGTTGCTGACCCCTTCTAAAAAAAATGCTCTGTAACAGAGTCCTGCGCGGGTCCATTTTTTTGGACCCGCAACCTGCAATACGCAACCTGGACCCGCATTCTTATCCGCTTGGAACCGCTACCCCGACCCTACCCGCAAGTACCTTATTACCAACCCCGACCCGCTGACCATCAGGAAGTGCTGAGATTGTAAACGGAAGTGACATCATCGGAAGTAGCCGTGACCAGAAAAAAGGAGTAAATATTGCTATTGAGAAGACCCGCGGCCCGACCCGCAAACCCCTAGAACTGCCCACCCACGTCTTTACCCGCACCCAGAACTTCAACCCGCAAGGTACCGTAGGTACCCGACCCGCTGCAGGACTCTACTCTGTAAGGATTGTTTACTTGTCATTTCTCACCTTTCTAGTCAGATCCTCTTCTATTCATATTCCAGTCTGTTATTTAAATCAATGAATGGTTGCTAGGGTAACTTGGACCCTAGCTACCAGATTGTTTATAATGCAAATTGAAGAACTGCTGAATAAAAAGCTAAATAATTCAGAAACCTTAAATAATAAAAAATGAAAACCAATTGCAAATTGTCTCAGAATATCACTCTGTACATCAGTGATCCCCAACCAGTAGCTTGTGAGCAACATGTTGCTCTCCAACCCCTTGGATGTTGCTCCAAGTGGCCTCAAAGCAGGTGCTTATTTTTGAATTCCAGGCTTGGAGGCAAGTTTTGGTTGTATAAAAACCAGTTGCACTGCCGAACAGAGAGTCTCAATGTAGGTTGACAATCCACATAGGGGCTACTAAATGGCCAATCACAGCACTTATTTGGCACCCCAAGAACATTTTTCATGCTAGTGTTGCTCCCTTACTCCTTTTACTTCTGAATGTTGCTCATGGGTTGTAAAGGTTGGGGATCCCTGCTGTCCATCATATTAATTATCTCAAAGGTGAACAACCCCTTTAATAAGGTGTCTCTTATACTTTTCCATGTCAGACCCCCCACCTTTCTCATTATTGTATCTGGGTGCTCCTTGTTTCTGGCGATTTGCTGCATTAACGATCTCGTCCTTGCGCCGCGCTTGTGTCAAATGAATCGCCTCCAAATGATGCTCCAGAGCCAATGTGATGTTCACATGGAGAGCCGCACCTCGGATTTTTTCCATTATTTTCAGTAAAGACAGAGCCTAAAGAAGAAACAAACAAGGTAAGCTTATGATCAGTCACAGCCTGATCTGAAATAAAGACAAAAGGTGCAATACACGGGCCAATAAAAGCTGCTGACAGACAGAGGACCTCCAACGGGATTTCCTGCTGATATCTGGGCACTTTTTTTTGTCAATTGGACAGGTTTATTGGCTGGAGCTCAGATGGCATTGGTGCGTGGATGTGGTCCTCACTCCGACCATCTGTATTCCCATCAGCCCGATATAGGCCACCCCAATGTAGGCATATCGGGGGGAAAGAGATGCTCAGTTGGCGATGGCCAGCATTAGAGAACCCAAAGATGTAATGTTAACTTACATTCCCTTTAAAAGTGACCAGCGCAAGGGCAAATCCGTATACAACATACAGGCTTGAGTAGAAGCTCACAGCTCAGAAATTCTTTAATGGTTTACAAACAAGCGTTGACTTTCCCCACTTACCCTAGAATGTTCTCTTAGCTGATCGACAATTAGACGGTCAACTCTGGATGGGTTTGTCGGAAGCTTGGGGATATTGGAGCTGTAAGAGCTGGAAACTCTACTTCCTGGGAAATTACGGGCAAGGTCAGCCTCGGACTGCAACAGAAAAAAACAGAGAACATTAAAATCACCTTAAACTATCTCATAGCGCTCGAATAAGGGACCAAAATCCTGCAGGGATTAATAGCAATGGGGATCAGATAGGATGTGTGCAGCCATTGGGACAGATTGCTCTGTTATACAGATAGCTAGAATCTCTGTCATAAAGCAGGACAGGACTGCTGCTTACAATGGGGATCAGATAGGATCTGTGCAGCCACTGGGACAGAATGCTCTGTTATACAGATAGCTAGAATCTCAGCTGCCATAAAGCAGGACAGGACTGCTGCTTACAATGGGGATCAGATAGGATCTGTGCAGCCACTGGGACAGAATGCTCTGTTATACAAATAGCTAGAATCTCAGCTGCCATAAAGCAGGGCAGGACTGCTGCTTACAATGGGGATCAGATAGGATCTGTGCAGCCACTGGGACAGAATGCTCTGTTATACAGATAGCTAGAATATTAGCCATAAAGCAGGGCAGAATTGATAGTAAAGGAGCAGAAAGTCGAATTTTTCACCATAAAACAGCTTTTTTTCTTCTGGTTCAATCAGATTACATACAGGAACAGAGCAAGGTATTGTTTCCAATAGAAATAATCACATGAAGACCCTCTCTTACCTTTTTGCGTTCTTTTTCCAGAGCTCTCCACTGCTCGCAGCTCTCTTCGAGTTGAATGTGAAGCTCGTTGGCTGGTCCGCTTCGGTTCCTGGGCGGCCGATATCGATTAAATGGCGTGGGAAATGCAAAGTATTGCGGGGAAAGGTCTCCACATAACAATTCACTTAGAAATGGATTCAGGTGATTGAGATCTTCATAGTGGAACAGATCAATAAGATCAGAAAAGGGAAACGGAGGAGGAGGAGGGGGCAGAGTCATATTGCCTGGCGGTGAAAAGGCTTGCGGATTCAACGTCGGAAAATTTGGGTTCTGCTTGAAGTCTGACACGGAGGAAAAAGATGGAAGAAACGATGCGTTGATGAAGTCGGAGATATTGCCAACACTGGGGTCAGACTTTCTTGGGAAGCCGTTGTATTGCTGTGGTGCCTGGACATTCCAGTTTCTTTTTCCCCGTTTATCAGGATTCCCGTTATTTTGTGGGCTGTGTTTTTTGGGGGGCCTGTGAAACTTCTCAGTGTTATTCTGAACAGGGCTTTGCTGCTGATGTGGCCAGGCAGGTTGGAAAACAGGGGGCATTTTTCGATTCCCACCGTCTTTCTTTGGGGAAGGGTTGCCAAAAAGATTACTGGGTCTTTGGTCATTCTCTCCAAAGTTAGAAAAGGCGGGCATCTTACTAGAACCATTGATTTGGACAGAACCATCTTTGCTTGCATGTCCCGTGGGAGATACATGAGAAAAATAGCTGGCTTGGCGAGAGTGGTGAGTCGGGGAGCCATCAGAGAAGGTGGAGTTCACTGGAGATGGGAGAGAGCTGGTTGCCTTTTTTGAGGCGTCCCTATCCAACCATCTGGGACCCATGCTAGAAAGGTGAATATTCTCATTGTGATTAATGGAATTCACATGGGAGTCAAATTCAGGGCTCTTTGTAAAACTCCGGTGAGTGGAATTCTCATAACAATCAAAGGAGCCGGCTGCCGGGAAGTTATTATAACGGTTCTCCGGAGGATCGTTATATGGTTTCCATGGGCCGGCATTCGGAAACCCTCTTTCTTTCGGGAAGGGCTGACTGTAATTGTAGGTGGACTGTTTCATGGTTAACGGTGGCTTCATATAGTCGTACGTTTTAGGATACTTCTCTTTGCTCCAATCGTCTCTTGAGCTGACCGAGAAATGGCTCTGGCCGGCACCATTGTTCTTCGGGGACTTACCTTTCCCTCTGTCGCTTTTCCACCCATGTTTCTCCTGAGCAGAATACTCCTTGACCCTCTTCTGAGCGTTGCAGTAGTTGTTGCCGCTGTTCATGACATAGTTCTTATATTTGAGGTTATCTCCCATGGATTTGTTTGGCCCCTCGATTTGTTTAAGTGCTGAACTCAACTGCAAGACGGGATTCTCATTGTAAACGTCTTTAAGTAAGTCCTCCATGCGTGGACTGCATTCTTCTGTGTTAGACATCCAAGACTCCAGAAGCCCAAGGTCTTGAAACCCCTTCTGGATGCTCTCCATGTCTGGTAAGCATCTGCTTTCTTCTGCAAAATTTTGGGTATTGGCGACATTTGGCAAATCGGTATTGTCTGAAAAATGGTTGGGGAGACAGTTTGGGAATTCTCTATGGTCTTCAGCGTGCGAAGCCCATAAAGGCGGGAACAGCTTTGCCAGCAAATCCCTGAAACAAACATTAACAGTAGTAAGATTCCAGGCAGCAATCCTGAATGATAAATATATTACAACAATGGAACCAGGCCACTAAGCATTGTTGGAAAGCAACCATCTGATTGGCTGACTTGGAGCAAATTTTATTAGGTTAAACCACAAGTGCTTAAAGTGGAACACTCCACCCCCCCTCCCAAAAAAACCTGTTGGCTAGCTGATGTGGTCCTCGTTAGTGATGTGTGGGTTTAACTGCAGATCGGGTGGGTTCAGGCGGGTTCATGCACAAAATTTTCAGGTCGCGGGCAGGTCCGGGTCGAGCTCTTCTCCTACTCTCCCCGCCTGCGGCCTAGCACTGCTGGCCTCTCCATGTTTAGACTTGCGCCCGCCCCCGACTTGTTCCCACCACCTTTCGTGATGCTATAAATAGAGGGGGAACGGCGGGCTAGGGTTGGGTGTGGGTCAAGAATTTCTCGACCTGCACACCACTAGTCCTCATCCAGTTGACACCTATTGTCATTGTTATAATCCAATCGTTTGGCCCTAGGTCCCAATGATTGGATTAGCCCGATATCGCCCTGCCTTTGGGGGGAATACTGGGGAGAGATACTCTAGTTTGGCAACCTCACCAAATAAGAGGACCTTATAGTGTATGGCCACCTTAAGTTGCAGGACTAGGTCCTCCCACTAGTCTATAGCTCGCCCCAACTGCGATTGGAATAGGTTCCAGTGTGGTGCCACTTCCGGTTTTAGGGGTGATGGGTTGGGACGTAAGCAAACTATTTGCAGGTCAGGTTGCGAGTCTAGGTAGGGGAGCATGGAATGCTGGGTGGCAGGTCGGGTTTCAGGTCAGTGGTCTGAGTCAGACACAGGTCTGCCCGATGGGACCCACTAGGCCTCTAGGTCCTGACTAAATGGCATATTCAGAGTTCCCACGCATCCCAGTAGTCCCAAAATAGGCAAGAATTGTAGCACATACGCTGCCAAATTCCACATCGAAGTTTACAATAATATAGCCCAACACCAATGACCAGAATATTTATTTTTGCTCTACGCACCAGTCTGTCATGGCTTCCCCTTTGTTTGGCTCCTGGGGAATATGAGAGAGTACATCGTTTGTGTCTGCTTGACCTTGGATTTCAGTAGGGAAATTCAGAAGCATGCTGTAAGAAAGTTAAATGCAATACATCACCGCATGGCCTTGAATTATGATTATGCAATCAACAGATTTCAAGTGTGTCGCCACTCATTTGCCAATTGTAGGAGCTAACGTGCACCAATGTTGCAACCCTAGCAACCACACATTTGTGTTCATAATCGATTGATATATATTGATATACCGTATATACTCGAGTATAAGCCGTCCCGAGTATAAGCCGAGGTACCCAATTTTACCTCCAAAAACTGGGAAAGCTTATTGACTTGAGTATAAGCCTAGGGTGAGAAATGAAGCAGCTTCTGGTAAGTTTCAATCAAAAAATTGAGGGTTTCTGCTCCCATTGGAGGTGCCGGCGTCTCGTTTTTGGATGCCGGAGACCATTCTTGGACGCCGGCGAATATTCTTGGACGCTGGCGACTATTCTTAGGCGCCGGCGACCGTTTTTGCGCTTGACCCGAGTATAAGCCGAGGTAGAGTTTTTCAGCATATTTTGGGGGCTGAAAAACTCGGCTTATACTTGAGTATATACGGTTCAGATATATCAGTGTAATGAAAAATACTATTAATACTATAGGCTCTCAGTCTCCTGCAAGCCTGAACCCAGAATTATTTGGGCAACAATATACCCGGAAAAGCCCTTTGTGCCATTATATTTTCAGCTATGATTAATAACATTTTGCCAGTTCTTATTGGTTGCTTGGATGTAGTTGGCAGATTAAATAGTGAAAAATTTAACCTGTAATGTAAAAGTTATAATAATGTACCCCCTATTGTAAAATATAAGGATATTATAAGTTACAGATGTATTCCATGACCATATAAAAGCATGAAGCTGAAGGCTGAGTATTTTTATAAAGGTCATGGATCTCCGAGTTGACTTCTAATATCCTCATATTTTGCAGCAGGGGGTACTTTATTTATTATAATACACAAGTTTCAGTGAGTCATGTGACAGAAATTACATCACTAAGCACTGTTTATAAGGATCTAATTTACAGGATATCCATGGCTCTTGTGTATTATAAGTCACCACGGAGTTCCATGTCCGGGTAAAGACAAGACTGAAAGCAGAGTCCTTCTATACAGGTCCTGGAACTGGGCAGTTGACTTATAAAATCCTCATATCTTACAACCACATATACAATATCTTTTATACGTAATAACAATCATTCTCATGAGTCAGCTTGCACAAATGACATCACGGAGCATGGATTATAGCGGATGACATCACTAAACACCATTTAGAAGGTCATTACTTACAGGATATTCATGGCTCTTGTTTGCTATATAGTTAATAAAGTAACACTATTGTAAAATATATAGTGACTCAAGTACACCCTCTTGTAAATTATAAGGATATTATACGTTACAGAGGAGTTTTATGACCATATAGAAACACAAGGCTGAAGGCCGAGTGTTTTTACACAAGTTATGGAACTCCGAGGTAACTTCTAATATCCTCATATTTTGCAACTGGGGGTACTTTATTTATTATAATACACAAGTTTCAGTGAGTCATGTGACAGAAATGACTTCACTAAGCTCCGATTATAACAAATGACATCACTAGTCACCGTTTATAAGGATATCATTTATAGGATATCCATGGCTCGTGTATTACATAAAAATATAAGATGGAGTTACCTTTTTTCCCTGCATTCCGGGTTGGATGCCTTGAAGCAGTCATCCTCACACACTGACCAGCTGCTGTACAGTTTAGATTGTGAGGGGGGTCCGGCGCGGTTTAATCTGCTGATAAACTGGGAAAGTAAAGGGTTGTCCATGTTCTGGGTCATGCAGTCCATCTAGAGAAAAAAAAGAGCAGGAGAATTCCCCCAAACCATTGCTTAGTCCTAAGTCAGCACTTCAGGGATAGTTTTAAAAGTACTTATGCAATTTACTGCTTTTTGTTCATATTCAAGATACAGGAGTTTTTACACGGCCAGTGTAATGAATTGTAAACAACAGCGCCACCTGCTGTTCATTTTAGCGCAATGGAAACGATAAGTAGAGTACAGTTAGTGAGAACAGGAAAGTCTTGTAAGGTGTGGGGCCGGCCCAATACCCGGGTGGGTGGGTTTGACCACAGGTTGCAGACGGGGAGAGCAGGCAGAAGAGCTCAACCTAAACCTACACTGCCGGCTTCCAGTTTTAGAAGCGAGCACCCGCCCCTTTTGTGATATCATCGGAGGGGCGTGTCAGTGCAGGACTATAAATAGAGGGAAGAAGTCAGGTGCGGTGGGTTTTTTTCAGTTGGTCTGTTTTTTTTTCAATTTTTTTGTTTGTTTGCATTGTTCCAGAATACAATTTAAAATGGTATGCGCTGCTTATACACCTCTACAGGAGTCATACTGACCCCAGAATGAACACAAGTTCAATAACTTGCTTTTTAAAGTGCCACTATTTTAATATAAACATTATAATATACCAGTATAATATATTATAATGCTGTATTAAAGGGGTGCTTCACCTTTAAGGTAATGTTCAGTATGTTACAGAATTCTAATTCTAAGCTTTTCAATTTTATAGCTTTTGAATTATTATCCATCTTCTTCTGACTTTTTCCAGCTTTCAACTTTGGGGTCACTGACCCCTTCTAAAAAATCAAATTCTCTGTAAGGCTACAAATGTATTGTTATTGCTACTTTTTATTCCTCATCTTTCTATTCAGACCTCTCCTATTCATATTCCAGTCTCTTATTCAAATCGGTGCATAGTTGCTAGGGTTATTTGGTCCCTAGCAACCACAATGCTGAAAATGCAAACGGGAGAGCTACTGAATAAAAAGCTAAATAACTCAAAAACCACAAATAATAAAAAATTAAAACTAATTGCAAATTTTCTCAGAATATTACTCTCTATGTCATACTAAAAGTTAACTCAAATGTGAACAACCCCATTAAGGACATTATAACACAATAGGAGGACAAGCTAGTATTAAACTAATTCAAAGGTGAATAACTACTTTAAAAATATACGGTGTATAGGGCAGAAGGTCAACTATATGGAAAAAGCTTTACAGCCAGGTCATGGCCTGGACACAAATGTACATAAGTATCAAGTTATTATTTAAATATACATTGGTACCAAATAAGTAACAGTTACAGCAATGCTTATCTGCATTTTCAAGTATTGGCCTTTTGTTGTTACTTGGGGCAGATCTGCCTTAGAGTGCTATACCTAACAACTGTACTTGTCATGAGTCCTGAGTCTGAACGACATAATCCCCCAGAGCTATGAGAATAAGAACATCAGCCAAAATGACAGACACATGCATTAAATCTCAGCCATATTTATTTCTGAGTGTTTGGCCATAAAAGCCCATAAAAGCTCAGATTGTGCCCCCCAACTCTTCCTCTATCAAAGCTAAATTCGGAAGGGTGTAATGTTACTGACAGTATCTGTAGCATCACCACTTCTAGTGGCACTAAATACATATATCCAAAATGTACCAACTCAAACCAAGGCACAAAGCATGCAACATAAGCCTTCAGGCTGGGCCCCCTTAGCTCATAACAAGGTTACAGATATATAGAAACATTGGGGTAACAGTCACCCTGCTATAGTTCCAGGGGTACCCAGGGTACAAATAAGCACTCACCCCCAAATCTCCCCCTAACTGATCTTCAGACTGGGCCCCCTTAGCTCATAACAAGGTTACAGATATATAGAAACATTGGGGTAACAGTCACCCTGCTATAGTTCCAGGGGTACCCAGGGTACAAATAAGCACTCACCCCAAATCTCCCCCTAACTGGCCTTCAGACTGGGCCCCCTTAGCTCATAACAAGGTTACAGATATATAGAAACATTGGGGTAACAGTCACCCTGCTATAGTTCCAGGGGTACCCAGGGTACAAATAAGCACTCACCCCCAAATCTCCCCCTAACTGATCTTCAGACTGGGCCCCCTTAGCTCATAACAAGGTTACAGATATATAGAAACATTGGGGTAACAGTCACCCTGCTATAGTTCCAGGGGTACCCAGGGTACAAATAATCACTCACCCCCAAATCTCCCCCTAACTGATCTTCAGACTGGGCCCCCTTAGCTCATAACAAGGTTACAGATATATAGAAACATTGGGGTAACAGTCACCCTGCTATAGTTCCAGGGGTACCCAGGGTACAAATAATCACTCACCCCCAAATCTCCCCCTAACTGATCTTCAGACTGGGCCCCCTTAGCTCATAACAAGGTTACAGATATATAGAAACATTGGGGTGTCACCCTGCTATAGTTCCAGGGGTACCCAGGGTACAAATAAGCACTCACCCCAAATCTCCCCCTAACTGGCCTTCAGACTGGGCCCCCTTAGCTCATAACAAGGTTACAGATATATAGAAACATTGGGGTAACAGTCACCCTGCTATATTTCCAGGGGTACCCAGGGCACAAATAAGCTCTCACCCCAAATCTTCCCCTAACTGGGGCCCTTTTACACACCAAGCCCACACAAATAAATACATAGATCAGTATGACGGCTGCCCCCTTCACAGGATACCCAGCACACAGACATTTTGGCTCCCCAGGCACAGGTACAGGAGAGAAGGGAACATATAATGCTGATAGGAGGGTACAGGAGAGAAGGGAACATACCATGCTGATAGGGGGTACAGGAGAGAAGGGAAAATAACATGCTGATGGGGGGGTACAGGAGAGAAGGGAACATACCATGCTGATGGGGGGGTACAGGAGAGAAGGGAACATACCATGCTGATAGGGGGTACAGGAGAGAAGGGAACATACCATGCTGATGGGGGGGTACAGGAGAGAAGGGAACATACCATGCTGATGGGGGCACATATCCAGATGGTGAGGGCAGCAGTAGGGGTAGTTACCTGTTATGCAGAGGGCAGGGCTGTTGCCATGGGACACCAGCTCAGTGATTGGCATATACAAACTGTTGCCATGCAGTTAGGGGAATGCTTCTCTATGGAATCCCCACCCACTAAAGCTGGTAAACATCCCTGTGCATTGTGGGGGCATGAGCATGCAGTAAGAGACACAGAGCTGCACTATGGGAACCGCCCTGGGACAATTCTATAATAAATCTATAAGGGGCAATATAAATGAGGGGGGCAGGAGGGATACTAATATAGATTATGTTTGTGAGCAAACAAAGCAATACAGAGGGTTGTAGTTGATGATAAGATACAAGTGGCACTATCTGCAGTCACAGCTGATGTGAGAGGGCTGCCGGGAGTTGTAGTTGTAACATGTTCCAGGCGATTAGCGAAAGGGATGAGAGCGAGTGAGTAGCAGCCCCGGCCCTGCATGCATCTCCCCTCCCAGAGCTGATCAATCGCCTTACACAGCGGCGGGTGCTCCGTAGTCAGACTCAGCCATGCCCGGGCTCTGATGTCACTCAGCGGCCCCGGAGTCTCGCGTGGAGTCCCGCACTAAATAACATCGTGGGGAGAGACTTCCTGCAGTTCCCGGGGATGAGCTCAGGGGGGCGAGCGCGCGCAACAGGACCTGACCCACGTGCGCTCTCGCTACTTCCTGGAAGCGCAAAACATTCTGGGAGCCTCGCTACATCCCTCACACTGACAGCTTTCTCTCCTCACACGCACTGTGACACAATGAGGAGCCTCAGGCTACATACGTTGCATCCTGGGAGTTGTAGTTCAGCTGACTAGACCACGAGGGCAAGGATAAGTCACGACTGCAGAACCTGACACACATCAATTCCTGGGGTCTATTAGAGTAATTAAGAATCATTTCTCACCTCTTCCTGTGGGATCCGTGGGGCGGGGCTCACGCCCTGTGTGTCCAGAACACTAAGCACCATGTCAGCTCCCAGAGCCGCAATGAGCCCAGAATGAGAGAAACACAAGTCTAACGTGGAGCGCACATTCCTCAACTCCACAGGAACGCCCACTTTACTCTAGGCCCCGCCCACAGCGCGCGCCGTGAGGCGCCAGAAGTTTCAGTTGTTCCTATTCCCACCGTGAGGCCTTCTGTTCCCGCCGCGCCCTTCGCTCAGCCAATAGAAAGGCGAGGAGGGTGGGGAATAGGGGGAAAACAAGGGAATGGAGTTGTGTTTACAGTTCTGTGGCGCGCCAAAAGTGTGGGAAGGGAACGCGCCTCAGAGCTTGGGCCTAGGGGGGTAATTACATACCGGAGCGCGTCACACAGTCTTGTCATATACTGAATGTGTCCATGAGTTTATTCTACATACGTGTAAAGCTGCCCTTAGGGTAAAGCCACACAGGGCGTTTTGGGGAGATTTGGTCGCCTGGCGACTAATCGCCTCGTTTTTGCGGCGACCAATCTCTCCAAACGCCTTCCCTGACTCTGCGCTTAAAATGAAAAAACGCTGGCGCTAATCGCACGCGACGGTTCGTTTTCCAAAGTTGCCTCACGAGGAGACGGGGCGACTTTGGAAAACGAATAGCCGCGTGTGATTAGCGCCTGCGTTTTTTTCATTTTAAGCCGGCGCAGAGTCAGGGAAGGCGTTTGGGGAGATTGGTCGCCGCAAAAAGGAGGCGATTAGTTGCCAGGCGACCAAATCTCCCCAAAACGCCCTGTGTGGCCTGACCCTTAGACGTGCACATTATACTTATTAGTGATGTGCGGGCCGACCCGAGACCCGCAGGTTCGGGCCGACCCCTGGACAAAATGCGCAACCTAGTACTGCTGGCTTCCGGCGCCGGAATTTATAGACTTCCACCTGCCCTCGGGCGCGGGTCTATAAATAAAGGGGAGCAGCGGGCCCCGGTCGGATGCGGGTAGGGAGCGGGCGGGTTAGGGTCGGGTGCGGGTCAAGAAATTCTCGACCCGCACATCACTAATACTAATGTCTAACTAACGAGCTGTGTTACAATCTCCCAACCTACCACTAACCCTTCAGATGAAATAAAGTAAATAGAACAAATCAGACGATGTTCTGGCCATTAATTGATAGGCAGCAATTGTATTAAAGTTACGTCCTACAAACAGAAGTGACAGTCAGCCACTGATATAGTCAGACAGACAATACATGCAGAGATATTATTATTAGCCAACAGAAATCTTCTAACCTGTCCCTAGGGTTGCCACCTTTTCTGGAAAAAAGTACCGGCCAGGCCGGTAAAATACTGGCCAGGTGGCAACCCTTCCTGTCCCATCGACTGAACGACCGATTGACATGGTATGAAAAATGACGAGATGATCCCGACTTTATCTTTCCATCTATGGCCAGCTTCAATCAACAGTAATAGTCCCGACTTTTTTCATACCATGACAATCGGTTGCTTAGTTTATTATACAGGTTAGAATATTTCTGTCAGCTGATAATATCTCTGCAAGTGTACCAGGCCCGGCAAGGCTACACTTTTCAAAAGAGCTGGGCCCCCTTGACAGCACCGAAGCCACGCCACCCTTCCGAAGTCCCGAACAGCCGAAAATCCGAACAGGCGAAGTCCCGAATCGGAGAAAAGACCTGAGGTCAGGAAAGGAGGCGAAGTTGAAGTCCTGAAGCCATGAGTTCGATTCTATTGAACACTGTGTGGGGTTTTTTTTTATCCCCTAGTCCCCAATGTATTATTTTAATACTGTATAGGCCCCTGCCACCAGTGTTGTTTAAAAAAATATTCTCTGGGGCCCCAATTTTTTTTAACTTGTAAGGGGGGCCCTGGCACCAATGTTTTTTTTAAAAAAAAAAAACTTTTATGGAGGGCCCTGGCGCCAATTATTTTTTTTCACATATAGGGGGGCCCTGACCACCAATTTTTAAAAATAACTTTTATGAGGGGCCCTGGCACCAATGTTTTTTTTTAACATATAGGAGGCCCTGGTCACCAATTATTTTTTTTAACTTGTAGGAGGGCCCTGACCACTTATTTTTAAAAAAAACTTTTAGGGAGGCCCTGGCACCAATGTTTTTTTTTTTAACTTATAAGGGGGCCCTGACCATCATTAGCTTTTTATAACTTGTGTGTGGGGGGGGGGTTTACCTTTTTTAGCGCTGATGTCTGTGTGGTCTTTTAACTGTGGTGTGGGTGGGATCTGGGGTGGGGCTTGTGGGCCAGGTTGGGCGGGGCCCAGGGGACCCTGAAAATGTTGTTGTACAGGGCCCTGTGATTTCTAATGGCGACCCTGTCTGCATGTATCTGACTGTCACTACTATTTGTCGGATGTAGGATTGCAGCCTGGCTGGTAAAAATGAAGCTTGATGCCAATGTTATTAATAGGAAAAAACGGCAAGAATATAGGAAGGCCGGTATCTTTTTCCAGAAAAGGTGGCAACCCTAGTCGGATGTAACTTTCATATGATTGATGCCTGTCAATAAATGGCCAGAACATCTTCTGATTTGTTATTTGTACTACTTTATTTCATCCTATATATTTATCTTTTTTCCCTATTAATAACATTAGAATCAACCATCATTTTTACCAGCCAGGCCAATAAAATATCAGCCAGGTGGCAACCCTTGTTGAAGCTCGGAAGATTGTATGTAGCACAGGATTTTGGTCAGACATAAGGATAAATCTGAACGTCTATGGGCAGCTTTACAGTGTTCTACTGTCTGTCAATTAATGGCCAGAACATTGTGCAATTTGTTCTTTTTACTTTATTTAATCGGAATGGTTAGATCATGGCCACCATCAGAGGGGCACAGTGGGTACAGCTGTACTGGGCCTGGCCATGCTTCACTTCCTGGATTCGCCAGGCCCCCCTTGCGTTACAAAGAGAGCCGAATCCCACCACTCCCACCAGAATCAGATGAACGGATCCGTAAAGCCGCTGCCGAAATAAGCCGAAAACTGTCAAAATGAGCCGAAAGACCACGAAAGCTGCATAAAGGACCCAAAAGCTGCTGAATGGTGCTGAAGAAGAGGAGAATGAAGATAACCTTTAAAGTTAAGTTCCACTGAACACCAATGACCACCGTTGTTTTTTATTTAACTTTTATGGGGGACCCTGGCCACAAATGTTTTTGGGGCTTGCACAGAAACAGTCAGTCAACCACCGTTTTCAGGGGGCTTTGCAGTTTCCTGGTCCCAGTTACTGTATTAATCAATTAATTGGACAATGAAATGTTTAGTGGCTGTGGCTGGGAGCAGTACGGGGCTGAATTTCCCACTCAAGCAAAATTAAAACCGCCTCTGACCTGGTCTCCCACTCCCACTGTCAGTAATTTGCACCCAAACTTTTATGTACACTTCACTGAAACACAAACTTCACCCTAAATTCTAGAGCAGCATATTTGGGAGGAGGGGGTGCATGTTCTGATTGGGGATGAGGTGGGTGGAAGTCCAATGCTTTAGCCAGTACCAGATGTAAATATTGTCCTAATAATTCTTTTTTATTAATGAGACAGTGAGTAGGTTATTCAATCCTCTGTCCTGTACCCCTTTTTTGTACCCCACCAATGTTTAGTTCTGTTCATGACCTTGAATAAGGTGCCCACAGGTGACACTTGGGTATTGCCTCCCACCCTCCCATGGCCAGTCATGACCCCGTGTGCCCTTTAACATCATTAGTTCAATACCAGCTGTTACTTTTGGGTAGGAAAACAGTTCTCCGCCAGCTGCATTTCTGTCACCACAGGTGAAACTTAGCACTTGTATTGCAGCCAACCCTTCCATGCAGGCCCAGGGGAATAGCAGCCATTGCACTAAACGTAACATTGGGGTGATAATGATTCTGGTGTATAAACAAGGAACACCCAGTACTGCCCACCATAATTAGCTAAAAAAAAGACAAAGCCTAAATATACGGGCAAAACGCACATCAGGAGCACGAAATAGGGGGGCGGGCAGGTTTGCTTTCTTAATACAGGGGGCCCATGCGGGGCGTTTGTTGTGGGTGACCCATGATTTTGCTTGGGAAGGTCCAGAAAAGATATCTTATTCCTTGATAAATCACTGGACTTTATCCTTTTTACACCAAGTTAAATGCAACAAATCAGTCTGGCTTTATGTCTTCTGTCTCATGGTTACACCATGGCAGTAGGAGGAATTAGGCAGTAGACTGCGCCACTGCCATTGGTCGCCTGGGCTCCTGGAAGAAGGGTCCTGCCAACTAGTACAATGGCCTCTCCTCCAAAAAATGTCCTGTACAGCCACACATGACCACACCAGTCACGTCCCATTATGCCAACACCTTTCCTATGTCCCAACCAATGCCACAGGTTCTACCAAATAACATTTGTTGAGGTCCCCTCTGCCACTGGAATCCTCACTGCAGAACCAGCTGTACCCCACCCTGACTTCCATCACTGATCATAACCTGCATTGCATTCTTTTAAGCCAGAATTCCAGATAAGGGATCTTTCCAGAAATTGGATCTCCATACCTTAAATCTACTAAAAAAAAAAACATTCATTTAACCCAATAGGATTGTTTTGCCTCCAATAAGAATAAAATGGGTTGTTCACCTTTAAATTAACTTTTAGTATGATGTAGAGAGTGATATTCTGAGACAATTTGCAATTGGTTTTTATTATTTGTGGTTTTTGAGTTATTTAGCTTTTTATTCAGCAGCTCTCCTGTTTGCAATTTCAGCCATCTGGTTGCTAGGGTCCAAATTCCCCTAGCAGCCATGCACTGATTTGAATAAGAGACAGGAATATGAATAGGAAAGGCCTGAATAGAAAGATGGGTCATAAAAAGTAGCAATAACAATATATTTGTAGCCTGACAGAGCATTAGTTTTTAGATGGGGTCAGTGACCCCGATATGAAAGCTGAAAAGAGTCAGAAGAAGAAGGAGGAAAATAATTAAATAACTATAAAAAATGAAGACCAATTGAAAAGTTGCTTAGAATTTGCCATTCTATAACATACTAAAAGTTAACGTGAAGGTGAACCACCCCTTTTATTATATCTTAGCTGGGATCAAGCAGAAGATACTGTTTTATTACACAGAAAGAGTAAATCATTTTTTTTTTTTAAATTTTAATTATTTGATTAAAGTGGGGTCGATAGGAGAGGGCTTTCCCCTAATTCAGAGCTTTCTGGATACTGGGTTTCTGGATAATGAATCCCATACCTGTACATCATAGATTTTTGGTGAAAGCTGCTAGTGTAGCTGAAGGTATGCAGCATTCAAGAGACCAGCGTCTGATTTACTAACACGGGTGTTAAAGTGCATTAGTTAATCAAGATATTTGCATTGCTCTGTTACTACAGGTATGGGACCCGTTATTCAGAATGCTCGGGACCTGAGGTTTTCCAGATAAGGAGTTTTTCTGTAATTTGTATCTTCATACCTTAAAGGGGGTTGTTCACCTTTAAATTAACTGTTAGTACGATGCAGAGAGTGATATTCTGAGACAATTTGCAATTGGTTTTAATTTTTCATTATTTGTGGTTTTTGAGTTATTTAGCTTTTTATTCAGCAGTTTTCCAGTTTGCAATTTCTGGTTGCTAGGGTCCACATTACCCTAGCAACCATACATTGATTAATGTAATGCGAACCACCCCTTTAAGACTAATAGGAAATCATGTAAACATGAAAGAAACCCAATAGGCTGGTTTTGCTTTCAATAAGGATTAATTATATCTTAGTTGGGATCAAGTACAAGTTACTGTTTTATTATTACACAGAAAAAGGAAATCATTTTTAAAAAAATTGAATTATTTGGATAAAATGGAGTCTATGGGAGACAGACTTTCTGTTATTCTGAACTTTCTGGATGAACGGGTTTCCAGATAACGGGGTTTCCAGATAATGGATCCCATACCTGTACATACTTTAGTGCCCAATACTGTATTTAGCTTTTTATTCAGTTCTCCAGTTTGCAATTTCAGCAATCTGGTTGCTAGGGTCCAAATTCCCCTAGCAACCACGCATTGATCTGAATAAGAGACTGGAATATGAATAGGAGAGGCCTGAATAGAAAGATGAGTAATAAAAAGTAACAATAAACAATACATTTCTAGCCTTACAGAGCATTTGTTTTTCGATGGGGTCAGTGACCCCCATTTGGAAACTGGAGAGAGTCAGAAGAAGAAGGCAAATTATTAAAAAACGATATTAAATAAACAATGAAGATGAATTGAAAAGTTGCTTAGAATTGGCCGTTCTGTAACATACTAAAAGATAACCACCCCTTTAAGTCTACTAGAAAATCATGTAAACATGAAATTAACCCAATAGGCAAGTTCTGCTTCCAATAAGGATTAATTATATCTTAGTTGGGATCAAGTACAAGTTACTGTTTTATTATTACACAGAAAAAGGAAATCATTTTAAAAACTTTGAATTATTTGGATAAAATGGTGTCTATGGGAGACAGACTTTCTGTAATTCTGAGCTTTCTGGATAACGGGTTTCCATATAACAGATCCCATACCTGTTTATATTTTGGTGCCCTGACCTGTATTTTCATTTATTAGTCGACTGCACCCTTATGAAGGCTAGAATATTCCCTATTCATTATAATAATAACCAGCTGCTCCCTGTCATCCACATCCGACTGCCTGTTTCTAGCTCCACCTTATGTTACCCGCCATGAGTTTTCACAGCTGTTCCAAACACAACTCGAAACCCTCCAGCTGTTGATCTGCTGACAGGGAAAACAGTATTTGATATATGCATGCAATCCCCCCAATCCCCCAAACACTGTGATGGAAAGTGGTTGCAGCAGTCCCTGCTAGGAAGTATTCCATTTACAGGGGACATTTTTAATTATTTAAAGGGACGATTCATCTTTTAGTTTATTATAGAATGGCCAGTTCTAAGAAACTTTTCAATTGGTCTTCGTTACTTTTATTTTTGAATAGTTTAATTATTTGTCATCTTTTTCTGACCCTTTCCAGCTTTCAAATGGGGGGGGGTCGCTGACCCGATCTGAAAACAAATGCTCCGTAAGGCTACAAATGTATTGTTATTGTGACTTTTTATTACTCATCTTTGTATTCGTTGTTCACCTTCCAAACACTTTTTTCAATTTACTTGTTTTCAGATTGTTCCCCAGAAATAAAGACTTTTTTCAATTACTTTCCATTATTTATTTTTTACTGTTTTTCCAAAATCTAAGTTTAAAGTTGAATGTCCCTGTCTCTGGTGTTTCAATCTGGCAGCTCAGTAATTCAGGTGCAGATTCTGTTTTACAACATTTTGTTGATACATTTCTCAGCAGCATCTCTGGAGTCTAAAAGTTGGAAGCTGCACTCCCCTGCGTTACGTTTGAAGCTGCACTCCCCTGCGTTACGTTTTTATGCGTTTTTATGAGCGCAGCAGTAGATGCATTCGCAGGATAAATTCAGCATTTTGCGTCTCAACCTGCGTTCGGCGCCTACATGCACCTGTCTGAGTACAGCCCCATTGAAAAAAACTGAATGCATCTATTCCTGCTCTCCCCTGCAGCTGAACGCATAAAAACGGAACGCAGGGGAGCACAGCTTCAACCTCTCGTCTGTAAGAGCCTTAGCAATTATTGGATCAATTCTAACAGCTGCCTGTAATGAAACCCAGAGATTCTGCTCAGCAGGGAAGAACATAAGAAATGTATCAACTAAATGTATCAATTTAGAACAGTTTACAGGGTCGGCGACCCCCCCTCCCAGAGCTGCTTTAGAAGGTGAAAAATGATACTTTACACTTTAATATTAGAAAAACGGTCAGACAGAAAATAGAAAGTCATTGGAAAAAGTTTTTTCTGGTGATCTTTCTGAAAACAACTAGTTGTTGAACCACCCCTTTAAGGTATCTCCTATTCATATTCCAGTCTCCCAGTTAGATAAATGTATGGTTGCTTGGTTGTAATTTGGACCCTAGCAACCAGACTGCTGAAATTGCAAACTGGTGAGCTGCTGAATAAAAAGCTAAATAAGTCAAAATCCACAAATAATAAAAAATGAATACCAATTGCAAATTGTCTCAGAATATCTCTCTCTACATCATACTAAATTAACTCAAACCCTTTATAACACAATAGGAGGACAATCTGGGTAGTATCCAGTAATTAGACTACTGGTAAACAGAATAAGATGAAAATTGCTCTTGATTTACCAAGCTGATAAGAATTTTGCACTTGGATTAGTAAATAAGCCCTATAATATGATTCTATTGTTGTCATGGTAATCATGCTATGGACCAGCAGGTGGCAATATCACCTGCATTTACCTGCTAGCATGGACTCAAAGTTAAAAATATTCTTGATGTGTCAGATACTTAAATATAAGCTAATTTAAAGGGCAAGTGTCATTACAACGACTGTACTGTACCTAAAAAAATACAGACTGCTAGAAATAGAAATATGATTTTGCAATGTTAGAGACAGACTGGTGGTCCCTAATTATAATGCAGAAACCGTACATTTTAAGTTCTTTTTTTTATTTAAACATTTGCTTCATGCGTCAGCCAATCAGGTGGATTTTTGGCAAGTATGAAAATGGCACAAACAAACAGCAATCCTGCAAATTAACGGATAATATAAACTAAGTTAACAGGACATGGTATGAATATAAATGTAATCTCTACTATCAGAGCGGTGACAATATAAGAGTTAGGTCACACTAGGCGTTTTGGGGAGGTTTGGTCGCCTGGCGACTAATCAGCTCGTCTTTGCGGCGACCAATCTCCCCAAACGCCTTCCCTGACTCTGCGCCGGCTAAAATGAAAAAACGCCGGCGCTAATCACACGCAATGATCAGTTTTCCGAAGTTTCCTCGTGAGGTAACTTTGGGCGACTTTGGAAAATGAATCGCCGCATGTTATTAGCGCCAGCATCAGGGAAGGCGTTTGGGGAGATCGGTCGCCGCAAAGACGAGGCGATTCGTCGCCAGGCAACCAAATCCCAAAACACCCAGTGTGGCCTTACTCTAAGAGTGAAATCAAGACAGGGCTATTTTTTGTCATTAGGAAGTATCTGTATGGGGTTCTTTGTTGCAGAGACCCACAAGGCACAAGATAATAATGCCCGAAAATTTTGCCACAGGCCAAAGCTCTACAACACTTTTTGTTTAGTAATAATGGACATATAATCCCCTTAAAGGGGTTGTTCACCTTTGAGTTAACTGTTAGTATGATGTAGAGAGGGATATTCTTTAGACAATTTGCAATTGGTTTTCATTTTTTTATTATTTGTGGTTTTTTAGATATTTCGCTTTTTATTCCAGTTTGTAACTTTAGCCATCTGGTTGCTAGGGTCCAAATTCCCCTAGCAACCGTGCATCGATATGAATAAGAGTCTGGAATATGAATAGGAAAGGCCTGAATATAAAGATGAGTAATAAAAAGCAGCAATAACAATACATTTGTAGCCTAAGGTCTTCTTTGGGGCTTCTAATCTCCTCAAATTAAACACTAAGGGTGTTGACAGGCGGGGAGATTAATCGTCTGCGAGACATCTTTGCTACTGCCAGCAACTGGGAACTTAAAGGATAAGTAAACCTTTAAAATAAGTGAATGTAAAACGAACGAGGGTGCTATTCTTAGCACTTTTGCAATGTACGTTCTTATTTATTTTCTTTTAATTCCAAGATATTAAGGGATACATATACTGTTATTTTGAATGAATTTTGTTCCAACAGCGCCACCTGCTGGTCAGTTTCCCACCAGTCTGACCACCAAGTAGTCAAGGAAGTTGTCAGGAGAAAGAAAGAGGCTGATATTCTTCTGCTTAGGAAAGATTTGAGAAAGGTTTCTAATTGGTTTCCTAAGCAGAAGAACATCATCAGAGCAGCCTCTTTCTTTCTCCTGACAACCTCCTTGACTACTTGGTGGTGAGACTGGTGGGAAACTGACCAGCAGGTGGCGCTGTTGGATAAAAAATCATTCATATTAAAGGAACAGTAACGTCAAAAAATAAGTGTTTTAAAGTAATGAAAATATAATGCAGTGTTGCCCTGCACTGGTAAAACTGATGTGTTTGCTTCAGAAACACCACTATTGTTTATATAAATAAGCTGCTGTGTAGCAATGGGGGCAGGCATTCAAAGGAAAAAAAGCTCAGCTTACACAGCAGATAACAAATAAGCTCTGTCTGTCTAATGGTGTTATCTGTTATCCATTAGTCAACCTGTGCCATATAGCCGTTTTTCAATTTCTGCCATTGCTACACAACAGCTTGTTTATGTCAACTATAGTAGTGTTTCTGAAGCAAACAGATCAGTTTTACCAGTGCAGGACAACTCTACATGATATTTTCATTACTTTAAAACACTTACATTTCTTGGTTTTACTGTTCCTTTAACAGTACATGTATCCCTTAATATCTTGGAATTAAAAGAAAATAAATAATGAATGTAAATTGCGAAAGTTCTTAGAATAACACCCTCATCAATTTTACATTCACTTGTTTTAAAGGTTTATTTATCCTTTAACTTTTTTTTTAACTTGTAGGAGGACCCTGGCTACTAAAGGGGTTTTTAACTTGTAGGGGGGATCCTGGTCACCCGTAAAGCTTTTTAACTTTTATGGGGGGGCCCTGAACACCAATTGTTTCTTTTAACTTAAGGGGGGTCCCTGGCTACCAATGGGTTTTTTAATGTTTTATGTTTTAGTGCCCATGTTTGTGTGGCTTTTTTACTGTGGTGTGGGGGTGTATGGGGGTCTGGGATGGGGCTTTCTGTGGTGGGCCCTGTTGTTCAGGGCCCCGTGATTTCTGATGGCGGCCCTGTATGTGCTGAAAGTAATACTCTACCAGGCTGAAAAGGAGAACTTAGGAAGGGTAACCAGCTTAGCACCTCTGTAGTAGAATTCAGCAGCTCATATTGGTGCTTAATATATTCTGTATAACTGCCTGTCTCTGTCTCAGACAAGAAGTCCTTGGGATTCTCTCCAGACTAAGCCACCAGCCTAAAGCCCATGACTGGCACCCTAGGGTCAGTGGCACAGATCACAGAAGAGGACAATCCAGGAATTTGCATGTCCTGCTTCTTGGAAGCTGAGATGACAGCCCACACTGACAGCTCGGGGTACGGGGATATCACCTTTCTTCAGAAGTTGAACAGTTTCAGATGCTTCTGGATAGGTCCCATCGCTGTGATGTCACACTCCAGTAGGATGTAGATGTCTCATATGCTAACAATATATCACAATCAATGTCATGAGTTCCCTCACGAGGAAACTTCGGGCGACTTCAGAAAACGAAGCACCATGCCGCAGGGTTTTTTTTCATTGTAGCATTCGGAAGCAATTTGAGGAGATTAGAAGCTCCAAAGAAGAGGTAATTAGTAGTCCGGCGACTAAATCTCCCCGAAGTATGAGCGTACCCTTAGGCTACAAATGTATTGTTATTGCTACTATGTATTACTCATCTTTCTATTCAGGCCTCTCCTATTCATATTCCAGTCTCTTATTCAAATCAATGCATGGTTGCTAGGGGAATTTGGACCCGAGCAGCCAGATTGCTGAAACTGCAAACTGGAAAACTGAGGAATAAAAAGCTAAATAACTCAAAAAACACAAATTATAAAATATCCCTCTCTACATCATTCTGTACTAACAGATAGGGGCATAATTATCAAGGGTCGAATTTCGAATTTGAAAAACGTCGAAATTCGAATTCAAAAAGACCAACCGAAATGAAGTCAACGTTTTTTTTGGTCGAATAGGTCCATTTTCGATCGAATTCGAATCGTATGAATCGAAGGAATAGCGCATTCGATCGAATCTGATTCAAAGTATTTCCCAAAAATAACCTTTGGTTTTTCAAAGTCCACCAATTGACTCCAAATAGGCTCTAGAAGGTCCCCCATAGGCTAAAACATCAATTCGGCAGGTTTTAGATGGCGAATGGTCGAAGTCGAATTTTTAAAAAGACAGTACAGGATAAATTTCGATATTCGAATTTTTACATTTTTTTCCCCTAGTCGAGGTACACAAAAATAGTTTGAAATTCAAATTTTTTTAATTCTAAAATTCACCTCGACCTTTAATAAATCTGCCCCCAAATTTAAAGGTGAACAACCCCTTTTTATACCACTAACATAAGTATAACTGTTATTTTGTATGTCATTATGATTTCATCTTATACAGGTATGGAACCTGTTATTCAGAATGCTCGGGAACTTTGGATTTCCGGTTAATGGATCTTTCCGTAATTTGGATCGTCATACCTTAAAACTGTTGGCTTATGTAACCCAGTCACGTGATGTGCTGGCATGTGCCCTGCTCCCCCTGCTGGATTTTGGTTGTAAGGCAGCCTGGTATTGTTAGTACGTAATAGAATGACTTATTCTAAGCAACCTTTCAATTGGTCTTCATTTTTTAAAATCTTATTTGAATTATTTGCCTTCTATCTTTCTATCTATAGGCAATAGACACACTGGGGCGTGAGTTTGATTCCAGCCAGGAGTGTGTATGTTCTATCTGTGTGGGTTTTCTCCAACATGTCAAAACATACATACAGGTTATTTGGCTCCTGATAATGTAAACTGACCCTACTGTATGTGAATATCTGGGTATTGATACACAGAAATATTTCCAACCTGGAAAATTCCAGCTGTAGTTGTACTAACAATTTTCAGTGTCCTCTGACAGTTTAGAATTATATTCTAATTCATTATTATTAGGAATGCACTGAATCCACTATTTTGGGATTCGGCTGAACCCCCAAATAATTTGTGAAAGATTCAGCCGAATACCGAACCGAATCCGAACCCTAATTTGCATATGCAAATCAGGGGTGGGACGGGGAGAAAAATTTTACTTCCTTGTTTTGTTACAAAAAGTCACGTGATTTCCTCCCCACCCCTAATTTGCATAAATTTGGATTAGGATTCGGTTCGGCCAGGCAGAAGGATTCGGCTGAATCCGAATCCTGCTGAAAAAGGCCAAATCCTGGACGAATCCCCAACCAAATCCTGGATTCGGTGCATCCCTAATTATTATACAAAAAATGGTGGACTTCTCCTTTACTATAGAACTCATACATTCTTCATTTAAACCAGTAGATGGCACGAGATGGTCCTGTTCCACTTGTGAAAACCAGCAGATACAAGGTTACAGTACTGTGTATTATGAATCACCAGCACTGGTTACTTGCGCATCCCACACATTGAAACAGAACCAGAGCTTCGCCCATTATGGGATTGGCTTTAAGAGTTCCAGCCTGAAGGTCAGTTAGGGTGAGATTTGGGGTGAGTGCTTATTTGTGCCCTGGGTACCCCTGGAACTATAGCAGGGTGACTGTTACCCCAATGTTTCTATATATCTGTAACCTTGTTATGAGCTAAGGGGGCCAGTCTGAAGGCCAGTTAGGGGGAGATTTGGGGTGAGTGCTTATTTGTGCCCTGGGTACCCCTGGAACTATAGCAGGGTGACTGTTACCCCAATGTTTCTATATATCTGTAATCTTGTTAGGAGCAAGGGGGCCCAGCCTGAAGGCCAGTTAGGGGGAGATTTGGGGTGAGTGCTTATTTGTGCCCTGGGTACCCCTGGACCTATAGCAGGGTGACACCCCAATGTTTCTATATATCTGTAACCTTGTTATGAGCTAAGGGGGCCCAGCCTGAAGGCCAGTTAGGGGGAGATTTGGGGTGAGTGTTATTTGCACCCTGGGTACCCCTGGAACTATAGCAGGGTGACACCCCAATGTTTCTATATATCTGTAACCTTGTTATGAGCTAAGGGGGCCCAGTCTGAAGGCCAGTTAGGGGGAGATTTGGGGTGAGTGCTTAATTGTGCACTGGGTACCCCTGGAACTATAGCAGGGTGACTGTTACCCCAATGTTTCTATATATCTGTAACCTTGTTATGAGCTAAGGGGTCCAATCTGAAGGTCAGTTAGGGGGGAGATTTGGGGTGAGTGTTTATTTGTACCCTGGGTAACCCTGGAACTATAGCAGGGTGACTGTTACCCCAATGTTTCTATATATCTGTAACCTTGTTATGAGCTAAGGGGGCCCAGTCTGAAGGCCAGTTAGGGGGAGATTTGGGGTGAGTGTTATTTGCACCCTGGGTACCCCTGGAACTATAGCAGGGTGACACCCCAATGTTTCTATATATCTGTAACCTTGTTATGAGCTAAGGGGGCCCAGTCTGAAGGCCAGTTAGGGGGAGATTTGGGGTGAGTGCTTAATTGTGCCCTGGGTACCCCTGGAACTATAGCAGGGTGACTGTTACCCCAATGTTTCTATATATCTGTAACCTTGTTATGAGCAAGGGGGCCCAGCCTGAAGGTCAGTTAGGGGGAGATTTGGGGTGAGTGTTATTTGCACCCTGGGTACCCCTGGAACTATAGCAGGGTGACACCCCAATGTTTCTATATATCTGTAACCTTGTTATGAGCTAAGGGGGCCCAGTCTGAAGGCCAGTTAGGGGGAGATTTGGGGTGAGTGCTTAATTGTGCACTGGGTACCCCTGGAACTATAGCAGGGTGACTGTTACCCCAATGTTTCTATATATCTGTAACCTTGTTATGAGCTAAGGGGTCCAATCTGAAGGTCAGTTAGGGGGAGATTTGGGGTGAGTGTTTATTTGTACCCTGGGTAACCCTGGAACTATAGCAGGGTGACTGTTACCCAAATGTTTCTATATATCTGTAACCTTGTTATGAGCTAAGGGGGCCCAGTCTGAAGGCCAGTTAGGGGGAGATTTGGGGTGAGTGTTATTTGCACCCTGGGTACCCCTGGAACTATAGCAGGGTGACACCCCAATGTTTCTATATATCTGTAACCTTGTTATGAGCTAAGGGGGCCCAGTCTGAAGGCCAGTTAGGGGGAGATTTGGGGTGAGTGCTTAATTGTGCCCTGGGTACCCCTGGAACTATAGCAGGGTGACTGTTACCCCAATGTTTCTATATATATCTGTAACCTTGTTATGAGCTAAGGGGTCCAGCCTGAAGGTCAGTTAGGGGGAGATTTGGGGTGAGTGCTTATTTGTGCCCTGGGTACCCCTGGAACTATAGTAGGGTGACTGTTACCCCTATGTTTCTATATATCTATAACCTTGTTATGAGCTAAGGGGGCCCAGTCTGAAGGCCAGTTAGGGGGAGATTTGGGGTGAGTGCTTATTTGTGCCCTGGGTAACCCTGGAACTATAGCAGGGTGACTGTTACCCCAATGTTTCTATATATCTGTAACCTTGTTATGAGCTAAGGGGGCCCAGTCTGAAGGCCAGTTAGGGGGAGATTTGGGGTGAGTGCTTATTTGTGTCCAGGGTACCCCTGGAACTATAGCAGGGTGACACCCCAATGTTTCTATATATCTGTAACCTTGTTATGAGCTAAGGGGGGCCAGTCTGAAGGCCAGTTAGGGGGAGATTTGGGGTGAGTGCTTATTTGTGCCCTGGGTACCCCTGGAACTATAGTAGGGTGACTGTTACCCCTATGTTTCTATATATCTATAACCTTGTTATGAGCTAAGGGGGCCCAGTCTGAAGGTCAGTTAGGGGGAGAGTTGGGGTGAGTGCTTATTTGCTGTCTTTTAAATCCACTAAATGCTCTGGGAAACCTAAAAAAGCTACATTATCCTAAATCGTAACATGAAAAGGTATCAGAATGGATCTTTATGACATAGGAATTAGTTGGCATCTCTGATAAAGTATGATTTTACAAACAGACATACCATATTACATACAAAGAAAGGCTTTTAAAACAAGTTAATACTATAAACAGCAGGGATTCTCTGGAAACAGCCCAATATTGGATTCATTGGTTCTCATATTATTCTGACATGCTTGAATTCAAATTGGGTTACATTACATTGTTTTCTTATAAATAATGAGCAAACATATTCTCTACAAAAACAGCATTATTTTATTTTAAAGCTGTAAAACGACAAGTTAGAGGTCTCCATTTTAATCAAATAATTAACATTTTTAAAATGTTATTTCTTTGTATTTGTACTTGATCCCAACTAAGATATAATTAATTCTTATTGGAAGCAAAACCAGCCTTTTGGGTTTAATTAGTTTAAATTTATTCCTTAGTAGACTTAAAGTATGAAGATCCAATTTACAGAAGATCCATTATCCGGAAAACCCCAGGTCCCGAGCATTCTGGATATCAGGTTCCATACCTATATAAATTCTAAGCAAGTGTAAAGCAGCAATCAACATGAAATGAGAAAATAAGGAACTGATTGCTTCACAGGTAGTGATGGGCAAATCTGTCCTGTTTCGATTTGCCGAAAAACTCACGAAACTGTGAAAAATTTCCAAAACGCATTGACGTCAATGGGCGTCACAATAATTTATAATATAATATAAATTATATATAATATAATTTATAAAAATAATTTATTTTGTCCAAATGCATTAAAGTCAATGAATAATTTTGATGCGCACCAATTTTTATGTGTGCGTCGATTTTTTTTTTTTGTCGTATGGAATTTTTCGCTGACGAATTTTCGTCTCAGTTTCGAGAATATATTTGCGGACGGCCAAATGCGGAAATTCACTGTGAATCCATGCCTACTGAATTATTCGCTCATCACTATTCACAGGCAAAGATTATTTCTCCCCAAACATACTAATGTATATTGATAGTAAAAAGATGTGGTTTGAGAGTGTGATTACATAATAAATGGAAGTGGTGGCAATATGGCAATTTATGGCACATCCAGGTGAATAAAGACGTTGACCTCTTTCCCTAGGCTTAAAAAACAAACCACTCTGGGTACTGGAAATGCTTTGCTGCCATTTTCTTCCATCTATCTGAGATTCCATGCATGGACTTGGCCCAAGTTCACTTTTAATTATTGTGTTTAGTTCTCCTTTAATTGAGAATATGGAATCCTAGATTTGTTCTCTGTCCTTTTAGTATATGGGAAGTCCCTGACATTTCCTCGGTGCAGATAAACCGTACAACTCCCAGAGTACTGTATTGCAGCAAAATTGACTTTGGTATGGGATTCTAAAGTTCAACATTCCCTTTGTCATTGTTTCAACAATTGTTTTGGAAGAGCCGGGGGAAAGTGGAAGGAGGTTGGTCATGTTAAAAGCCCAGGATGTGACTTTGATGACCTCCTCATGTTCCAGAGAGGACATTATCTGGCTGATGATAGGACCTTCGTGCCCATTTTGTAGGACAATGAGAACTTCAGAACTGACAGGACATTATTCGGACAGGACAGCGAGGAAACCTCAAAGCTAAAATAACAGACTGCGCCACTGATTTTCTGGGACTATTTCCCAACATCTTTATGACCTTCCACCCTATTGTTTTCATGATGGATCTGTAGGTCTGATGTGCCTAAACCCCAACGGCAATTCACTGCATGGATTTGGCATGTGGGGCCTCTTGTTTTAGAAATGTTCTATCTACTCACTTGTATAATGTCCTGAAACAGTGCTCTTGTACCTATCAAGGTAAAAAATAGAAGTGAGCTCAATGGAAAAAAGTACATTGTGTCTCCTGATAAATGTTTAGTCATTCAATGATTGGCCCTTCTGCAAAAATCCTCTCATTGACAAACCAATCAGATCTTTCTATGACTGGCCAGTCATTCATTCTCTCTTCATGGATGTAGTCTGATACTTTGTTTTGTACTGCTGTCTGCCTAGGGTTGCCACCTTTTATAAAAAATTTTACCGGCTGCTGGGGGGCGGGGCCTTAAATGGGCGGGGCATAGTGTCAAAAGGGGCGGGCGTGACGTCAAAAGGGGCGGGGCCACACGACGGAGACCCGCGGACACTAGAAGAGGCAAAAAAAAGGTAAGTTGCAGGGGATTGGGGGCAGGCCGAGGGCTCCTTTTGATTGTATTACAAATTTACCGGCAGCTACATTGCCGGTAAATTTGTAATACCGGCCTTGGCAGGTATTTTACCGGCTAGGCCGGTAAAATACCGGCCGGGTGGCAACCCTATGTCTGCCCCTTGTGGTTACAGGGATTAGTAAACAAATACCTTGCTGCCATAAAGCAGGGGTTATACCCGGGGTCCCCAACTTTTTTTTTTTAACCGTGACCTAAATTTAAATGAAAAAGAAGTTGGAGAGCAATATAAGCATGCAAAAAGTTCTTGGAGGTGGTAAATAAGAGCTGTGATTGGCTATTTGGTTACTCCTATGTAAACTGGCAGCTAGTAATGGGCGAATGTTTTCGTGAAACTGCTGAGAAAATTCGCTGTGGAAAAATTTGCTGCCACAAAAAAAAACATTTGTCGCATGTCAGAATTGTTGCGCGTCAAAATTATTCGGACACCGATTGACTTTCATGCATTTGGACAAAAGAGTTGCGCTTATAAAAATTGAGCGTCAAAATTATTTTGATGTCCACTACCTTCGATTAACATATTTGCCCATCACTACTGGCAGCCTATAAGAGGCTTTGTTTGGCAGTACATCTGTTTTTTTATGCAGCCATAAATGCTAATGGCTGGGGAGCACTGGGTTATACAGTACTCTGCATTCTGCAGCTTCAAACCTGCAGACCAGTGCTCCTAAAATATATTCCCCAATGTTTCCATGCTATGATATTCCATGATATAGGCAGGGGATGCTGGGATAGGCCAATAACAGCTAGAGATTAATATCCCTGAATGGCTAAGGGTGGTGGCGCATGGGGAGATTTAGTCGCCTGAGATCAATCTTCGCTACTGTGGGCAACAAATCTCCCTGAAATGCCTTCCCATTGGTTTTCTGAAGTCGCCAAAAGTTTCCTTGTGAGGCAGCTTCATGTGACTTTGGAAAACCGAAGCAACGATTATGCCATCCCACGGGCGATTCACGGTCTTGACGGTGGGAAGGCATTTCAGGGAGATTAGTCACCCGCAGTGGCAAAGATTTATTGCAGGTGACTAAATCTCCTTGTGTGCCACCACCCTCAGTCCAGCCCTGCAATCTTTTTGGAGTAGAGAAATACAGCCACTTGGCCCAGGTTATAAGGGACTGATGTTCTTATATTACATAGGACCTCTTAGTAGATACTGGAACGTTCTTTTAGATCACACCGTAGAGGGAAATTATAAACAGTCTTGTGTCCACTGAAACCTGTTGCAAGAAGAGTCTTCTGTGATGTGGTTTGGGGTGGGGGGAAGCTCATATAAATCATCAAGTAATCCAAAGCCACACCAGAGGAGAGAGAGGGAAGAAAATGATAAGATAAGCATGCAATAAAGATAGCTCCCTGCAGTGCTTGCCTTCATAGAAAATGCAGAAATGGCCCCTAAGGGTAAGGACACACTGGACGATTTGTCGCCAACGTGTTAAAAAAGTAAACCGACAAGACGATCGTCTTTTTTGAACAGACGATTCACAGCGACTATTGGCACAGAGCGATTTGTATCCCATTACTCTGTGCGGTACGTGCTCCACCCAAACCGGAAACGGTTTGTGCTTCCCGCTGTAACCTGGCGTCTTTACGTGCTTGCGTTCTTGCGTCATTGCGTTCGCATTGTAATTTGAATACAATTGCTGCTACTTATCTGTATGTGTGTGCGTGTCTAGGAGATTTCAGTGCTTTTCTAAGTACATGCTATTTCTGATAAATCGCTCGGAAAAGGGTCTCAGTGCGTTTTGGAGCTACAGGCGATTCACAAACGCGCTGTGGGCACAGGAGCTGGCGTCTTTCATTTGGTTTTGTTCAGAGACAAAACGAGCGATATGTCGCCGCGATTTGCTTTTTAAAAACGTTGGCGACAAATCGTCCAGTGTGTCCTTACCCTAAAGTATCTTCTTGTTTTCTGTTATCTTTCTGTTATCTGCTCCCATCCTCTCCTTCAGACTTTCATTAACTTCTCCCTGCCCTTTTATCCTGAGTTTTATCTGTTATGGGGGAGACCTGATGCTGGACTGCAAAGGATGTTTGCACAACTGGAAAATATGAGGGAAAGATAAATTTAAAGAGATCCTGTCATCGGAAAACATGTTTTTTTCAAAACGCATCAGTTAATAGTGCTACTCCAGCAGAATTCTGCACTGAAATCCATTTCTCAAAAGAGCAAACAGATTTTGTAATATTCAATTTTGAAATCTGACATGGGGCTAGGCATTTTGTCAATTTCCCAGCTGCCCCATGTCATGTGCCTGCACTTTAGGAGAGAAATGCTTTCTGGCAGGTGGCTGTTTTTCCTTCTCAATGTAACTGAATGTGTCTCAGTGGGACATGGGTTTTTCCTATTGAGTGTTGTTCTTAGATCTACCAGGCAGCTGTTATCTTGTGTAAAGCTGGCCCATAGATGCAAAGATCCGATCGTACGAATCATCGTACAATCGGACTTTCCCATCTCCCGACCCGCCACTAACCATTCAGATCAAAGTCTTACCAGTCAGATTAGTTAAAGGAGAAGGAAAGCTACAGAGGCATTTTATTGCCAATAGATTAGCCACAATAGTGCAAGCTAGAATGCTATATTTATTCTGTAGAATGTTTTACCATACCTGAGTAAAAAGCTCTAGAAACTCTCTGTTTGTTTAGGATAGGAGCTGCAGTATTAATGTGGTGTGACATCACTTCCTGCCTGAGTCTCTCCCTCCTCTGGGCCCAGATTACAGTAGAGAAGGGAGGGGTGGGGGGAGAGGAGCAAACTGAGCATGCTCTTGCCCAGGGCAATGAGGTTTAAGCTGAAAACAGGAAGTCTGATACAGAAGCCCATGAGTACACAATAGAAGGAAAGAAATGTGTTTCTTTTGACAGAGGACTCAGAGCAGCATTACTTTGGGGGTTTACTGGTATATTAAGATGGACCTTTCTGATAAGGCTTGCTTAGTTTTAACCTTTCCTTCTCCTTTAAAGAACAGATCAGCAATGTTCTGCCCCTGACAGCAATTGTACGATATCTATGTCCAACCAAAGCTAGTGACAGTCTCCCACTGAAAATCGTATGATCAGCAATACACGCAGAGATATTATCGGCAGCCGACAGAAATTTTCTAACCTGTCCGATTGACCAAACGACCGATCTCCGCCGGACGGAAAATGTCGGGACTCTCCACACATGGTTCGGAAATCGTACGAATCCTCGATTCGTACGATCAGATATTTGCGTCTATGGCCAGCTTTACGGAGCTGCTATCTGGTAACCTTCCCATTGTTCTTTTGTTTGGCTGCTGGGGGGGAAAAGGGAGAGGGGTGATATCACTCCAACTTGCAGTACAGCAGTAAAGAGTGATTGAAGTTTATCAGAGCACAAGTCACATGACTTGGGACAGCTGGGAAATTGACAATATGTCTAGCCCCATATCAGATTTCAAAATTGAATATAAAAAGATCTGTTTGCTCTTTTGAGAAATGGATTTCAGAGCAGAATTCTGCTGGAGTAGCACTATTAACTGATGCATTTTGAATTTTTTTTTTCCCATGACAGTATCCCTTTAAGGTTGGTACACACCCAGGGTCACTTGTCTACCTGATCATCAGAAGATGACCTTACTCTTTATATAGTGCAGATATATTATACAGAGATTATACATTATTCATATAAATCACTGCCACAGTGAAGCTTTTAATTCAAGGTTCCAATTTTGTTCGGAAGCAGTTAACCTAGCTAAATGTTTTGAAGGGTGGTAGGAAACCCACACAAGTGCATGGAGAACATGCAAACTGCTTGCAGATAGTGCCTTGGCTGGAATTGAGGCTCTTTGCTGCAAGGCAGCAGTGATAACCATTGCCTCACTATTGTGCCCTATCTCTTTTACACAATTTCCGGTACATGTATTGTGATCATCCTGATAAATATCAGGATATTGGTTGGTTCATCAATTGTGCAGGTTTGACATTATCACCTGCCAGGGCCGCCATCAGAAACTTTGGGGCTCACATGTAATTGATATGTGGCCCCCTATGAACACAAGCACGCAGTACCAAAATATTGGCCATGTCCCTTGTGTGTGCCAATCAAATAATCAGTTAGGTAGGTTTTGCTAGGACAAAAGGTTGAACTTGTTGGATGAAGTCACAGCTACTATGAAACAAATCACTGTACTGAAAAGCAGGGGTGTAACTATAAGGAAACAGAGCCCACAACTGCACGGGGCCCAGTAACTACAGAGGCCCAGTGAGACATATAAGTTGCTACAATATATGTTCATGGAAAATGTCTTGATCCCAAGTTTAGGGCTCTTTTCAGAAGCAGATTTTACCAAATCCGGCACAACTTTACCCCATTCTCCCCCCTGATGGAAGCCCTGTCGCCTGCCAGTTCACCATGTCGCCCGGTGTATCAGCAGATAAGGAAATGAAGATAAACTGCTGTTCTCATCATTAAGGAGGTCTGCCCGAAAAGGCAGGCTGATTGGCAGGGAACTGTACAGGATCTTTACAGGACCTTTAGTATAGAAGAATGTTGGCCCAATTCACCTTAGATCCTTGTAAGAGGCACGTCAATATACTTTTGAAACCTGCCACGTGCCAACCACAGGAATAAACAGCGGATTAATTCCATTGGGAGGTAGCAGTGGAGGCAATGGACAATTGTGAAGATGTGGAATTGTCTCCCTGAATCAGTGGTACAGGCTGATACATTAGATAGGTATAAGAAGGGGTCAGATGGTGTTTAGCAAGTGAAGGAATACAGGGTTATGGAAGATAGTTCATAGTACAAGTTGGTCCCATTGCATCTTGGAGTCAGGAAGGAATTTTTCCCCCTTTGAGGCAAATTGGAGAGGCTTCAGATGGGGTTCTTTTTTCACCTTCCTCTGGATCAATTGGCGGTTAAGCAGGTTATATACAGGCTTAAAAATTTGAACTTGATGGACGTGTCTTTTTTCAATCTAACTTACTATGTTACTATTTGAATCTAAAGGGTTTTTACTGGTAAGTTTTCATACCCCAAGAACAAAAGTGGTGCATTTTAGTATCATTCACTTGAATATAGAGTATTTATAATGGTAGCTGAAATACTATGGTGCTGACAAGGGCTACAAAAATATTCCTCAGGTAATTCCTGTACTCTACACCGAATGCTGTAAATATATGTTTGTAGAAGATGCAGTTAATATAGCAACCTTGTTCTGCATCAGAGATTACATTGAAAGCAGCCATATTGTTCTAAATCAGAGACTATCCAAAAAGATGCCCTCTTTTGCTTCATGAGAAAGTGTCCATAAAGATCCCACCTTGTTTTTCATCCAAGAATGTGTGGAAAGTAGCCATCAAGTTCTTCATTAGAACATGTAGCAAGTAGCCATCAAGTTCTTCTTTAGCCTTTTTACAGAGTAGCCATCATGTTCTTCAATCGATTATGTAGCGAGTAGCCATCGTTCTTTAGAATATGTAGCAAGTAGCCATCAATTGTATTTATTAGAATATGTAGCAAGTAGCAATCATGTTCTTTTTTTAGAATATAGCAAGTAGCCATCAAGTTCTAAAGTAGAAAATGTAGCAAGTAGCCATCAAGTACTTCATTAGCCTTTTTACAGAGTAGCCATCGTTCTTTAGAATATGTAGCAAGTAGCCATCAATTGTATTTATTAGAATATGTAGCAAATAGCCATTATGTTCTTCATTAGAATGTGTAGCAAGTAGCCATCAAGTTCTTCGTTAGAATATGTAGAAAGCAACCATCATGTTCTTAATTAGGATATGTAGCGAGTAGCCTTCAAGTTCATCATTATAATATGTAGCGAGTAGCCATCATGTTCTTCTTTAGAATATGTAGCAAGTAGCCATCAATTTTATTTATTACAATATGTAGCAAGTAGCAATCATGTTAGTTTTTTTAGAATATGTAGCAAGTAGCCATCATGTTCTTCATTAGAATATATGGCAAATATCTGTCATGTTCTTCTTTAGAATATGTAGCAAGCAGCCATCACACTCTTCATTAGAATATGTAGCAAGTAGCCATCAAGTACTTCATTAGACTTTTTACAGAGTAGCCATCATCAGGGCCAGAACTAGGGGTAGGCAGAAGAGGCACGTGCCTAGGGCGCAGAGGTGGAGGGGCGCCAGGCACATACCTCTTCTTCCGCCTTCCCCTAGCTCAGACCCTTGCTTCCTCACAACGAGCAGTTCCTCCTCTTCAGCGCGTACCTGCGCTCTTCCTCGCACACGTGCTTGTGCACGGGCGTTGAGTCTCCATGGTCGGCAGCAAGCATCCTCATCGTGCGCTTTCGCGCATGCGCATGTACGTGCTTTTGCGCAAGCGCACGCACGCGCTTCCGCGCATTCGCAAAAACGATTGGGGAGGGGGGTGACGTAGCCGGCTGGGTTGCCTAGGGCGCCCAGCCGGCTTGGCCTGGCACTGGCCATCATGCTCTTCATTAGAATATGTAGCAAGCAACCATTAAGTTCTTCTTTAGAATATGTAGCAAATAGCCATTATGTTCTTCATTAGAATGTGTAGCAAGTAGCCATCAAGTTCTTCGTTAGAATATGTAGAAAGCAACCATCATGTTCTTAATTAGGATATGTAGCGAGTAGCCGTCAAGTTCATCATTATAATATGTAGCGAGTAGCCATCATGTTCTTCTTTAGAATATGTAGCAAATAGCCATCAATTTTATTTATTACAATATGTAGCAAGTAGCAATCATGTTAGTTTTTTAGAACATGTAGCAAGTAGCCATCATGTTCTTCATTAGAATATATGGCAAATATCTGTCATGTTCTTCTTTAGAATATGTAGCAAGCAGCCATCACACTCTTCATTAGAAAATGTAGCAAGTAGCCATCAAGTTCTTCTTTAGACTATTTAGAGAGTAGCCATAATGTTTGTCATTAGAATATGTAGCAAGTAGCCATCAAGTACTTCATTAGACTTTTTACAGAGTAGCCATCATGCCCTTCATTAGAATATGTAGCAAGTAGCCATCATGCTCTTCATTAGCCATGTTTTTCTGCAGAGCATGAAGAGACCATTTTGATCTTGATCAGATATTGGGTTCCTCCTGGTTCCTTGCGATAACATTTCTGTAGATTCGTTAAAATTCCTTTTTTAGCCTTGAGTGGAAATACCATTACCCATTCCCATTCTCTTAATTACAGTTGTGCTTATAACACCACAGGGGACATTACATGGAATCTTGCATGGAATGCAGTATTTTGTTTTCCTCTCTTGGGCAATAATGAATTTATGATATAATTAAATAAATACTACAAAACATACCAGTTTATCGCTTTTGTTTCCTGGCACTCCTTTGGGCAATTAAGCTTTGCATTCCTGACCATAGTGTGATTAATATGATATCCCAGCAATCAGACCAATGACTCCCCATGCCAAGAGAAAGAGTACCATGGTCGTTCATTATGATGGGACTGGTATACATCAAATTGAAATAATTATACCCAAAGATTATTTCCTGCCCTGATGGATGCCCCTTGTCCCCTAACAATGTTTTTTTCTGCTACTGAGTGGTGAATTTTTATTTCCATGGTCACTTCCTTCTGTTGGTACCGGCGAGAGTCACAGGTCACAAATTTTTTTTGGCTTTACACCTTTCAGTATTAATCCTGCCATAAAAGCTCCTTCCTTTGGCAGGAATAGCGGATGTTGGTTGGAAAGGCTTTAAAGAGCAGGCTGACCTCCAGCAACAAAGAGGTTAATAAAGGTCCCACTTCCCCCAAAGAAAAATGAAGTAATCTCCAATTGCAGAACAAAAGTACAGGTTTATGTACTGGGTTTCTAATTTTCTACTTTTTTGGGAAAATAAATCACAGACTGCCAGATACAATGTTATTGAACTTGCACTTGCATTTATCTGTGCCCCCATAGAGGAGTGTAGACTATTTGCACCCATACTCTCTCCATGTACCACCCATGTGAGATGGAACCCTCTGGTCCATGGTTTGAGTCAGGCTGTTGCTAGAGGAAGTAAAGTTTGGCATCCGAGCTGATCTTTCCTCGATATGCCCACCAAAGGCAGGGTGAAATGATCGGATTATAACAAAGGAAATGGCCACTGACGGGTTGTAGGACCACATCAACTAGCCAATGTGGTCCTCAATCGCCAATCCGATTTTTGGCCTGATATCGATCGCGGGGAGACCAGTTGGAAGCCCCCACAAATGGGCAAATAAGCTGCCGAATCGGACTAAAGGGCCGCAACTTTAGTCTTTAAAGAATGGGAATTCTAAGATGTTGTGTCCTTCATTTGGATGCACCATGGCTGGGGTCTGTAAAGACTCTATACAAGAGTTGGGAGTCCACCTCTGATTTAAACTTAGTTAAGCCCAAGGGACTCGCCCCAGTTCACAGGCGATAAACGTATAGTGAATTCCTTTATCCTTCATCCTTTAAAGGAATTCACTATGGGGTCTGTATAGAACAGAAATCTCAAACTATTTTTACCCGTGAGTCACATTCAAATGTAAAAGCCTACAGGAGACTCTGTTTGGCAGTACACCTGGTTTCTATGCAACCAAAACGTGTCTCCAAGCCTCAAATTCGAAAATAAGCAGCTGCTTTGAGGCCACTGAGAACAACATCCAAGGGGTTGGTGATCAACATGTTACTTACGATCCAGTGGTTGGGGATCACTGGTCTAGAACTTTTAGCTCTCCCCCCCCCCAACCACTGCAACCTGTAACCTACAAATCGCATTGTACTTATATCAGGAAGGTTATATCAAATCAATGAAAAAGGAAAGAAAGCATTCAGTATAGGCCTGGTTTTGTGCATGGGATCAATATAGTGCTAACACAGGAAAGGGCTTTACCCTAAACTGTTGCCACAAAGTAGGAAACAAGGTCAAGAATGTCATTGCATAATGTAGAACCATATCTTAAACCATGGAAAACAGCCCCTGTCATTTATTCCTCCCCCACCAAACTATACCATCAGATTTAGGCAGGTAGTGTTCTCCAGACAACTCCCAACCCCAAAATTTTCCATAAGACTGCCGAATGGTGAAATGCCTTTTATCCCTCCACTACCATCTATTGTCTCTGATCCCCTCAAAAGCCCAGAGCTCCCTAAAAATAATTCTGCTGCTGACATTGCTTCTGAAGAAAGTTTGGAAGAAAGCAGTTAGGGGTAATGTAGTAAAACTTGACTATTTCTCAAGTCCCTGAATTTAACTCCTTTATCAAAAAAGAAGCTTAAAGTTGGTGTGAAAAAATGTTGCAACAAATAAGAGAGTCAATAAGAGAGTCAATTCAAATTGTGCAACTTTTTTGAACTGACGCTCTGAAAACTCAACTTTATCGAATTGTCGACACAACAACTTGAATTTATCGGATTATTGGCGTAAAACCAGCATGGATCACGATGTCAAGAAACATCTTCAGAGACATCTGCCATTTAATTTCTACACGACCTCGACTGATTTTAGCTGGAGTATTTTCGGATACGTATTTTTAGCAGCTGTGGGGTATAATCTAAAAATCTTCAAAAAAAGTTTGTTTCTCTCTAAAAATTATAATTACAATCTTGACTAGAACCACTCAAGGTTTAATAAATAGGCCCCTTAGTTTTTCAACTGAGAACATCATTTTACCTACATAGAAACCAGGACAAAGTGGCTTGTGGCAGCGCTTTAAGGATATGTAAAAATAAAATATAATGCAAATACAACTGATCTGGACAAATTTGCATCAAATTTTCAAAAAAGAGAGGTTTGGTCTGCACATTCGGTGGCCTGATCCATCCGAGCTGTAGTTGTTATAGGAGAGATCTCCAAGATATGTGAGAAAATGAAAGACTTGTGATGTTGCTTAGTGATGGACGAATTCATTCGTCAGACGAATTTTCGCATTTCACCGCCTACGAATAAATTTGCCACGCCGATTAACGGCCGCCCATTGACTTTAATGGGCGCTGGTGTCAACTTTGACAATGTAAATTGAAAAGTGCAAAGTGAAGAAAAGCTCCATAAGGTGCAAATTTTTTCAGGTATCAGAGTCACTTGGGGAGGCACATTTATCAAGGGTTGAATTTAAATTTTCGAGTTTTTTAAAACTCCCATAAATTCGAAATTCAACCAATCAAAATGTATTAATAAAATCAAATTCTTCCAACTCGGACAAATTTGAATGACTCGAAAATTTGAATTTAAATACTGCCCTTGTGCACATTGGATTTCCCCTTGGTGCAATACTTTATATTGTAACAATAAACAATCAGAATAAAATCGGAGATCAAATCACACATATCCTACGTTGGATTGCCTTTCCAGAACCTCAACTGCCTGTTCCACTCTAATAAAATAAGCAGAACTTTTACCTTGAATGTATTCCTTCCATCTCCTTATTTGGAGGAAGGATCCCAAGTTACTGGAGCCAAATATATTCCATCACTAGAGCAATATACAATCAGTAAATATGCCTTCATCCTTAGATCTTACCCTGACTGGTTTCAGGCTTGACCCCTTATATTTTCCATTTAAAGGGGTTGTTCATCTTTAAATTAACTGTTAGAGAGGGATATTCTGAGACAATTTGCAATTGGTTTTCATTTTTTATTATTTGTGGTTTTTGAGTTATTTTGTTTTTTATTCAGCAGTTCTCCAGTTTGCAATTTCAGCAATCTGGTTGCTAGAGTCCAAATTTCCCTAGCAACCATGCACTGATATGAATAAGAGACTGGAATATGAATAGGAGAGGCCTGAATAGAAAGATGAGTAATAAAAAGTAACAATAACAATACATTTGTAGCCTTACAGAGCATTTGTTTTTAAATGGGGTAATTGACCCCCATTTGAAAGCCGGAAAGAATCAGAAGAAGAAGGCAAATAAATAAAAAAAACTATAAAAAATAAAGACCAATTGAAAAGTTGCTTAGAATCAGCCATTCTATAACATACAAAAAGTTAAATTAAAGGTGAACCCACACCTTTAAGCCTGGTGTGCATGAAGCTCAACACATCCATTGCAGAGCACGTTTTATTATCTCTATAAATTTTATCGGAGATGCGTTTCTTAAAATAGTACCCGGCTGCATTCCCTGCGAGTATCATCATTTAGGAATGGGATCAGCGAAAGCATTTAGTGCAAAGCAAAGCTGAGAGAAACCGGACCAATATGAGGTCTCCCATAGCCTCCATTTTATCCAAATGTTTAAAAATGATTTCCTTTTTCTGTGTAATAATAAAACAGTAGCTTGTACTTGATCCCAACTAAGATATAATTAATCCTTAAAGGATAAGTAAACCTTTAAAATAAGTGAATGTAAAATTGACGAGGGGGCTATTCTTAGCACTTTTGCAATGTACATTCATTATTTATTTTCTTTTAATTCCAAGATATTAAGGGATACATGTGCTGTTAATATGAATGAATTTTGTTACAACAGCGCCACCTGCTGGTCAGTTTCTGACTATTCCGACCACCAAGTAGTCAAGGAAGTTGTCAGGAGAAAGAAAGATGCTGCTCTGATTTTCTTCTGCTTAGGAAATATTTGAGAGAGGTTTCTAATTGGTTTCCTAAGCAGAAGAACATCAGAGCAGCCTCTTTCTTTCTCCTGACAACTTCCTTGACTACTTGGTGGTCAGACTGGTGGGAAAATGACCAGCAGGTGGCGCTGTTGTAACATAATTCATTCATATTAACAGCACATGTATCCCTTAATATCTTGGAATTAAAAGAAAATAAATAACGAATATAAATTGCGAAAGTTCTTAGAATAACACTCTCATCAATTTTACATTTACTTGTTTTAAAGGTTTACTTATCCTTTGTTGGAAGCAAAACCAACCTATTGGGTTTATTTAATGTTTACATGATTTTCTAGTCGACTTATGGAATGAAGATCCAAATTATGGAAAGATCCATTATCCGAAATACCCCAGGTCCCGAACATTCTGAATAACAGGTCTCATACCTGTATCTGTCAGGCTTGATATTTAAAGCGCTGTCTGGTTGCTAGAGTTTAGCTATCCTAGGAAGTGGGTAGTAGTTTTGTAGTAAAAATGGAGGAAGAATAGTGTTGGGCGAATAAATTCGCCTGGCACAAATTCGCGGCAAATTTCTGCATTTCGGCGGCAACTAATACATTTTCTAATCTCCCGCGAAAATGTGCCGGCAAAGTTTCACCGGCTTCAAAAATCTTTGGCCACGCATCCGAAAAGTCTATTGCGTCAAAATCGGCGCGCATCAACACTATTCGGACACCCATTGACTAAAATTTAACACCAGCGTCAGCTTGGACACGGGCGTCAATTTCCGATTTTTCGGAAAAATGTCCGATTTTCACAATTTCTTTGTGAAAATTTCCGGATTTTGCGATTTTTTCGTGAAACTTTGACTAAAGGTGAATAGTAAAGCAGTGGAAAGATAAATATTATAAAAAGAAATATTTCCGATTCCTGCTAGTATAGGAAAGCTATAAAGAATAATAAAGACCAGTTGATAAGATGTATAGAATAGGGACATTTTTTAATGGATTCTGTGATGATTTTTATAGTGTTGTTTTATATTTCTAAATTACACCATTTACACTGCAAATAATTCACTCTACAATATAAAATGTCATTCCTGAACCAGCAAGTGTATTTAGTTGTAATATTGGTGTGTAGGTGCATCTCAGGTAATTTTGCCTGGTCATGTGATTTCAGAAAGAGCCAGCACTTTAGGATGGAACTGCTTTTCTGCCACTTTGAGGTCCTCTCACCTCCCCCCAATTGTCATGGACCCCCCCCCTTTATGATTCAACTTGATTTGGCCCATCATGTGACATTGCCAGATGAATTGATCTATTAGATGACTGGGGCACAACACAGTATTTATTGTATTTTTCTTGTCCTGTTGAGACAACTCATCCCCCAAACTTTAGGAACCGTCCTGTGCTCAGCTGAATCTAAATTTTAATTGAATTAATATCAGTTATTGGTAAATTGGCCCCATGCTGCCCCTTCTGTGGAGTCAGAGAGGGTTGGGAACATACGTACATGTATGGGATCTGTTATCCAGAAACTAGTTATACAGAAAGCTCCGAATTAGAGAAAGCCCATCTCCCATAGACTCCATTTTATCCAAATAATCTATATTTTTAAAAATGATTTCCTTTTTCTCTGTAATAATAAAACAGTACATGCATGGGACCTGTTATCCAGAATGCTTGGGAGTTATCTGGATATTGGATCTTCACGCCTTAAGTCTACTAGAAAATCATGTAACTATTAAATAAACCCAACAGGCAGGTTTTGCTTCCAATAAGGATTAATTATATCTTAGTTGGGATCATTTTTAAAAATGTTGGGTTATTTGGATAAAATGGAGTCTATGGGAGATAGCCTTTCCGTAATTCGAAGCTTTCAGGATTACAGGTATGGGACCTTTTATCCAGAATTCTTGGAACCTGGGGTTTCCAGATAAAGGATCTCTCTGTAATTTGGATCTTCATACCTTAAGTCTACTAGAAAATCAGTAAACATTAAATAAAACCACTAGGCTGGTTTTGCCTCCAATAATGATTAATTATATCTTAGTTGGGATCAAGTACAAGCTACTGTTTTATTATTACACAGAAAAAGAAAATCATTTTAAAAATTTGGATTATTTGGATATAATGGAGTCTATGGGAGACGGCCTTTCCATAATTTGGAGCTTTCTGGATAATGGGATTCCAGGTAACGGGTCCCATAACTGTACTTGATCCCAAACAATGTTTATATGATTAGGGCAGATTTATCAACGGTCGAGGTGAATTTTCGAATGAAAAAAAATCGAATTTCGAGCTATTTTTTTGTGTACTTATTTGAAAAAATGTATTATGTACTGTCTCTTTAAAAACTCAACTTCGACCATTCGCCATCTAAAACCTGCCGAATTGCTGTTTTAGCCTATGGGGGACCTCCTAGAACCTATTTGGAGTCAATTGGTGGACTTTGAAAAATCTAAGTTTTTTTGGGGAAAAACCTTGAATCGAATTCGATTGAATGGGCTATTCCTTCGATTCAAATGATTCGGCCGAATACGGACCTATTCGATCAAAAACGGACCTATTCAACCCAAAAAAACATCGACTTAATTTTCGTTGGTCTTTTTAAATTAGAATTTCAATGTTTTTTTCAATTCGAAATTCGACCTTTGATAAATAGGCTCCTTAAGATATGAAGATCCAAATTACAGAAAGATCTGTTATCCGGAAAACCCCAGGTCCCAATGCATTCTAGATAACAGGTCCCATACCTGTATTAGCTGCACCGCTACTTAACAATAGTTCTGGCTTACCGCCATTTTCCTACAATGAGCCGATTAGTGTTTGATTTGTTCTGCTCATTAGACAAGAAGATTTCCCAAAAACATCTCCCGAATACGGCAACGCTCTAGTTTTAATCAGGTCTATGGACACACAGTTCTATTCTTACAGCCCCGCACTGGGGTTCTACAGAGTTCCATTCCCTTGTTTGGGGATTCTCTTCTACGAATTCTCAAACTGAGCAAACCAAGACCAAAACTATTTTCCGGTAACGTTATCCATAAAAAAAAAAAAACTCCCAAAAATATGCAATGCTGTAGTGTTCCATAAAAACAAGCCATTCTTCTTGACCGATTGCTTTGTCTTGTTAATAACGTGACATGACTATACGTTAAGGGGCAGATTTATCAATGGTCGACTTGTGTTTTCCCGAAAAATTTTTCGAGGGTAGTTTTCAGTCAAAAAGCCAGGTTATGAAAAAAAACTAGAATTTATTATACCCCGACCCTGGAAATAGCTCAAATCTGAAAATACACCATCTTAAACCTGTTGAAAGTCATGTAGGAGTCAATGGCAGAGGTCCCTTGAACTATTATTTAGCCTTCATGAGGTTTGAGTTTTTTATGGTGGGTTTCACTCGAAAACTGGATTAATTTGAGCAATTCAAGTTTTTTTTCCCACGGAAAACTCGATTAATTCGAGCAATTCAAGTTTTTTTTCCCATGGAAAACTTAATTCGAGTTTTCGAGTTGTTCCATTTGAGGTTTTTTTTTTAAATCAGAAAACATTTGAGTTGTGAGTTCATTCAAGGTATAAAAACCTCACAAGCCTCTAAAACTCGACCTTTGATAAATCTGCCCCTTGAAGACAACAATCTCTTAGTAGTCTTAAAGGAGTAGTTCAACTTTAAAATACCTTTTAGTATGATATAGTGAGTGATATTCTGAGACAATCTGCAATTGGTTTTCATTTTTTATTATTTAGCTTTTTATTCAGCATTTCTCCAGTTTGCAATTTCAGCCATCTGGTTGCTAGGGTCCAAATTACTCTAGCAACCATGTATTGATTTGAATCAGAGACTGGCATATGAATAGGAGAGGCCTGAATAGAAAGATGAGTAATAAAAAGTAACAATACAATATATTTGTAGCCTTACAGAGCATTTGTCTTTAGATGGGGTCAGTGACCCCCATTTGAAAACTGGTAAGAGTCAGAAGAAGGGAAATATTTAAAAAACTATAAAAAAGAAAGAATGAAGACCAATTGAATAGTTGCTTAGAATTGTACATTCTATAACATAATAAAGGTTAACTTATAGGTGAAACATCCCTTTAAAAGCAGAGAGACTCAATAATTCTGGTAAAAAAAAAACTGCATACGACTTTTATTCCTTATAAATTCATTTATTTGCATTTAGTTGATTTCGGACCATTATTTTCAAAAAATATTACAAGTATAGGATGTGCCTTCTGGAATTTTTCGGACCTAGATCTTTCCGGTAATTGGAGCACCGTGCCTTGAGGATAATTGAAAATAGCAATTAACATATAGTCACGCTGGATTCGTTAAAGTCAAGTACAAGGTATTGTCATATTATTACTGAGAAAAAGCAAATCACTCCAATTTTGTTTGATTAAATAAGATTCTCTTGGAAATGACATTTCATGTATCGGGGTTCTAGATACCCAGGGGTGGTTCACCTTTACCTTAACTTTTAATATGTTATAGAATGGCTCATTCTCAGCAACTTTCCAATTGGCCTTTGTTTATACTTTTTATAGTTTTGGATTTGCATTTTTCTTCTGAGTCTTTGCAGCTTTCAAATGGGGGTCACTGACCCCATCTAAAAACAAATGCTTTGTAAGGCTATTGTTACTTTTTATTACTCATCTTTCTATTCAGGCCTCTTCTATTCATATTCTAGTCTCTTATTCAAATCAATGCATGGTTGCTAGGGGAATTTGGACCCTAGCAACCAGACTATTGAAACTGCAAACTGGAGAGCTGCTGAATAAAAAGCTAAATAACTCAAAAACACAAATAATAAAAAATTTAAACCAACTGCAAATTGTCTCAGAATATCCCTCTCTACATCATACTAAGAGTTAATTTAAAGGTGAACAACCACTTTAAGTGGTACTTGGTCTGTAATGTGCTTTCCGATCACCAGAATCACAACAAAAAAACATGAAACATAATATAACACTGTTTTTTTTTCTTTTACTCCAGCTTCCTGAAAAACTTGACATTAACATAGAATTTTTTTCTAAATGGCTTCCTGAAAGTGTCTATAAATCGGATTATTTTTGGTCATCATCGCTACAGAACCCTTAATTTAGCTTAGAGATGGATTTCAAGGAATACATTTATTAGCGTAAGGATCAGTTGACTTTATATCTAGTTCAGGAGTATGTGAAAAAATTAAGAAATAAAAAAGTTTGGCCATAAAAATACTTGTCTACTATGTTTAGCATTTTACTGCACAGATTCTTTTGGCCAATATTCATATTGGACCTCATTTTCTAGCTTTGGCCAGTGATGTGCGAGCAAATTCAATAAACTAAAAAAATAAATTTTTAGAAAAAGAGTTAAAATTACCAAAAAATGCATTATGCCCTTATACTGCAGATATACTTAACCTGAAATATGCAATTTTTGGGGACCTTAGGGGAGAATGAATTATTAAAATCCAAATTTATCTCATATTTTTTTTTTAAAAAAAACCATGACCAATCTCCCATGCCCGATTTTAGCTAATTTATTAATAAAAAAACTTGATTTAATCGGATCGTGGAAAAACTCAAAGAAAAACCCAAATTGTCTGAGGGAGACGGACATTCCGTAGTTTGGAACTTTCTGGATAAGAGGTTTTGGGATAAGGGATCCTGTACTGATATAAGCCATATAATGGAGGGATATTTTTCTCTAACATTTTGTTTTCTCTAAAATTGTGAACATGAACTTCCTCTCTGCAAAATAAAAATATCCTCACTACGTACTGATGATATTTTTTGGCAAAATGTGTCAAGGATTAGGTAGGGGGCAGATAAGGGAAGGGTGAGTCCTTGAGGCAGGAGCTTTATGTGCCTAAGGGGACACGGTAAGGAACAGGCAGAAACAGGGTGATGAGGGCATAGAGTCACAACAGAATGGGGAGCAGACTGAACATGAACAAGGACCGAGCAGGCGTAAGTTAGATCAGGAGACAGGAGCAGACTGGATTAGGACAGGAAAATGAGGGCGTAGATCAGATCAGGAGACAGGAGCAAACTAGAAGGATAGGACATGACGGTGCAGGCGTAGATCAGGAGCAGACTTGAGATCAGGAGCAGGAGGACGGGATAGTGGGAGGACTGGATAGCGGGAGGACTGGATAGCGGGAGGAGACAGATAGCAGGAGAGTACTGGATAGCCAGAGAGGTGACTGGATAGCCAGAGAGGGAGGAAAAGGCAGAGCAAGATGTGAAGATATAGACAGGGTACAAGTCAGAACAGGAAGCAGGAAGGCAAGGTCAGGTCAAGATCAAGGCAAAATAAGATAAAGGCAAGGTCAGGTTTGGAGTGAGGAGCAGAGCAAGATTCAGAATAGGAAGGAAAGCAGGGCAAGGTCAAGGCAAGGTTAAAGCAAGGAAAGATCAAAGCAGGACTGCAACCAGAGTAGGAACAGGCAAGTCAACGCAAGGTTTAAAGCAGGACTGGAGCAGAACCGGACAGGACAAGACAAGGCAAGGAGGCTAGAGCTGGAACCCTTAGCTAGGGACGATGCCACACTTTTTGGAGTGATTTGAGGGCTGGCCTTAAATAGGGCAGAGGCAGACCTGACAAAATGGAGGCAAAAATATCAGAAAATGTGCCTCTGAATTTGTTGGCGTGAATACAAAATGTTTACAATCATTTTTTTTACCGACACATTTGTGAACCCCCTCCCCCGGTATTATAACTTACAACATATCTGCTGAGAGTGTAAACCACCCAATTGTTGCTATTTGAAATGCTTTCCTGAGACCTTAGTAAGATTCCTTAGCCAAGGTGATGAACATTTTAATTTCAGCTTCAAGTAAAACACAGGCTGTTTCCTATTTGGCATTAAATATACATCTGAGAATGGGCTTGGAAGAGATAGTAGAAAAGCATTTTTTGCTTTACACCGACTAAAAAACTGTGATAATACAGTCATTCACCTGTTAAACATATTCATACTTTTGTTTTAAAAGGAAAACAATAAAAACATAATTAAAAAAAAACAAAACATATTAACAAAGTAACAAGTCAATACTCTAAAGGCCATTTGTTACAAGACATTTTTACACATAAGATATCCTTTGGTTACTCTTCTCATCCACGTTCTATCCAATGATGGTTTGGATATTTAAGTCTACTTTCCAGTCTTTGGGAAAAGGAAAGGACCACGTTGTATGGAGATATGGAGATGTTGTTATGGTTTGGTTCCGCCCAGCCACAGATAAAAGTTCTTGATGTTGAGTAAAAACTGAGGTCTGTTTATAGTTAGAACCATGAATACTGAATACTGTTAAAAATGAAATAATATAAAAAAAAAATAAAAAAAAAATAATCCATGAAGCAAATAATGAAAAGCCATGTTCCTTTTTGTGGGACTTATGAAACCAGCGCATTTGCAGCAATGATATTTGAAGTTCTGTTTATATCCATACGGAGGTTTTTCCTTCTTTACTACTGGTACTACTGGCTTTACTACTGGCTTTGGGCTTAGCTTCTTGCTTTTCATGAGCAGTGTTGGCTCTGTTCTGGTCCACCACTGTCCCACCAGAAGCTGGACTACTCGTCCTGGAAGGATGGCCATTGACGTGAGTGTTATAGCTCTGAAAGGCTATATCTAATTGTTCCTGAGCAACTCTCAAATGTTTATGTAAAGCAGAAAGGTCAGCAGGGGCGTTTTCGTCTGGGCTTGTGCAGTTTTGTTCTTGAGCAACGTTGGCCAAGTTCTGTTCCAGCGCCATAAGGCTTACTGGGATTTTGGTAGACTTGTCCGATTTGACCACCATGTTGTATTCTGGAGGACAAGTGATGTTCTTAGGATAAGAATAGTTGTATGGGGGATGTTTGTTTCTAGAAGTTTTCTTGCTGCGAAGAGCATCTCTTAAAGTACCAACGCCAAGGTGCAACATCTCGAAGACATTGAGCAACAAGCAAAGGCAACTCACCACATACATTATTAAGAGAAAAACTGTCTTCTCTTTTGGTCGTGACACAAAGCAGTCAACCATATGAGGACATGGTCTAGTGCTGCACTGAAAAAAGGGCAAGACTTCAAACCCATATAAAAAATATTGGCCTACCAAAAAACTCACTTCAAAAATTGCTCTTGCCACCAACTGGAAAACATAAATTTTCATTAATCCCTCCTCTTTGATACGTCTACGACCGTCGTGCTTTTTACATTCTTTTTCTATGCTTTCCACTTTCTCTGGCTCTGATGGGCCATCATAAATCATAGGTTCCTCTTCCTCATCTTCTGGGTCCTCAACATTTTGGTCTGTCTGCCATTTGGAACATGACTTTTTCTTCCTACATGAATTGTGCCTGCGTTCTTCTTCTGCAGACCTGGCAATCTTGTGTATTGCATAGCCAAGATACATTACAGAAGGGGTAGAAATCATGATGATCTGGAAGACCCAAAACCGAACATGGGAAAGCGGAGCAAAGGAATCGTAGCAGACATTGTCGCAGCCCGGCTGCTTAGTGTTACACATGAACTTGCTCTGTTCATCTGAATAAATAGACTCCCCTCCTACTGCCGTCAGGACTATCCTGAAGATGATCAGAACTGTGAGCCACACCTTCCCCACAAAGGTGGAGTGATTGTGAATTTCTTCTAAAAGACGGGTTAAAAAACTCCAGCTCATATTGGGCATAAGGGCTATTCATTTATCACCTAAAATACAACAGAAACGAATATAATTAACATTACATTTCAAAATCAAATGAGACAAGGCAATTTTAAAATAGCTACACTTGTTTCTTTGCATTTTATTATAGGTAAAAATCTAACATACAGGTGTATCATAACATTATTATTAATAATAATAATAGTCTCTGGGAAGGGAGTGTGACTGTGGGATAGCAGGTATAGTAGGGAGAGATGGTGCCTATAGTAACAGTGGATAATGGTCTCTGGGAAGGGAGTGTGACTGTGGGATAGCAGGTATAGTAGGGAGAGATGTGTCTATAGTAACAGTGGGATAATAGTCTCTGGGAAGGGAGTGTGACTGTGGGATAGCAGGTATAGTAGGGAGAGATGGTGCCTATAGTATCAGTGGGATAATAGTCTCTGGGAAGGGACTGTGGCTGTGGGATAGCAGGTATAGTAGGGAGAGATGGTGCCTATAGTAACAGTGGATAATAGTCTCTGGGAAGGGAGTGTGACTGTGGGATAGCAGGTATAGTAGGGAGAGTTGGTGTCTATAATAACAGTGGATAATAGTCTCTGGGAAGGGAATGTGACTGTGGGATAGCAGGTATAGTAGGGAGAGATGGTGCCTATAGTAACAGTGGGATAATAGTCTCTGGGAAGGGAGTGTGACTGTGGGATAGCAGGTATAGTAGGGAGAGATGGTGCCTATAGTAACAGTGGATAATAGTCTCTGGGAAGGGAGTGTGACTGTGGGATAGCAGGTATAGTAGGGAGAGATGGTGCCTATAGTAACAGTGGGATAATAGTCTCTGGGAAGGGAGTGTGACTGTGGGATAGCAGGTATAGTAGGGAGAGATGGTGCCTATAGTAACAGTGGATAATAGCCTCTGGGAAGGGAGTGTGACTGTGGGATAGCAGGTATAGTAGGGAGAGATGGTGCCTATAGTAACAGTGGATAATAGTCTCTGGGAAGGGAGTGTGACTGTGGGATAGCAGGTATAGTAGGGAGAGATGGTGCCTATAGTAACAGTGGATAATAGTCTCTGGGAAGGGAGTGTGACTGTGGGATAACAGGTATAGTAGGGAGAGATGGTGTCTATAGTAACAGTGGATAATAGTCTCTGGAGGGATAGATAGTGCTTCTGGGACAATGGCTGTATAAAAGCACTATTATCTATCAGTCTGTTTGTCTGTCTGTATAAAGCAAGGTAAGACGGCAGCAGTAAGAGGAGTAGTGATGTAAACATTCTTCCGTATATAATAATTTTTTTAGACAATGAATAGTAATTGATTCCACAAATTATGCTTTTCCTCATCATCAGAGATCTAGTGTAATATGTCAGTAGAAGTGAGTACACAACATGAAAGAAATGATGAACACTATACTGTGCTGTTTGTGTAACCTCTGGTATTTAAATGATTCACCCCATAAGTACTTTCCTAATGGTCCAAATCCTCTCGGTGAACATATTTCCGCCAGTGGAAAAAAAAAAGAAATGATGAAAAACTTTGGGAAATTGAACCCTGAATCTCATCTCTGATACGACATGAAAGTGGTGTGAAGACTTTGATGCCGGAGGATTTCCCATGTCTGTTTACTCGCCAGCCCTGCTATAGGCTTTGGAATTCCTCCAAATTGTGCAGGAATTTGTCCTTAAAAAATACTGTACTTACAATAACAGATTCCAAAATTAAAACTGGAATCATCGCAGAATGAAGAGAAACACGTTGTGATCAAAAATCTGTAGCTGAGATTTTATTTCTTGGAAGGAGAGTTCCGGGCTTTGCTGCTTATTATCCAATACAAAGAGTAGGAAAAGGCCACTGGGAGGGGAGCACATTAGTGATGTGTAGGGGTAGGGGTATACCCAAAATTCGGGTGGGTTTGAAGCACAGACTGGGGGGGTTACTAGAGTGGGTTCAGACTCTTTCCAGCTTTCAAATGGGGTCACTGACCCCATCTAAAAAAACAAATGCTCTGTAAGGCTACAAATGTATTTTTTATTGTTACTTTTTATTACTCCTCTTTCTATTCAGGCCTCTCCTATTCATATTCCAGTCTCTTATTCAAATCAATGCATGGTTACTATAGAAATTTGGAGCCTAGCAACCATATGGATGAAATTACAAACTGGAGAGCTGCTGAATAAAAAGCTAAATAACTCAAAAACCACAAGTAATAAATGAAATAAATGAAAAACAATTGCAAATTGTCTCAGAATATCCCTCTGCATCATACTAAGTTGATTTAAAGGTGAACAACTCCTTTAAGAGAAAAAAATATTGAACATGTTAGTGCTCACCCAGCAGATTAAAATCAGGGGATCTGCCATTTTTGGGGTTGCTTCATTCTTTATGCTGGAAGTGTATCCCTTGTCCTGCTAGGCCCTAGACAACCCCCTATGAAGCAGCCCTGAACTCAATGCATTACAAAATTACAAATCACAAGATTAGGAACTGTCACTGATGTTTTTGTTTAACACATAACCGGGGAACCCTTCTAAGACGCTGCTTGAGTCACAAATGAGTCATTTGGTAAAGTCCTGCTTTTTGGTGAAGGGGCACCAGGATGTGCTATTTGCCCATATATGGGAGTGAGTGGGGCTGCCCTGCTCCAACAAATATTTATCTGTAAATAGGGATCAGGCTAAATCAGTTCAGCTCCTTGTGTTTTCCATTAGCCTTCGGCATACCTTCCAAATGTCCCGTTTTTCGTGGGACAATTATAATTTTGACAGCTCAACCCACAGTCCCGGGTTTTTAACTGAATTGTTCCAACCTTCTCTTTGATCTCCTTCACTAAACAGCCAAAAATAGATACAACGTTTCTAACTTAATAGGCTTTTGGCAGAGAGCCCTGAATACGTGGCTGGTGCACTTATATACATTTGTAACAATTTAAGATAAGCAGGTCTCTTGGGGAAACTGTGACTTGAGCTTAAAGGGGTTGTTCACCTTCAAACACCTAGTTGTTTCAGATAGTTCACCAGAAATAATGACCCTTTTCCAGTTACTTTCTATTTTCTATGTGTGATGCTTTTTCTAATATTGAAGTGTAAAGTATCATTTTCACCTTCTAAAGCAGCTCTGGGAGGGGGGTCACCGACCCTGTAAACTGTTCTAAACTGATACATTTAGTTGATACATTTCTTATCTTTGTCCCTGCTGAGCAGAATCTCTGGGTTTCATTACAGGCAGCTGTTAGACTTGATACAATAGTTGCTGATACTGCAGAGATGCTGCTGAGAAATGGATCAACTAAATGTTGTAAAATTGTAACAGAATCTGCGCCTGAATTACTGATCTGTCAGACTCAAACACCAGGACAGGAACAAAGATTTCAAAAAACGGTAACATAGTAACATATTAACATGTTACAATGTTACTATTTTTCTCCTGACAACTTCCTTGACTACTTGGTGGTCAGACTGGTGGGAAACTGACCAGCAGGTGGCGCTGTTGTAACAAAATTCATTTATACAAACAGCACATGTATCCCTTAATATCTTGGAATTAAAAGAAAATAAATAATAAATGTAAAAGCCAAAAGTGCTTAGAATAGTATCCTCATCAATTCTACATTCACTTATTTTAACAGTTTACTTATCCTTTAAACTTATATTTTGAAAAAATGGTAAAATAAAAAAAATTGAATTCATTGAAAAAAAGTCTTTATTTCTGAAAACAATTGAACTAAAAAAATTGTTTGGAAGGCGAACATGCCCTTTCAAGGGCAATTTACCTTCATTAGCAAAACTGTAATAACACATTAAAACCACTGAAATGTGTTCAAACTTTCATAACCTGACAAATTTTGTAAAAATTAACATGGTAATTAGGGGGTGTGGTCAAAAAAATTGCCACGCTCCTCCCAGCAAATCTTTTTGACCCTCTTTCTATTTCCAAAATGTTGGGAGGTGTGGCCTTCGGCTGAACCTCAATGTCACTGATGATTATTATGGTTTCCTTCCAATATAAAGGAATGAGGTCACTTTGTGTAGGCAAAAAAAACTAGAAAAAAAGTTCAGATAGTACTTGTGCACATTTTCTACATAAGCCGACTGAATGAGCTCATTTATAAAAAAAAAAAAAAAAAAAAGGGGGGGGTATATAGTTCCTTTAATATCATAAGAAGAGCCTGATACCCCTTATACCTTATAGTGTTATAAGTCATGTAGCTTAAGCTGGATTTCCTATTCGCCTCCCCCCAAACCCGAGGCCAAGATGACAGGAAAATTAATTCTCTTTCCAAATCTCTTTCTCACTATCAGAAGTCACACCGTGACCCCCCACTTCCCTTCTACAGGCAAATATTTCCTTAATGAAAGGTTCTGAGACGCACGAGGACTATTAGGAATGATGGATGGTGCCCATTAGTAATTAGATGTGCTAATAATGCTGGGGAATCTCCAGAGCAGGTTATCATCCAGCCACAGACTTCATAACATCATAAAAGAAGTACAGGTTTGGGATCCGTTATCCAGAAGCCCTGCTATCCAGAAACTCTGAATTACATAATGGCTGTCTCCCATAGGGGCAAATTCACTAAGCGCCGAAGCGCCTAACGCTAGCATGAATTCGCTAGTGTTGGGCATTTTCGTTACTTCACCGATTCACTAACGAACACTGGCGTAACTTCGCTAGTGTCATTTTGCACCCTTACGCCTGGCTACGCCAGACGTAACTACGCAAATTCACTAACGCGCGCAGTGTTCTGAACGCTAACTTTTATGCTAGACCTCCTTCGCCACCTCAGACCAGGCGAAGCGCAATAGAGTAGATAGGGATTGCTTCAAAAAAAGTTACAATTTATTCTAAGTCCCAAAAAACGCTGGCATTTTTCTTTATTATGGGTGATAGGGTGAAAAAATCGAAAATCTAAAAAATTTTTGGGGCTCCCCTCCTTCCCCCCTACATTTCCTAACTCATGGCAACTTAACTATACAGTGGGCACATGTGTAGGGCAAAATAAAAATTTTAGTTGAGGTTTTGAGGGTTTCCCAGACTTGTGTAGTGCTGCTGCGAATACTTCCATTGAAATTTGAATTTGTCACTGTATGCAAATTAACCGTCGCTAGCGTAACTTCGCTTTGCTAAGCGAATCAACGCTAGCGCAACTTCGCAACCTTACGCTACCCCTGAGCGCAACTTCGGATTTTAGTGAATTTGCGGAGCGCTGGCGAAACTACACCTGGCGAAGTGTGGCGAAGTGGACGCCAGCGCAACTACGAATCTTAGTGAATGTCCCACATAGACTCCTTTTTATCCAAATTAAAAATGATTTCCTTTTTCTGTGTAATAATAAAACAGTAACTTGTACTTGATCCCAACTAAGATATAATTAATCCTTATTAGAGGCAAAACCAGCCTATTGGGTTTCTTTAATGTTTACATGATTTTCTAGTAGACTTAAGTTATGAAGATCGAAATAACAGAAAGATCCGTTATCTGGAAACCCCAGGCCCCGAGCATTCTGGATAACAGGTCCCTGTACCTTTACTTGTTTAAAGGACCAGTAACACTCATGCACCTCTATATTGAAGAATGGTCTAATAATTCTAGGGGGCAATTATTGATCAAACATCTGATTGGTTGCTATGCGTTACTGACCTCGGGAAAACAGTGTGCCTTTTAATATAAATCCCCCCATATGTGTTAATTGAATTACTAAAGGATTACTGAGTGATAGTCATTTTTTAAATGAACAGTAACTGGAATTATTACGCAACAGGTAGAACAAATTAAATATATATAATATATATATAAAATAAAATAGCTAATATTGAATATATAAATACATATAAGTAGTGCCTTTACATACAGAAAATGAATTCATGTATTTTTTGTGATTTTATAAGTAACAGTTTTTGCTAATGCCAAGCTTCTGACTCAACAGCTTTCGAAGGTGTCGGCGACCCCACTTCCCGTATAGTGAGTCGATCCTAGGGTTGCTGAGAACCAGAAACTTGGTATAGCTGTTAAAAAACGACTACTATTTCAGAAACTACTAATAATAGGAAATATTGTAAATTGCAAATGAGCTTGGAGCAGGTTTACATCAATTTATTTATATTTGGTTTAGATCTGGTTTAGGGCCCTCCTGGATAAGGAACAGGTGAGGTCCAGGCACTAGTGATTTGTGGGTAGGGTCGGACTGGACTGGCGGGCCCCTGGGAAAAAACCCAGTGGGCCTGGCCCTCATTGGCCCCCACCGGCCAAGACCTGCTCCCCTGATTGGCTGCGCCACTGTGTTTGTGCATGCACGTGGCTTAACTCTGTTCACACATGTGCAGAGCAGGGGGAGTGGGGCTGCAGTGGGGGAAGTCAGGACTCGGAGGGGACCCTGTGACTGCGAGGAGGGCCCTTCTGGATGCAGCCCCCTTGGGCCCCAATATTCCAGTCCAACCCTGTGTGCGGGTCAAGAAAAACTCAACCCACACCCAACCCACACCTGGCACCTCCCATCTATATATAGACCCACACCGACCAGCCCTGCCGATGATGTCACAAAAGGGGCGGGGTGAGGGTATAAAAAAAGAGTGCTGGAAGCAGGAAGCCAGCAGTGTAAGGAAGAAGAGCTTAACCCAAACCCACCCGCAACCCGCACTGAAGTCGGCCCGATACCCGCGGGGCTGCTGGTTTACCCTCACATCATTACTGGGCATGTGTTCTACCTCTACCACGGATGTATATACAGAGGCTGCAGGGAGCCCAGGAGGTATAGGGGCCCCATGAAGCCCTAATTAAAGGAACAGTAACGTCAAAAAATAAAAGTGTTTTAAAGTAATGAAAATATAATGCAGTGTTGCCCTGCACTGGTAAAACTGCTGTGTTTGCTTCAGAAACACTACTATAGTTTATATAAACAAGCTGGTGTGTAGCAATGGGGGCAGCCATTTAAAGGAGAAAAGGCTCAGGTTACACAGCAGATAGCAAATAATCTCTGTCTGTCTAATGGTGTTATCTGTTATCCATAAGTTAACCTGTGCCATATAGCCATTTTTCAATTCCCGCCATTGCAACACAGTAGCTTGTTTATATGAACTATAGTAGTGTTTCTGAAGCAAACAGATCAGTTTTACCAGTGCAAGGCAACAGAACATAATATTTTCATTACCTTAAAACTTACATTTTTTGGTGTTACTGTTTCTTTAATGAACAATTTCAACATTTATTGGTTAAATGGATAACCTCCTGATGGGGCCCTAAAATTAATTTGCTGTGGGGCCCAGTAACATCTAGTTACACCTCTGAATTTTAATATAATATTTCTTTAGTGGACGTTTAGGCTTCTTAGCTACCCAGTCCTCTCTATCTATAGCTCCTGGAGCTAGCTAGTAATACTCTGGCTAATACACATTTACAGGGCCCCCAGGCCCAGCTTAGACTATTATCTAAAACTGCCCACAGTCTAAGGACTAAACCCAATCCTCAATCCTAAAAGGGGTTTAAGAGAAAAAAGTAGACCACTCACCTGCCTTATATTTAGTTGGTGGGGGGAGGTCACATGTTTCTGTTTGATCAAATAGGAGCATCACCTAGTTGTGATCTCCCTCTACTTATGCCCCAGGGAAACAGCCATCAACAAAAGAGGTTCCTTCCTCCTCTTCTAGTAGGGAGTTATTAAATTGGGGGCACTTTGGCTGGTATAAAGGTTGACACCTTTTCTGGAAATAAAATTGTGGCCTTTCAATGTATCTTTCTACTGACTTGGCCTGTAATATACCAGCCTTGTGGCAACCCTAGTAGGGATTCCTTATTTACTGTATGTTTAAACTACAAACACTTTGCTTGTGGGCCAATATTTCATATGAGACTTTCAATAAGGGGCTGGGCAGTGGGTGGATCATAGGTTTTTTGGGAGTTGCAGTCCAACAACTGGAAGATCTCTGCCAGCTGACAGTGAGGAAAATTTTATGAGGATATCTAGCATTGTTTATTTGTTCTATATCCATTCAAGATTGCTACCAGTCAAAGCAGCAGTAATATGAAGAGGGACTGTTTGTGGCCTTACCTCTGCTCCTGGGAAATCCCTTTATTGTATCCAGCCTTCATCTTTGCCAGTGTGTCCCTATGAGCCACATTTAAGCCCTGGGGGTATTTTGGAGAGGGAGTGAAAAGTTAAAGACATAATTGAAATGAAATGTTTGCACCGGGGCAACATTTTGGGCTAGAAAATGTGTACTGAGCTTAGGACTTGGCAAAAAATGGTGAGGGATGGCTGCAAACCAGATCTGGCTGAGGCTTGTTCTACATTAAATAATGACTGGGGTGTGTATTCATCTACATGTAAAAATAGATTGGTATTATTAGAGCTGTGTTTAATACATAGGAACATAGTAAGTTAGGTTGAAAGAGACAAACGTCCATCAAGTTCAACCTTTTAACTCTATTTTAACCTGCTTAACTGCTAGTTGATCCAGAGGAAGCGGGGAAGCTTGGCAAAACATATGATGCAGGACACCCTTAATTTATATTGGTGATCCCCAACAAATGCTCGTGAATCCCATGGATGTTGCTCCCAGTGGCCTCAAAGCAGATGCTTATTTTTGAATTTCTGGTTTGGAGGCAAGTTTTGGTTGCATAAAAACCAGTTGTACTGCCAAACAGAGTCTCCTGTAGGCTGCCAGTCCATATAGAGGCTACCAATAGCCAATCACAGCCCTTATATTGCGCCACCAAGGAATGTTTTGTAAGCCTGTGTTGCTTCCTAACTCTTTTTACATTTGTGGCACACAGGTAAAAAAGGTTGGAGACCTCTGGTTTATTTAAAGCTGCCCAATCCCATGGCAGCCTGTGGAACTATCTTGCCCCTAAAGTCCACACCTCATCCTACTTCTTCACCTTGTGCTGCTAAAGCCTCTAGGGCTCATTTACCAGTGTTAGGGAAGGGTGTGTAGAGCAAAAGACCTGGGCACGTAGGCATTCCCAATGCCACCCTAACTAACATGTCATTCAGACCCACAAGCATTATTTGCCACATGCAGGAGTAGACATATAATTGCTGCCCTCTTACATTTAGCACAAAGAGTAGTTGCAGGGCTCTCTCATGTGGGCAGGTGACTAAGCAAGGAGCTACTTGGCCCGTTATTTTGGAACTTATTTGCTATAATTTCAGGGGAAGTTGCTTTGTATTTTTAGATGGAACTCCTTTTTTGTTGGAGCCCACAAAGCTGATCCAAGCAATATCTGGTGGGCGATGGGCCAGTTCTGAAAGTCCTACATGTAAGGTCTGTAGATATAAACGGATCTTCATGTGCCCATATTGTGATCCCCTCATTGGTGCCAAGCAATCATATCAGCTGAATCCTAAATGAATAACTAGGGTAACTCAAAAACAAGAATCAACACCTGATATATCCCCAAAAAATACAGCCGTATAAAAAAAACATCCAGCAGACCCAAAGGCTGCTTTGATTAAAAAGCTTAGCTCTAGATGCCACCCACACCTTCCGGAAAACAGGGGGTAAAGGCCCTTTGCCATCATACAATTATAGGAACTTTAAAGCTGCATTTTGAACTCGACATTACCATGTTCGTTTTACAACATTTGGCAGGGTTATGAAAGTTTGAACATATTTCAGTGTTTTTTTCAGTTATTACAGTTTTGCTAATGAAGGTGAATTGCCCTTTAAACTGTGAGTCTAACTTTTCCCAAGGGACCTGTTAACTTATATTGTTACACTTACTTATCTTGGAATTGTTACAAAAGTTCTGGGCTGTCGGCCAAAAGCCAATCTGGCTGTTCAGTGCAGACAAAAACAGGACTTTCCAGTACAAATGACGGACTGCAGGTTGAGCTGTTAACAGAGGGACTGTCCCTCTAAAAACGGGACAATTGGGAGGTATGCTACCTGTGGCCTAAAAGCAGGTGCTTTTTTTTTAATTCCAGGCTTGGAGGCAAGTTTTGGTTGTAAAAAAAAAAAAAACAGATGTACTTTCAAACAGAGTCTCCTGTAGGCTGCCAGTCCACATTGGGGCTACCGATAGCCAATCACAGCCCTTATTTGGCACCCACAGGAACTGTTTCCATGCTCTTTTACATAAAAAATAAGTAAACCTTTAAAACAAGTGTAAAATTGATTAGTGTTTTTCTAAGAACTTTTGCAATTTACATTCATTATTTATTTTCTTTTAATTCCAAGATATTAAGCAGGGATACATGTGCTGTTAATATGGATGAATTTTGTTCCAACAGCGCCACCTGCTGGTCAGTTTCCCACCAGTCTGACCACCAAGTAGTCAAGGAAGTTGTCAGGAGAAAGAAAGAGGCTGCTCTGATGTTCTTCTGCTTAGGAAAGATTTGAGAAAGGTTTCTAATTGGTTTCCTAAGCAGAAGAACATCAGAGCAGCCTCTTTCTTTCTCCTGACAACTTCCTTGACTACTTGGTGGTCAGACTGGTGGGGAACTGACCAGCAGGTGGCGCTGTTGGAACAAAATTCATTCAAAATAACAGTATATGTATCCCTTAATAACTTGGAATTAAAAGAAAATAAATAATGTACATTGCAAAAGTTTTAAGAACAGCACCCTCTTCAGTTTTACATTCACTTATTTTAAAGGTTTACTTATCCTATAAGAGCAGGGCCAGACCGGCCGGGCGCCTCAGGTAAGCCCCTTCACTCAGCGCGCGCCTTCACACTGACGGCGGCATCACGGCACACGCCACCCTCACTTAGGCGCACTCATGTGCACAAAAAACAGGACTCCAGACTGGACTGGGGTAGGCAGCAGTTAAAGGTACGTGCCGGGCTATTGCCTACTCGTCCTACCAATAGTACCAGCCCTGCATATGAGTTTGTTCATGGGTATAAAAATGTTGAGGACCTCTGGTCTAAGGAGAGCTAAGGAATTACTAAATTGCTTTTCTTTTCTACTTACACAACACTCAGTGCCAATTTCATGGTCCCTTTGCACATAATTTTGTGATGTAACAAAGTGCTTATGCCAAGAATGCACTCAGAGGGCCGGAAAATAGTTGAAAAGTATAATATTCCATATTTTTCTGACTGGGTATCATCATATGTATTTTCTTATAGACACACAGAGTAAATGAGGCAAGATATGTATGACTAGAGGGTTCTGTCTAGAGAGTAAGGGGTAGGCAATGCATGAAGATATTTAGTGGGCTCCGGTGTTTGCCAGAGAATTTCTCCAGATTTGTGCCAGTTGTAAATGTGCTTAATGTGGGGTAAGAGCAACTAAGTGGTTTCTACAGTTTCAAACATTTTGGAACTCCAAATGTGGGGGACAATGACAATGAGCCCATGTGTGTCTGACACGTATGTGTGACTAATGGGAAGGGGACGAGTGCTTCCTACATGCCGAATAGGAAACTGAGCAGTGGATGGAGTTATTAGTTATTATCCCTTGAGTGCGGCGGAATTGGGCTTCTACGAGTTGTCTCTGTGACTCACAGGATCCTAGAAATGAGCCGTGAGCTGTCACTAATCTCAAGGAAAGTTACACAATTAACTAAAAATGTTCCTTCGGCCAGAAAGTTCCCTCCCTGCCAAACGGAAGATCTCTATAACCCATTATCCTATAACCCACTGCCCTCTGCAGATTACCCATTTTCCCCTTTATCTTATCTGCCTAAATCAAACATAATTCTTGTTGGAAAAGAATGGAAATTGTCAATAACAATGTGTGTAACCAAATGTCACTGTGCAGCAGATTGAGACATTTGTTCCCCCACAAGTCTGTGCTTGTTCTGCAGAAGTTATTTCTGTGATGGGTACAAAGCATCTATACATACATAAATATACATACATACACATATATATATTTATATAAAGATCAGGGCTGGTTTTAAAGCAGGACTGCCAGGAATGTGCAATGTGTCTATCTATCTATCTATCTATCTATCTATCAATCTATCCAGTGTCGGACTGGGACCCCAAGGGCCCACCAAAAACCCTTAAACCGGGGACCACCCAAAAACCTTTAGACCAGGGGCCCACACAAAGTATTATTTTCTTCCTCTCCTCACTCAACCTCTATTCTCCTATTCTCTTTTCTTTACATACTATAACCTATTATTCCATATATTTAGCCTCTTTATACTCATAGAAATAGGGAATGGCCATGAAATAAGTCAAATATTTAGAAGCAGGAGGGGCCACTGACACCTGGGCCCACCGGGAGTTTTCCTGTTATCCCTGTGGGCCAGTCCGACACTGTATCTATCTATCTGTCTATCTGTCTGTCTGTCTGTCTGTCTGTCTGTCTGTCTATCATCTATCTATCTATCATCCGTCCGTCCATCCGTCTCTCTCTCTCGCTCTCTCTCTCTTTCTTTCTATCTGTCTATATGTCTGTCTGTCTATCTATCTATTTCTCTATCTATCATATCTATCTATCTGTCTGTCTGTCTATCTGTATCTATCTATCTGTCTATCTATCATCAATCTATCATCCGTCCATCTCTCTCTCTCTCTCTCTCTCTCTCTCTCTCTCTCTCTCTCTCTCTCTCTCTCTCTCTCTCTCTCTCTCTCTCTCTCTCTCTCTCTTTCTTTCTATCTATCTGTTATATGTCTGTCTGCCTATCTATCTATTTCTCTATCTATCATATCTATCTATCTATCTATCTATCTATCTATCTGTCTGTCTGTCTGTCTGTCTGTCTGTCTGTCTGTCTGTCTGTCTGTCTATCTGTATCTATCTATCTATCTATCTATCTATCTATCTATCTATCTATCTATCTATCTATCTATCATCCGTCCATCCATCTGTCTCTCTCTCTCTCTCTCTCTCTCTCTCTCTCTATCTATCTATCTTTCTATCCATACATATATATTAAGCATAGACTGTATACTTATAACCAGCGCTGGTTTTAAGGCAGAGCTCCTGTGGGCACCACATTGGCCCCTTGGGCTGAATGAGTCCTTGAGAAAATGACTATATTAATATTAATCTGTTTAATAACTAAT